>NC_056561.1:27498312-27597066 GCF_013358625.1 Macadamia integrifolia | reverse complement strand
ACAAGCAACTAGGATTGGGAGAATTGAAAGCCACTGGAACTACTCTTCAGTTGGTAGATAGGTCTGTTAAGATTCCTAAAGGGATGGTTGAGGATGTTCTTACTAAAGGTGGGGGAATTTATTTTCCCTGTTGATTTCATTGTGTTAGATACTAAGACCTTCTCAACCAAGGATGAGATCCTAATAATTCTAGGAAGACCATTCTTGGCTATCAGTAATGCATTAATCAATTGCCGGAATGGTTTCCTCAGATTATCTTTTGGTAACCAAACTGTTGAGTTTAACATGTTTAGGATTGACAAGCAACCATATATGGAAGAAGAGATCAATATGCTTGAGGATTTTTTGGATTTTCCTGATGATTTAGTTACCAACTTTGATATTGATTTTGATTCAGAATTCCAAGAGTGTATGGATGAGTTAGATGATGATAGTGAAAATTTCTTTTCTGAAGTCTTGAGTCTTCACACACTTGTGGAGCCCTTATGACCCCTTTCCAATTCCATTTCCAAACCTTCCATAGTTGAGCCCCCTAAGCTAGATCTTAAGGAGTTGCCATCTAATTTGAGGTATGCTTTCCTAGGGCCTGACCAGACTCTTCCTGTAATAATTTTTTCAAATTTGACTTCTAGCTAGGAAGAGGAGTTACTTAAAGTGTTAAAAGATAATAAGGAAGCCCTAGGTTGGACCATGGCTGATATCAAGGGTATAAGCCCTTCCATTGTGCAACATCATACACATCTTATGGAGGATTCCAAACCATCCACGGAACCCCAAAGAAGAGCTAACCCAGTGATGATGGAAGCCATTAAGAAAGAGATCCTAAAGTGCTTGGATCATGGAATAATTTATCCTATTTCTGACAGCCAATGGGTAAGCCCAGTTCACGTAGTGCCTAAGAAGTCTGGGGTGACTGTAGTTCCCAATGCCAATAATGAACTAATTCTAACCCGTGTCCAATCAGGTTGGAGAGTGTGCATAGACTACAGGAAGTTAAATGCGGCAAACTGGAAGGACCACTTCCCATTGCCATTCATTGACCAGATGTTAGAGAGGTTAGCAGGACATGAATACTATTGTTTTCTTTATGGATATTCTGGCTATAACCAAATCCCAATTGCTTTAGAGGATCAACATAAGACCACTTTTACATGCCCATATGGAACATTTGCTTACAGGCGTATGCCCTTTGGGCTTTGTAATGCCCCTGCTACGTTCCAACGATGCATGATGAGCATCTTTTTTGACATGGTCAAAAAATTCTTAGAAGTATTTATGGATGACTTTTCAATTCATGGAAATTCCTATTCTGAATGTCTTCATCATCTTTCCCTAGTTTTGAAAAGGCGCATATCTAAGAATTTAGTTTTGAATTGGGAGAAATGCCATTTTATGGTTAAATCTGGTATTGTTTTAGGCCATGTAATATCCAAGGAGGGAATTAAGGTAGATAGAGCAAAAGTGGATTTAATCGATAATTTACCACCTCCTCAATCTGTTAAGGATGTTCGGTCCTTTCTAGGGCATGCAGGCTTCTACAGAAGGTTTATTAAGAACTTTAGTCGGTTAGCCCGACCTCTCACCTCATTACTTGCCAAAGATCAAACTTTTGAGTTTTCTAAAGAGTGCCTAGAATCCTTCAAACAACTTAAGAAGGAGTTGACCAATGCACCCATTGTTCAACCACCTGTTTGGACTGAATCTTTTGAACTAATGTGTGATGCTTCGGATTTTGCCATAGGAGTGGTTTTGGGTCAAAGGATTAATAAGTTGCCCACTGTCATTTACTATGCTAGTAGGACCTTAAATGATGCACAACTCAATTATACAACCACTGAAAAAGAATTTTTAGCTGTTGTGTTTGCATTAGAAAAGTTTCGGTCTTACTTAGTTGGTTCACATGTGGTGGTGTATACTGATCATTCTGCCCTCAGATACCTAGTTCAGAAGAAGGATGCCAAAGCCCGTCTCATTAGGTGGGTTTTACTTTTGCAAGAGTTTGATTTAGAAATTAGGGATAAGAAAGGAGTTCAAAACCTAGTTGCAGACCATTTATCCCGGCTTCCCAATTCTTTGACTGTTGATTCTCCAGTCAACGAGAACTTTTCAGATGAATAATTATTTACAATGTCCAGTGAACCATGGTTTGTTGACATTGTCAACTTCTTAGTTTCAGGTGTGACTCCGGATCACTGGTCCACCCAAGATAAGTATAGGTTTCATTCCCAAGTTAAACACTTTTTCTGGGATGATCCTTATTTGTTTAAGATATGTCCGGATTAGATTATCCGACGATGTGTTCCTGATCATGAGCAACATTCCATTCTCTCTTTTTGTCATGATCATGCATGTGGTGGACACTTTGGACCTAAGAAGACTGCCGCAAAGGTTCTCCAATGCGGATTTTATTGGCACACTCTTTTTAGAGATGCTTTTGATTTTTGCAAGGCTTGCCCCGCCTGCCAGTCTTTTGGCCGTATCAATAAAAGGAACATGATGCCTCTCAACCCCATTTTAGTAGTTGAGATCTTTGATGTTTGGGGCATCGATTTTATGGGATCATTCCCTAATTCTTTTGGGAATTTGTACATACTATTGGCCGTTGATTATGTTTCTAAATGGATAGAGGCCATACCTTGTAAATCTAATGACCACAAAGTGGTGGTCCAGTTTCTCAAAGAGAACAATTTTTTCCCGCTTTGGTGCACCACGTGCAATAATTAGTGATAGGGGTACTCATTTTTGTAATCGGCCTTTTGAGGCCTTAATGAAAAAGTATGGGATCACTCATAAGTTATCTACCCCTTATCACCCCCAAACTAGTGGCCAAGTGGAGGTGTCTAATAGGCAGATCAAACAAATCTTGGAGAAAACTGTTAATCCCAACCATAAGGATTGGTCCCTTAGGCTCATTGATGCCTTGTGGGCCCATCGGACTGCATTCAAGACTGACCTTGGTTAGTCTCCCTACCGTTTGATGTATGGGAAAGCTTATCACTTATCAGTTGAGTTGGAGCATAAGGGCTTTTGGGCTATCAAGAAGCTCAACTTTGATTTTTCTGATGCGGGAATTCATCGTAGGCTCCAACTATCTGAGTTGGAGGAACTTAGGAATGATGCCTATGAAAGTTCTAGGATTTACAAGGAAAAGACCAAAGCTTTCCATGATAAACACATTCTACATAAATCTTTTACAATTGGTGATAAGGTCTTATTGTATAACTCTCGATTGTATCTTTTTCCTGGTAAACTTAGATCCCGATGGGATGACCCATTTATTGTCCATAATGTATATCCCCATGGGGCTGTGGAGATTTTGAATCCAGGAACAGGGGTAATTTCGAAGGTTAATGGTCAGCGTTTGAAGCCATTCCTCAAGTTTCCTACTACTAGTAGTGAAGAGGTCATGAATCTCCATGAACCTCTTTACACTGATGACTAACTTTTAATCAGGTATGACCCCCTTGCATTGTATTTGCTTTTAATTCTTTCCATGCATTGAGGACATTGCATGACTTAAGTGTGGGGGAGGGAAACCAGTTTCTGCTTTTTTTTCCACTTTGTTTTATTTGTTTTTCTTTTTATTTTTTTTTGAGCTTGCTAAGGATGAAGTCCTACTTTGGCTTTTGGCTAATGATCATACCATTCGGTTGCTTAATGTATGAAAATAAAAGTTTTGATTAAGGTACCCATTTTGAACGTATAAAAACCCCGTTGAGAAGAAAGAAACAAGCATGTGTCTTGAGATGGGACTTTCTTTTGAAAAATAAGAGACCCCTGTTTTATGGTTATGGACCATATGTAAGTCTGTGGGTTCCTTGTACTTTTGATTTGGAGTTGAGACCTTCTTTTTAATTTGGCATGGGTTGATAAATGTACAATTTTAAATGAAATGTGAAATGTGGTATAAAGAAGAATAAGAGTTGATTCCCTTGGAACTAGATAGGGCATTGCGCCTCAGGAAGCATGGTGTCTTGATCAAAATTCCTTGGGAGGAAACTTCTGAAGTAACTCTAGCATCACTGCCTTTGTGGGCATATGCAAAAAGCGAAGCTACATAGTAACTTGGGTGTCTGGTGTTTGCTCCACCATGTCATTCAAGCCAAAAGCAGTGGAGTAGAATAGAGTTTATTATTCAAAAAAAGAAAAAAAAGAGAAAAAAAATGTGCAAACGTCATTATTGCTTGGTAACATGTTTAGTCAAAAACACTCCAACGCCTTAGTCATTGGTTCCCTATTTCTTCATAAGTGGTTTTGCCTTAAGATAAGGATGTTTTGGAAGAGACGAGGTGAGTTCCAAATTAAGAAATATGCTAGTGCCTGGAATTGATAAAGGATAATAAAAGTTTAAGTGTGGGGGTCCCTTGTAAGCGAAATTATCTTTACTCTGGATCGGTATGAGCCTTACCTTTAGCCAAGGTTGGGATTTGTTTATTCTGAATTTTGGGTGTATATTCACTGCAAACACCCACGAGACACAACTCGTCCACTAAGGGTGACCTAGGGGTTTAAAGGCTTGTTGCACATGCTAAGTGCAACCGTAATTCCTACGAAAATAAGTTAGGTTTTTTTGTCTTTATTCTTTTTCTTTTTGTTTTGCTCGAGGACTAGCAAAGTCTAAGTGTGGGGGAATTCTAATGAGCACATTTATGTGTGAAATCTAGGGTAGTAAAACATGCATTTTACATATTTAGAATGGAGCTACCTTGGGTTTTACTCTCTTTTTGCAGGTTTTATATTTTCAAGGCCTTAAGGACTATCGGACGCTATATCTTCAATTTTACACGTAAAGAGGTCATATTTCTTTTCATTGTTGCGAAGAGGATGAAATTCTGAGCAAGATGGACGTGTTCAATTAAGAGTACACATTCGTTTGGTCACCCGTATAAATGATTATTCTTTTCGAGCCAGAAAAAGATTAATGGATTAGAACTGAACTGAGATGCAAAACCAGCCCATTTGCAGTTGTCCCAGAGGTACAAGGAATATTCCAAATGCCAACAAGGATCGATGGACCACATCCTTAAGTGATTGAAGATTTGTTTTTGGTAACAACAACTACCTAACGTAGTTGGTGAGCTATGGTGTACAAAATTCCCTTGCTCACCAAGAGGTCTCAAGTTCGAATCTCATGATTGTTTTTTTTAGAGAGTTTTGTTGAAGATTTCCTGCTTTTCACTCACTTAAAGCACTAAGGGCACGGAGGGGATCTCCACATCATCACCAAAATATTGTCCAAATCACACAAAGCAAGAAGACAATCATCCCTTGGAGGGAGAAAAAGAAGAGAAATAAATTAGAAAAAAAAAGGAAAGAAAATAAGAAAAAAATTATAGGAAATTTCTCAAAGTTTATTTCTCTCTTCTCTCTCCTCCACCTTAGCACTTTTGGTCTCAAATGATCTCACAATCAATTGTGGGTTTCTCCCTTTTAGGAAAGAGAAATTTGTTACCCTACCTTCCCATTCCCTATAAATACAACTCATGTTAGAGGAGGGAAGACAATTCATTCTTCTTCTAGTTTTTTTTTAGTTGCTCTCTCTTTCTCTTGCTCTCTCTTTAGTTTTAGTTCTTCTTTATCTTTTCTTTAATCACTTTTGTAATAGTTTTTTCTTTTTTTTCAATTAATGCAAGCACTATTTTATTTTTATTCAGCCCTTTTATGTTTATGATTTATGCAATTGAGTTGTGATTTTTTAAGTTATAGTTCTAGGCTTAGATCTAGGTGACAAGATCACGAGCCGTGGAGCAATTTTTTTTTCAAGATTTGTTTTCTCTAGTATTAAAAATTTCAAATTTGGTTTTTAGTACTGGTAGTATCTCAAATCGATCAAGTTTTCAGTTCAAGAATTGAAGTTCAAGTAAGTAGGCTCCTTCAGTAGTCTTCTCTCCCCCCTCTCATTCCCTCTTCTGACTACCCTTTCTTTCTTAATTTAGGATTTTTATTTTCAGTCGTTACACTATTGCTATCCCTTTCCCCCAAGGTTCATGGCTAATGTATGTGTTGGCTTTGCCCCTCCTAGCCATAGAACCATCAATTTATTGCTTTTATTTTAATTGTCTCCCTTTCCCTAAAGCCAAGTAGAGTAACCCTTGTAAGAGTGACTCTCTGGTCAAGTAGGGAAGCTCATATTATGATGCATCCCTCGGACTAAGTAGAGAAACCTACTTGTGAGTCTCTCTCTAGCTTTATCCCCTTTCTTTTACTTTATTTTTATTTCAGCATTTTTTTCCTTTATTTATTTATTTTTAATTGCGTGGGTTGTTTATTTTCAGTTATTTATTTATTTAATTTTAATTGCGTGGCTTGCGTTTGTAAATTCTTAGATGACGGATGGTTAGGACGTTATTTTAGATACATATGTTTAGGATGGTAATTAGAATTAGATCACAACCATTAATCGGTTCACTTTCGCATTATTAGAAGAAATAAAAAAATAAAGTGACTGCTCTTCCTGTGTTCGACCCATAGCTACACTGATCCGTGCACTTGCGGTTACATTTTAAATCTCAAACACAAAGATCTCTCCGATGACTTGAAGAACCTCAAACGGGGGTGGGAGACTAAGGAAAAACTTTTCTTACACAAAATCTCACTCAAAGAAGGCAAAGGATTGAAGAATTTTGTAGGCCCGAAGAATACTTTGAAGATCCAAAGTGTTCTTCGGATCTTGTGAAGATCTCTCCGAAGACTTGAAAAACCTCAAGGGGAGAAGGGGAGGAGAGAGAGCAGAGCTTCTCTACTATGGATGCTCCTAGGAGACTTGGGTGTTTGTGGTGTGTTGTGTTGTGAAAAACCAAAGGGAGGCGGGTATTTATAGAATTTTTGAACCAATAGGGAGGAAAGAGGAATTTCCTCAACCAATGGGGTGAAAAAGTGATTTTTCTAAACCAATGGGGTATAGGGTAAATGTAACACCCCAAATCTCACCTCTATACATTGGCTATGAACAGACAAGAGTAACAAATTGGAGGCCAACAATAGCTTGGTTAGCAGCAGTGGAATGACAGGAAGGGAAGAATAACCCAACATGTACTTATGCCTACTGCCAATGGTGTTAGAGGGATCAGCAAGAAAAGTGGTCCAAGAGGTAAATTAATAACCCTGATAACGTTGGATAATAGAATGACCCTAGATGATGCCTAAATGACTAAATAATAAGACCCGAACAAGCTTGGATACATGTTGTTTACAACATGTCATTACAGTTGCTGTGATTTCAACAAGGTTCATGTTCATGGGCATGTTAGTCATTTTATATGACTATCTGATGATGATTTCTTCTAAAAAATGATAGAGAATTGAGTTTTGAATCCAACGTAACTTGAATCATCTCAATCCGAGTTCATATGAGAAAGATATGATCATTTTTGTATAGACTATCTGAACAGGCCAAGAAACTGAGGTCAACCGATAGCTACCGATTCAGTTCTTTTATGTAGAATGTGACAGGTCTTTTGATGGCAGAGTGCAACCGGCAACTGTCAGATGCAACCAGCAACTACCGGATTTATCCAAAAATTCAACTGGCTAGCTGGATCAATTTCGGATGAACAAGAACATATCCGACTTAGCCAATAGAGAGCAAGCGACAACTGCCGGTTCGGTAAAAAGGGTAAAAAAATAGATATAAAATGTATATTTTAATATTATAAAATGAGGGGCTATATAAAGGTCATCACCTCCTATCTAACCTTAATTTCTCACATCTATTCACCCTTTAGTAAGAGGAAGAAATGAGAAAGAAGAAGAAGAAGAAGAGAGGAGAAGAAGAAGAATAAGAAGAAGAAGAAGAGAGCAGAAGAAGAGAAGGGAAGAGAGATAAATTACTACAAAGATTGATTTGCTTGGGAGATTGCTAGAGGATTGAGCAAAAAGGTAAGAAATCTCACCTAGATTAACTTCTAATAAGAGGGATTTTTAGAAATAAAAGGGGGTTTAAACTGATTTGGACTAGAATTTGTGAAAAGAGAGGAAATCTAGAAATTTCAGTAACAACTTAACTACATAGAGCTTAATTTCTTTGAAATTGGTGGATTAAATTGGAAAGGAATGTAATAATTTAGTCAATTGATGTGTACATCATGACCGATTCCTACAGAGAGTGAGGAGTATCATTGAAACTCCTTAATTAGGAAAAATTCCATGTGGATGAGGACAAAATCTATTCAATTCTACTGTTCTAAGGTCTGAAATTCACATGCAAGTTAATTGAATCTTAATTCTCCACATGGAAGGTGAAAATTCATTTTTATTTCACTATTTTGAGGTCCAAGATTAACCTGCAAGGTGGGAATTGATGGTAGATCACCTGCATGGTAAGATTAATGATGGATTTCAAACATGCAACCTCAAATTGAGGGTTTATCATGAAAATTGGTTTTATTTTACTATTGTAGATGGAATTATATATATATATATATATGTGAAAAGAAATCTGAGATGGGATCTTCATTATTGAAGACTGATTTGGAACTGGGAGACTGGGTTCCTTACTTGAAGCTCTAGAACAGAGAATTATTTTGAAATTGGAAAGAAATCCCATCTCAATTTCACTAATTTGAGGCTATAGAGACAAATGCAAGAGATATTGAGTATGAATTCCATGCATGCTTATCGAATTGAGAATTTATCATCAATTTTGAAGTTAAAAATCCACTCTAGGTTCATAATTTCATAAGAAATTGGGTCAAATTGGGAGAAATCTGAAATTTCTACTGAATCCCATGTAAGACCCTAAGGATTTAAAATGAAATTTGTTAAATTGGACATAAAAAGAAATTGTGGAGCATATAAGGGAGGTTATAGATGATCTTATTAGGGAGGTATTAGGTAGCACTATTAGGGGTAGACAAAAATTTACCTGATTTTAATACATGTGTATAATTATTGATTTTTAGGAATCCCAGATAGTCGTGAGAGAGATTCTTTAGCACCAGGAGAGATTGGACCTGATATTCACTGTGAGTGGGTGCCTTTCTCAACCCCCATTCTTTTAGTGTGTTTATTAATGTTGAGCATGCATTACTTGTTGTATTTGTGCATTTGCATTGCATTACTTGTTGCTTTTGTGCATTTGTATTTATTTTCATCATTTGCATCTACTTGCATATTTGTGGTATGATGGATATGATGGTGGTGAAAATGTGGAAGGAAAGGTAAGTGAGATGGATCACGTGCAGGTGCCTATGTGTGCATATATGGTTTGAATGATTTGTTGTGCACCATGTAGAATGTTAGGCTATGTCACACTCCGTTCACACAGAACCGGACCGATGATCGAGTTAACTCCGGTTAACCCAAAACCTACCAGGATCATCTGATACAGTACCTCACCAAAGCATACCCACATCTAAGATAAATGTTCAAAAGTTCAGCGGAAGACTTAAATTACCTGTAAATATCCCTAATATACTTGATACTCAAATTATAGTATATAGCTAAGTACATGTGGGCATTCAGGCATGATATTTACACAAAAGAATAACAATTTACATATCAAGTACACAAAAGGAGGTCATCAAAAAAAAAAAAGAAATCTTGTACGGTGTCATTGCTGCGATCCCGCAGCACAGCCCTCGCACATGCAATCAACACCGTGCTCATACTCCTCAGGGACCCACCAATCCTCAATAGAAAACTCGACTGTGGGGCCTGACTCTTGATCTTCAGGCAGGTGACCTAAAAAATTATCTAAAAGAGGTGTGCACGTGGGGTGAGCTCACTAGCTCAGTAAGTGAAAAGAAAGACCACACAAGCATTCACATCCATATGCACTATATGCAATGTAATTCATTTTAATCTTATCCAGCTAAACAACATTACTAAGTCTTAGGTTATGTGCTACTTACAACCACAGTGCGCGTATGCCCTGTGTATGAGTCGCGAACTCCATCCCTCGATATGTCCATAGGGTTGTCGGAGAAGACCCACCGTGAGTACTTAGAAAAGTAAACCATACCGACCACCGGTTCTCAACATAAAAGTAAATGATAGAAATGTAAAGGTGTTGACCCCGGTAATTTAAAAGCAGTACGATTGGCCCTCTTGAATATACCACTGAGGTTGCCGACTGTCTTAATGACCAGCCGGGAGTATGTCTAACCACCACAGTGACCCAAAAACCGCGACCACTGCTTCCCCCCAAGTGATAACCCAACACCTCAACCCCTGTTGGAAAGGGTCGTAGCACAGGGAATGATAATCCTAAACCGCATGTTTCTATATGACAAAGTACGATTGCATAGTGCCACCGCGTCCCATTCCATGGGCCACAAATGCACTCGTTTTCAAACCGATTATGGCGTCTAGTCTAATAATGTATCATGCATAGTAATCCAACCATTCTTCATATAAACACATCAATCATTTAGCATTGAGAATGTAAAACACAACACACATATCATAATTCATTTATTTAGAATGCACAAGCAATGCGTGCGAATGGCATACGAGGATAACTAATCTACACATAATTTGCATGATGACATGACTAGTCTAGATACAATTTAATGATGCCAAAACACGCCTTAAAATAAATTCAAATGTCCTCTCCCCACTTACTTGTTGTGTACAAAAGCTTACGTTCGGTACAGGTGAGATTCGGCGTGAGAAATGTAAGTTTTTAGTGGAACCTATCATAAGCGAATGAGGTTAGCATTTCACCACTTTGGGGTTAAAACTAACGAGGATTGATGTTTAAAATCATAAAAGAAGGATGCCCGCCCGTGTTGGGCCCATTCGGGCTAAAAAATCTGACTGGTGGGTCAACAGGTGGGCCAGATAGCCCCACTGGTCTTTGCCCACCGGTTCAACAGGCGGGCCAAATAGCCCACTGGTTGGAATTAGGGTTCTGCCCCAACAGGCAGGCCCCTACTGGTGGGTGGGTTCGCCTATCGGTCTTCACCCACCTATTGGCGCGGGAATTGGTTTTCTCTCTTAAAAACACTCTTCAACCTTGGAAAAACCAAATGGGGATGTTCCAATCACATTTTTCACACATCTAAGGCCTCATAAGATGATTCTAACATAGATCTAAGTTAGATTTAAGGACTAAAAAGCAAATCTTACCTTCTTTGCTCAAGAACTCTTCCAAAACCCAAAATCACCTCTTAAACTCAAGAAATCACCAATGCTTCTCAAATCTTAAAAACACTTCTTTAAAACCTTCAAAATCAACACATAGATCATCTATTAAATCTTAGATTCATCATCTCAAGTGGGATTAACAAGATCTCAAGGAACTCTACCCAATTCAAGGGTTTCACTTGGGGTTTTACGAAAGTTTAAGAAGTATAGCCTTCACTCACCTCAAATCGTAGGTCTCGTGTTGGGGATCACTTTTTCAGTGTTGGAATGAGAAGATCAAACCTTGGGTCACTTAAAATAATTTCTTCCTCTTTTTCTTTTCCTTTCTTCTTCTTTGTTCTCTTTTCTTCCTTTCTTTTCTCTCTCTTCTTTACTTTTCTCACCTACTCTTTAAGGCATTAAATGAGAAAAAGGAAAAACAAAAAGTACTATTTATACTAGAGAATATTTAGTAACCACATGGGTGGATCACACTGGTGGGCGTATTCACCCACCTATGACCGCCCACTTGTTGGTCAAAACGTAGCCAAACAATTGAAATTTCGATGGAATTCAACTCTCATCATGTATCTCACTCTCGGCACAAGATGTATAATACGTATGCACTTTAGGATACTGCTACATACCAGCATTACCCATACATGGCCTTATAATACGTGTATATACACGTCTTGGGTATACCCATCTCCTTAGGCACTGACTTGGACTTGTCTGACCAACTTGTGTTCAAAGTCACCATTGCCATCATGGTCTATAGGGAACCTGCCTCAACCCTCTCTGGTTCGGGTCCTGCATGGTTAAACCAGGTCAATTGTGTAAGTAAACCAGGTTTAAAAGTAGGGTATCACATTTACCCCCCCTTTTTGAAAATTTCATCCTCAAAATTAGCGTACCTGGTTCGAAAAGATGAGGGTACTTGGCTTGGATTTCATCTTCTTTCTCCCAGGACGCTTCTTCAAGTGAATGGTTAGCCCATCGCACCTTTACGAAGGAAATGGAGCAGTTGAGAAGGGTTTCCACTTTTCGGTCCAAGATTTCGGCTGGCTATTTTTTATAGGTCATATCAGCTTCTAGATAATTTGGTTCCACATGTAACACATGCGATGGATCGTGAAGGTACCACTTCAGCATGGATACATGGAACACATTATGAACATTTCCGAGCGAAGGTGAAAGAGCAAGCATGTAGGCTATTGAGCGAACCAGAGTCAAAATCTCAAATGGACCAATGTATCTTGGGCTCAACTTACCCTTTCTATGGAACCTATGCAACCCTTTAGTAGGAGAAATCTTGAGAAATACCTTTTCTCTTGCTTGAAACTCAATGTCTTTCCTACGGGTGTCTGCATAGCTCTTTTGATGTGACTGAGCTGCCTTAATCCTTTCTTGAATAACATCGACCTTGTCACATGTCACCTATATCATTTCGAGTCCTAACATTCGGTGTTCGCCTACCTCATTCCAATATAGAAGAGTTCTACACTTCCTACCATATAATGCTTCATATGGAGCCATCCCAATTATAGCTTGAAAACTGTCGTTATAGGCAAACTCCATAAGGGCTATATATTCTTCCCCACTCATTTTCATTGCACATGCCTTGAGCATGTCTTCTAATATCTGTATGGTTCGCTCTGACTGACCATCAGTTTGTTGGTGGAAAGCAGTACTCAAGTTCACTTGTGATCCCAAAGCATGTTAGAAACTTTTTCAAAATCTGAAAGTGAACCTTGGGTCCCTATCTGACACAATGCTCACTGGCACTCCATGCAAGCGCACTATGTTATCCATATAAAGTTGTGCTAACTTGGCCATAGAGTAATTGGTCTTGATGGGAATGAAATGAGCAATCTTAGTAAGCCAATCAACTATCACCCAAATCACATCCATCCCCTTAGGTGTGCATGGTATTCCGGTGACAAAGTCCATCGTAATCCTATCCCACTTCAAGTCTAGAACTGGGAGTGGCTAAAGAGTACCATAAGGTCGATGCCTCTCGGCTTTTACTTTTTGGCATGTAAGGCAAGTCGCCACATATAAGGCTATTGTGATTTTCATGTTTGGCCACCAGTAGTTTTGCTTGAGGTCCTTATACATATTTGTACTTCCTGGGTGGAGTGAGTACTCAGAGCTATGTGCTTCCTACACTATCTTGTCTTGTGTCTCCAAATCATCAGGCACACAAAACCTACCTCGAAACAATAATACCTCGTCGCTGGCTAAAACGAAATCAGGGTCATTTATTATTTGCTCTTGAATCTTAATTCTGATCCGTTGCAACTCAGGATTCAAAGGTTGTTTCATTATCACCTCTTGCCTAATAGACGGATGCACATGTAGAGCTGTCAGGGATACAGTTAACCATTTAATGTTTTCTAGTTGATGTTCACGCTCTAAAGTTGCTCCTTCATATAAGAGGGTTTCATCCATTAGCATCGCCTCTTATACGAGTTGTGGGCTGATTGCTAAGTGTGAGAGTGACACAGTCTGTGCCTTCTGACTCAATGCATCTGCCACTACATTAGCCTTACCAAGATGATACTGAATGTCACAGTCATAATCCTTCATGAGCTCGAGCCATCTCCTCTACCTCATATTCAAATATCTTTGGGTGAAAAAATACTTAAGGCTTTTGTGATCACTGTATATCTCGCACGTCTCCCCATATAAATAATGTCACAAAATCTTGAGGGCAAAAATGACTGTGGCTAGTTCCAAGTTATGAGTGGGGTAGTTCTTCTCATATTCCTTTAGTTGTCGGGATGCATATGCTATCACCTTACCGCGTTGCATGAGAAAACAACCCAACCCGACCTTAGAAGCATCAGTGTAGACTATCATTCCACCTATGCCTTCAGGGATGGTCGACACAGGGGCTGACACCAACCGTTTCTTCAATTCCTGAAAACTTTTCTCACATTCCTCTGTCCATTCAAATTTTACACCCTTTTTAGTTAACTTCGTCATTGGTGCTGAGATCCGAGCAAAATTCTCAATGAAGCACCAGTAGTACCCAACTAGACCCAAGAAACTTCTAATTTCTGTAATGTTCTTGGGGTTTTCCCACTCTACTACTGCTTTCACCTTATCAGGATCTACCTCGATTCCATTCTTAGACACTACGTGTTCTAGGAATCTACATTGCTTAAGCCAAAATTCACTTACTGTATTTGGCAAACAATTGTTGTTCTCTCAGCCTCTATAATACCATCCTCAGGTGTTGAGTGTGCTCCTCTTCCGTCTTAGAGTAGATCAAGATGTCATTAATAAAAATTATTACCCATTTGTCAAGGACATCATGAAATACTCGATTCATTAAATCCATGAATGCTGCCGGTGTATTGGTTAACCCAAAAGATAACACTAGGAACTCATAGTGACCATACCAAGTCCTGAAAGCTGTCTTGGGTATGTTGTCGTTCTTTATCTTGAGCTAATAATAGCCTAATCTAAGATCTATCTTTGAAAATACCTTTGCACCTTGTAGTTGGTTAAACAAATCATCAATGCGTGGCAGTGGATACCGGTTCTTAATGGTTAGCTTATTCAATTCCCGGTAATCAATGCACATACGCAAGCTGCCATCCTTCTTCTTGACAAACAATACTAGGGCACCCCAAGGTGAAACATTTGAGTGAATAAATCCCTTGTCTAATAATTCTTGCAACTGCGTCTGTAACTCCCTCAATTCGGCTGGTACCATCCTATATGGAGCTTTAGACACTAGAGCTACTCCAAGAATCAAGTCTATGGCAAATTCCAACTCTCTATCAGGCGATAGCTGCATCAGATCATCCAAAAAGACATCGAGAAATTCTTTAACCACCTCTACCTCTTCTAGAGGTGTAACCTTTGCATCAACATCAAGTACCGATGCTAAGTAACCCTGACATCCACTTTCCAACAATTTTACCACTTGAAGAGCGGAGATGAGGACCTTTCTAGCCCATTTTATTTTATTTGCTTGGTATACCAGTTCTTTCCCTTCATCATTTATCACCCTAATTAGTTTTTCGACACACATCACATTTGCTCGATGGGCCGACAACCAATCCTTGCCCAATATAACATCAAAATTCTACATGTTGAATTTGATGAGTTGTGCATTTAATTTCTTTCCACTGATTTCAACTGGGCATGGCCTATACACCTCCTTCAACTGTGTAACTTTGCCTGTAGGCATACTAACAATCATCTTATGATCAAGTGCCCTGGGCGACATACCAAGTTTCTCAGCAAATCTTTTAGATATGAACAAATGTGTAGCTCCTGAATCAAACAAGACATAGGCTGGTATACCTGATATAAGTAGAACACCTAGTGCAACAATGTATATAACTATAGTAGGTCATCAAAATTTATCATAAGGAAAATCTTAAATTAAAATGTACTTGCTACCACTTCTGTGCTGCCCTCAGCTTCCTCAGTTGATAAGGCATACATTCTTCCTTGTGGTTGATTCCCCCGAGTTAAGGGAGGTCTATACACAGAGGGCCGACTAAATGGTAAGGCTGGTCTGACTCGATAGCCTTTGGAAAAATACCCATAAGAGTGGCAATCAAAGCAACGGCTCTGTGACGCAGAAACTGGGGCTTTGTACTTGACCTGATGTAGACAGGGGATGAGGTGGCCTTGTGATTGCAGGCACTGTACTAGTGTTCGGGCAAAAAGATGTAGAACCCAGACCGCCAGCTAGTCGAGGAAGGTAGCCAGATGGCCTATAGGGCTGTCTGTATGCAGGCCCAGAACTATATGACCCACGGTATACCTTAGATGAGTTACCCATGTTCGAAAATGGATTAGCCCTCTTCCACAATCCAAGTGTGAGGGATTGTTCTCCCTTTTGCTTATCTTCCATTGTTTTAACCTTTTGCATAATCTGGCCATAATCTGTCAAATCTAAGACCTCGAGCACTGACCCAATAGATGCCTTTAATCCCTTCAGAAACCTTGTAGCCTTTTCCTCAGCTGACCTCATATGCTTAGGGGCAAAATTAAACAAGCTTTCAAACTGCTGCTGATACTCAAGGATAGTCTAATTCCCTTGAGTCAAGGCCATGAATTCCGTCACTTTACGGTCTCTGAAGCTACGAGGGTAATGGTTTGCCAAAAACAATTCCTTGAACTACTCCCATGTGGGTTCCGGATGTGTGGTAAACAATATAGGCTTAGAGGCTTGCCACCAAGAGTTGGCTTCATTCTTGAGTTGCAACCCTGCACAAATAAGCTTCTACGCCTCAGTTCACTCAACTACCTCAAATATCTTTTCCAGCTCTTGGATCCGCTGGTCTGGCTCTAGAGGATCACTCCCCACCTTAGAGAATATAGGTCGCAAGTTCCTCTTGAAAGATTGCACTATCCTTGTCATACTATTCATCGATGGGTAATAGGGTGCATATGCCGGATAGTAAGGATACGGAGGGGGCACCATATATGGAGGAGTGCCGAGTGGCGGAATTGGAGGTGCACTTCTGGCTTGCTCATGTGGTGTCATACCAAGTGGTGCTCCTCCTGTTTGTGGTCCCATACCAGACCCTCCAAGTGGGTCTTGTGGAGTAATTATCCGAGGATATTGATCGGATTACGGAAGGTCTAACTGTTGCTGTATAGTAGCCATAAATGCCCACTGCTGCTAGAGTATTTGTTACTGGAAGGCTTGCTGTGACTGCTGGACTATGGTCGCAACATCACTCAGAGTGATGACAGGTGGAGGATCCGGAAGTGTATTCACAGGTGGGTCCCTTTGTGCCACACCCTGGTCAAGGGTTTCTTGAGGTTGTGGAAGTGGGGTTTGCCCCATAGAGCGGGACCTTTGAGGATTTGGTGGTTGACAGTTAGGATGAGGACCACGTGAGGTGCCTTGAGCATTGCTACCGGATCTAGTGCGTACCATCGTGTCCTTGCACCTGGATCATACCATACACAAAACATTGGTTAAGTACCTTACAATTTACATAAAGCACATAATCATTTCCCATTCTATAACATAGCCCACGAAATCAATTTCTCTCTATAGTTCACAGACTCTTAGATTTTACCTTAAACTTTCAACCTAGCAACACAATCATATGCCAAAACACAAGGTATTGTAGTGTATGATGTCTTGCATCCAGCCACAGCTTAGCCCGAGAGTACTGTGCTAGCGCTTCAACAAGTAGGACGGCGGTCCTGCTCGATTTTTTTTAATTATTATTTCCTTTAGTATTGTTAATAATGTATTATTATTATTTTTTATCCTATTGACAGGCAGCCACCGGCTGGTGACTCAGGTCGGGGCCCATCGGTCCAACACGAGGCAGCCTTAAAGGGGCTTTTAAGCCTATTTTTCTTCATTTCTCCTATCTTCTCCTCTTAGGCTCAACTCAAGGTGATTTTGGAGGGTTACTTGGTGCATCCACTCACGATTTCACTCAACAATTCCTCGGATTTTGAAAGATTCAATTACTTTTCCCTCTCGAGTAAGTCTCTTTCTCCTCTTGGAAACATATATTTTGGGTGTTGAATACATCCATACTTCCCAAAACTTGATTTCTTTCATGTCTCTTTCCATAGGATAGTCATTCCATGAGAATATGATGCTTCATTTGTGACTCATTCATAGTTTTAGGCTTTACTAACCAATCTATGGGAGAAAATCCTAAACCTTGCCCTAATTACTCCAATTTGGGGATTTCTTTTATTTCTTCTCTTTTCTCCCCAACTAACAACTCAATTGGGATTTCTTATCCTTGATTTGCACTTATATTGTTGGAAAGATCATGGAAACTTGTATATGCTTGCAATTCCATCTCACTTCTATAAAAATCCATCTCTCCTTCAAAACCGGCTTATCTAGAGAAGGCGCCTAGGGACTAATATAGGACTGCGGACGGGGATCCACGAGCGATGTGGGACTAAACGAGGGTTCTCCTGGATAGACACGCAACTATCACTCTCCCCCCAGTTCGCCCGGCTCTGATACCAGATCTGGGTTTAGCCCTTCGCTCTCCTTCAAAACCGGCTTATCTAGAGAAGGTGCCCAGGGACTAATATAGGACCGCATTTTGGGGTTTCTATGATTCTCTTCACTTCTTTCCATACTTGTGAATAACTTTGAATCACTTACCATTAATTTTTGGTGCAATGATATTTGACTTACACTTGTTGGTTGTATGCCTCTATTACCCCTATAATCATGAAAAAAAAAAAATTTCTCCAAAATTGGAAATCTCTCTCTCATTCCTTGCACTTCAATGTCATAATAGAAATGTTTACATATTCTTGGATGTATAATGATAGATATTACTATCATTGACATGTAAGCTTCAATTTTCACACTTTTATGGGATTTTCATTCTCTTGGATTGAACTTGTACATTAAAATTAGGGGCTTTTTACCATTTGACTCCAATTACAAAACTTGAGAAAATTCTTATAAGGCTTTCCATCACTTCTCACTTGCCATGCTTTATGCTCCTTTGTTACTCTTCTATTTTGCAACATGCTAGTGGATGTCATGTTTGGGGATTTCCTTCTATTCATTTCTCCATGGTTTAACCACCCCTCTTTTTACAATGATCCACATTATTTATTTGAGTGCATTTACATGTGCTTGCTCACCCTCCTGTTTACTTCCTTTGTCATGCAACATTCATAGTTATCACTATTTCTTCTCTTTTCTTACTAGGATGTCTTCTCACAAGGGCAAGGAACCCGCATCCTCTTCTAGTAGACGTAGGGCCACAACTTCTAAAAGGAAAGGTGTAGGGACTAGTCCCTCAGCTAAACACACAAGACAACAAGGACATGCCCCCATAGATCTTCTAGACTATGATGAGAGACTCTTCCGGAGTATGAGGGTAGCAACGAATTAGCAGACCTTCCTAAATAGGTCTGTAATGATGGAAAAAACTGTGGTAGCTTGTGATTTCAGCGAGATTCAACTATAGGAGAGATTTACTGCACTGGGTTGGCAGTCCATCATTGATATTGACCGCCCATGCTATGAACACTTTATTCGAAGATTTTGTTGTAATTTGGAGGTCTCATACTAGTATAGGGAGTACTCAATCACTAGCATGGTGAAAAGGGTGAACATCCGTTTGACTGTGGACACTCTTGCTAGTATTTTAGATATATCATCAGTTGGGCATCAATTCTATAGCCCCCAAGGAGAAATCCTGTGGGCCCATCTTTAAGTTTAGAGATACAGGACCCCATTTACGAGACCATTAGTGGCAGCAGGTTGTGTCCGAATTCTCAGGCAACATACAACCTGGAGGCTCGTGTATTTGCTCGCTTGGTTCAGTTTAATTTGTTCCCTCGAGGAGGTCATAGGAACCAAGTGAGCTTCATGGCAGTCTACATAGCCTTCTGCATTTACATGGCCTTGGAGGGAGGTGTCGAGCATTTATGCTTGCCCTACATCATGTTTAAGACTATGGAGCATCATGTCACACATCTTGAGGACAGAGGTTTCCCATATGGCAGGACCCTCACCAGGGTTTTTGAGTCCTTTGGGGTGGATTTGAGTGGTGAGGAGGGAAAGACACCAGCAGACAAAATTAGCAAGGAAAACCTACGCAGGATGGGTTTTCAAGCTCTTATAGATATACCTCAGAGGGTAGGAGCTCAAGGAGGTATGAATAGGGATGATGTCCACATGGAGGAGGAGAATAGTGAGGAGGACGAGGATTATGTTCCTCAATTCGAGGAGGACTTTCTGGATGAGGATATCCTCGAGGAGGAGCCTCTTGATTTGAGGCTCTTGATTTGTGGAATTGGAGTTTGCCCCATAGAGCGGGACCTATGAGGATTTGGTGGTCGACGGTTAGGACGAGGACCATGTGAGGTGCCTTGAGTACTGCTACCGGATCTAGTGCGTACCATCGTGTCCTTGCACCTGGATCATACCGTACACAAAACATTGGTTAAGTACCTTACAATTTACATAAAGCACATAATCATTTCCCATTCTATAACATAGCCCACGAAATCAATTTCGCTCTATAGTTCACACACTCTTAGATTTGACCTTAAACTTTCAACCTGGCAACACAATCATATGCCAAAACACAGGGTATTGTAGTGTATGATGTATTGCATCCAGCCACAGCTTAGCCCCGAGAGTACTGTGCTAGCGCTTTAACAAGTAGGACGACGGTCCTGCTCGATTTTTTTTAATTATCATTTCCTTTAGTATCGTTAATAATGTATTATTATTATTTTTTGTCCTATCGACAGGAAGCCACCGGTGGGTGACTCGGGTCGGGGCCCACCGGTCCAACACGAGGCGGCCTTAAAGGGGCTTTTAAGCCTATTTTTCTTCATTTCTCCTATCTTCTCCTCTTAGGCTCAACTCAAGGCGATTTTGGAGGGTTACTTGGTGCATCCACTCACGATTTCACTCAACGATTCCTCGGATTTTGAAAGATTCAAGTACTTTTCCCTCTCGAGTAAGTCTCTTTTCCATTTCTCCTCTTGGAAACATATATTTTGGGTGTTGAATCCATCCATACTTCCCAAAACTTGATTTCTTTCATGTCTCTTTCCATAGGATAGTCATTCCATGAGAATATGATGCTTCATTTGTGACTCATTCATAGTTTTAGGCTTTACTAACCAATCTATGGGAGAAAATCCTAAACCTTGCCCTAATTACTCCAATTTGGGGATTTCTTTTATTTCTTCTCTTTTCTCCCCAACTAACAACTCAATTGGGATTTCTTATCCTTGATTTGCACTTATATTGTTGGAAAGATCATGGAAACTTGTATATGCTTGCAATTCCATCTCACTTCTATAAAAATCCATCTCTCCTTCAAAACCGGCTTATCTAGAGAAGGCGCCTAGGGACTAATATAGGACCACGGACGGGGATCCACGAGCGATGTGGGACCCGCATCCTCTTCTAGTAGACGTAGGGCCGCAACTTCTAAAAGGAAAGGTGTAGGGACTAGTCCCTCAGGTAATCACACAAGACAACAAGGACATGCCCCCATAGATCTTCTAGACTATGATGAGAGACTCTTCCGGAGTATGAGGGTAGCAACGAATTAGCAGACCTTCCTAAATAGGTCTGTAATGATGGAAAAAACTGTGGTAGCTTGTGATTTCAGCGAGATTCAACTATAGGAGAGATTTACTGCACTGGGTTGGCAGTCCATCATTGATATTGACCGCCCATGCTATGAACATTTTATTCGAAGATTTTATTGTAATTTGGAGGTCTCATACTAGTATAGGGAGTACTCAATCACCAGCATGGTGAAAATGGTGAACATCCGTTTGACTGTGGACACTCTTGCTAGTATTTTAGATATATCATCAGTTGGGCATCAATTCTATAGCCCCCAAGGAGAAATCCTGTGGGCCCATCTTTAAGTTTAGAGATACAAGATCCCATTTACGAGACCATTAGTGGCAGCAGGGTGTGTCCGGATTCTGAGGCAACATACAACCTGGAGGCTCGTGTATTTGCTCGCTTGGTTCAGTTTAATTTGTTCCCTCGAGGAGGTCATAGGAACCAAGTGAGCTTCTTGGCAGTCTACATAGCCTTCTGCATTTACTTGGCCTTTGAGGGAGGTGCCGAGCATTTATGCTTGCCCTACATCATGCTTAAGACTATGGAGCATCATGTCACACATCTTGAGGACAGAGGTTTCCCATATGGCAGGACCCTCACCAGGGTTTTTGAGTCCTTTGGGGTGGATTTGAGTAGTGAGGAGGGAAATACTCCAGCAGACAAAATTAGTAAGGAAAACCTACGCAGGATGGGTTTTCAAGCTCTTATAGATATACCTTAGAGGGCAGGAGCTCAAGGAGGTATGAACAGGGATGATGTCCACATGGAGGAGGAGGAGAATAGTGAGGAGGACGAGGATTATGTTCCTCAATTTGAGGAGGAATTTATGGATGAGGATAGCCTCGAGGAGGAGCCTCTTGATTTGAGAGATGCTGATTCTGAGTTTGCTAGGGCTGCAGACCCACAGCATAGAGCCCCACCACCTGAGAGTGGCACATTTGACTTTGAGAGCATGATGAACAGCATGAGGGCCTTAAAAGATAGGCAAGATCAGCTTTTAAGAAGACTAGCTGAGAGTGCTACTAGAGAGGAAAATATCTTAGAAAGGCACGCTACATTAGGAATTCTTTCCTAAGATTGAGCGAGGATCTAGACCCAATGTCCGATGCTATTTCAGCGGACTTTATCGGACTCCAGAGGGATGTGCAACTAGTGAATGCGAGGTTTGATTACTATGACCATCTGCTCAATGTTAGATTAAGTCCTAGGAGTGATAGAATAGTAGAGCTAGATGATGACAAGGGTCTCTAAGGACTTAGCTTGCCTATCCTAATTAGCTTTTTACTTGTCTCTATGTTGTTTATGTATTTATGGTGAACTATTTTTTTTTGTACTTTTCTCTGTAATTTGGACTTACTAGTATGGTGTTATGATGTTGTTGGTGACTTTTGGTTAGTTTTGTCTCCTTGATAAACTTATTGTAATTTGGTTGTAACAACGTTAGTTAGCCTTTGTTGATTATGCTTATTCATATATGTATGCTGTCTATCAGGTGCTTATATTTGAAAATTTTAGAAAATCTTGTTTTAGCATTGTTATGCTATTGAAAGTTTGTTAAATCCGTACTCGATGGGTTATGCAATCAAATAACTAATCTTTTATTTATTCTAAGCAAACTTCATCTCATGCATGCCATGAAATGCAATAAATAAATGCAACCATCTTTTTTAATTCTTTAAAGTTTTTACATTTACCCAACCCTATTTCCTATTATAGATTATATGGGGTCTGAATTGTATGCTGTGAGTGGATAGAGCATCACACTTTGATACCACCGTTGTCACACCCCGTTCACCCAAAACCAGACCGATGACCGAGTTAACTCCGATTAACCCAAAACCTGTCAGGATCATCTGATACAGTACCTCACCACAACATACCCACATCTAAGATAAGTGTTCAAAAGTTCAGCGGAAGACTTAAATTACCTGTAAATATCCCCAATATACTTGATACCTAAATTGTAGTATATAGCTAAGTATATGTGGACCCGCACGCATGATATTTACATAAAAGAATAACAATTTACATATCAAGTACACAAAGGGGAGGTCATCAAAAATCCAAAAAAAAAAATCTTGTACGTTGTCATTGCTGCGGTCCCACAGCACAGCCCTCACACATGCAATCAGCACCGTGCTCATACTCCTTAGCAACCCACCAATCCTCAACAGAAAACTTGACTGTGGGGCCTGACTCCTGATCTTCAGGCGAGTGACCTGTAAAATCATCTAAAAGAGGTGTGCACATGGGGTGAGCTCATTAACTCAGTAAGTGAAAAGAAATACCACACAAGCATTTACATCCATATGCACTATATGCAATGTAATTCATTTTAATCTTATCCACCTAAACAACATTACTAAGTCTTAGGTTATGTGCTACTCACAACAACAGTGAAAGTATGCCCCGGGTACGAGTCACAAACTCCATCCCATAATATGCCCATAGGGTTATCGGAGAAGGCCCACCGTGAGTACTCAGAAAAGTAAAGCATGTCGACCACCAGCTCTCAACATGAAAGTAAATGATAGAAATGTAAAGGTGCCTACCCCAATAATTTAAAAGTAGTACGATTGACCTTCTTGAATATACCACTAAGGTTGCCAACTGTCCTAATGACCAGCAGGGCGTATGTCTAACCGTTATAGTGACCTAACAACCGCGACCACTATTTCCTCCCAAGTGATAACCCAACAGCTCAACCGCTATTGGGAAGGTTCATATCACAAGGAATGATAATCCTAAACCGTATTCTCCTATATGACAAAGTATGACTGCATAGTGCCATCTCGTCCCATTCCACGGGCCACCAATGCACTCGTTTCCAAACCGACTACAGCGTCTAGTCTAATAATGCATCATGCATAGTAATCCAACCATTTGTCACATAAGCACATCAATCATTTAGCATAGAGAATGTAAAACACAACACACATATCATAATTCATTTGTTTAGAATGCACAAACAATGCATGCGAATGACATACGAGGATGACTAATCTACACATAATTTGTATGATGACATGGATAGTCTAGATACAATTTAATGATGCAAAAATACGCCTTAAAATAAAGTCAAATGTCCTCTCTCCACTTACTTGTGTACAAAAGCTCACGTTCAGTACAAGAGATTCGGCATGAGAAATGTAAGTTTCTAGTGGAACCTATCATAAGCGAATGAGGTTAGCATTTCACCACTTTGGGGTCAAAACTAATGAGGTTTGATGTTTAAATTATGTTTAAAATCATAAAAGAAGGTTGTCCGCTCATTTTGGGCCCATTCGGGCTTAAAAATTTGATTGGTGGGTCAACAGATGGGCTAGACAGCCCACCGATCTTCGCCCACCAGTTCAATAGGCAGGCCAAATAGCCCACCGATCCTTGCCCACTGATTTGAATTAGGGTTCTATCCCAACAGGTGGGCCCCTACAAGTGGGCGGGTTCGCCCGTCGGTCTTCGCCCACCTGTTGAAACGGGAATTGGTTTTCTCTCTTAAAAACACTCTTCAACCTTAGGAAAACCAAATGGGGCTGTTCCAATCACATTTTCCACACCTATAAGGCCTCATAAGATGATTCTAACCTAGATCTAAGTTATATTTAAGGATTGAAAAGCAAATCTTACCTTCTTTGCTCAAGAAGTCTTCCAAAACCCCCAAATCACCTCTTAAACTCAAGAAATCACCAATGCTTCTCAAACTTGCAAACACTTCTTTAAAACCTTCAAAATCAACACATATACCATCTATTAAACCTTAGATTCATCATCTCAAGTGGGATTAACAAGATCTCAAGGAACTCTACTGAACTGAAGGGTTTCACTTGAGGTTTTGTGAAAGTTTAAAAAGTATAGTCTTCACTCACCTCAAATCGTAGGTCTCGTGTTGGGAATCACTTTTCCGGTATCAAAATGAGAAGATCAAACCTTGGTGTCGCTTAAAATCATTTTTTTCCTCTTTTTCTTTTCTTTTCTTCTTCTTAGTTCTCTTTTCTTCCTTTCTTTACTTTTGTCACCCACTCTTTAAGGCATTAAATGAGAAAAGGAAAAAATAATAAGTACTATTTATACTAGAGAATATTTAGTAACCACATGGGTGGGTCATACTGGTGGGCGGGTTTGCCCATCTGTGACCACCCACCTGTTGGTCAAAACTTAGCCAAACAATTAAGATTTCGATGGAAGTTGACTCTCAGCATATATCTCACTCTCGGCATCATATGTATAATACGTATACACTTTAGGATACAGCTACATACCAGCATTACCCATACATGGCCTTATGATACATGCATGTATACGGCTTGGGTACACCTGTCTCCTTAAGCACTGACTCAGACTTGTCTGACCAATCTGTGTTCAAAGTCACCCTTGCTATCATGGTCCATAGGGAACCTGCCTCAACCCTCTCTGGTTCGGGTCCTGCATGGTTAAACCAGGTCAACCAGGTTTAAAAGTAGGGTATCACAGGCTAGGTATCATAATCCCAAGTGCTACACCCATTGTCTGTAGGGGTTAGGTACAAACTAATCCTAATAAAAGTGACTTCCTGATCAGCAGTGCACTGTGAGTGGTAGACATACTGTACCAGTGGTGGATGTGAGGTTGTATGACAGGATACGACGTATTGTATGCTTGTAGATATATTTATGATATGGGGTTACCTTTTAGCGGTTAACTGATGTGGATCGGGACCCATATCGGCATTGGCTGGCTCCTTCCTGTGGTATAGCTTGTATTCTTGAGGCCCAACGTACAGGGTGGGGAATGCCACCTGCGTCGGTAGCACTTATACCCATAAGAGATGAGACTTAGTAATGGACTAGAAAATATGAATAGTTAAATAAATGGATTCATGAATATCATTCTATTGTGTGGAGCATGCATTGCATATGGATGCATGTGTTTGTTTCTATCCCACTCCCTCACTGAGCATCACCATGTGCTCATCCCCCATTTCTTTGTTCCATAAATGAGGAGAGCAGTCAGCTGTAGGATGATAATTCAGTGCATGATGACGTGGTTATGGATCAGTTGGCTTGTATTCCTGATTTTGATGATTTCAGCCATGGGCATGATTGCGAATGTGTGATTTGTGCATATGGTGGACAGCACTATTGAGGACTGATGTAGTTGATTATCCTTTTGGCGTATATATGTGGATAGTGGTAGAAATCAGTTTTTGTTGATACAGGTTGGAGGGTAAAACTACTATTAGAAGACATTTTGTGTAAATATTTGTTTTAGAATGGGATGAATGTGTATATATATATGGAATACTATATATATTGTTGTGAATCGTTGTATATATGGTATCAAGTATCACATAAAAGCACTGGGTAGATATTATCTTTATTTGATTTTATATGATCCGTTGCGAACTCTTATTATGATTTTAGCATATATGGTTGTGGTGTTGTGGACTCTTCCAGAGTAGGATCCTGGTTTGGCGGACTGACTAGGTGCGGTGACGTATCCAATGCCGGTGCACCTATGCCATATAAAAGGCAAGGTAGGGTGTGACATTTGGTGGTATCAGAGGAAACTCAGGACTAAGTCTGACAACCCACAGGATCTTAGGATCATCCAGTACAATAGGAAGTAAAGAAATAGAAGCTTCAAGATAAAAGTTTAATTGTTGTGAATGTTTCTGTGTGTGATAGAAACAAGATTAGGATGTGAATGTTTTCTTTTAACTAGAGAATTTTATATATGTCCGATGCTGCATTACTCATCCTTGTTGGAAATATGTGTTGAGCATTGGGAATTGATACGTTATGATTTTCAAGAAATTTCCCAATATGCCACCAAAACGGTCTCAACTTTAACAAGGATTGGGACACCAGAAAAAAGGTCGACTTACTACTAGAGCTCACCCTTTGGTGTTTGTGAGTGAAGAAAGGGAAAGTGAGTCGGTATCAGGAACACAAGAATCAGTTCCTACGCCTGCTTCTGCAGCAACATCAATGTCACCTCTTGTACCTCCAGTACTTACAGCTCAGGATGTGATCACTCTAGTAACTAATATGGTCCAAAGTATACAACAAGGATTGCAACAAGCACTGCAGCAGAATATACAGTAGCAACAATAGCTATAGCAGTAACAGAATAGGGTTATCAAGAAATGGCCACAGAAATGCATGCTCATGGAATACCCATTCCACCCACACCAATGGCACCACCTCATGCAAATCCTACAACTTTAGTACCCCAAGTTAACCCAAGAATCCCAGTTGCACCATAGACCATAAGTGGGCAAGCAGCTTAGACAGTACTAGTTATGGGGGTACAAATTGGGCAACAAGTTTTTGGGAACCCACCAACAGTACAAGTATGGCCAAACACAAGCAAGTTGATGGGGAAATTCCACAAGTATAGGCCCCCATACTTTAGTGGTGTGAGTTCTGACCCATTGGCACCTTCAAAATGGGTAAAGGGAGTTAAGAGGGCATTGGCGGTGTTGAACTGCAGTGATGAACAGAAGATCATGTGCTACCTATCAATTGCAGAATGAAGCCTATGCCTGGTGGAAGGCTACCAGACCCATATTGTTAGCCACGCATCCACAACCCACCTGAGGTCAGTTTGTGGAAGTGTTCTATAAGAACTATTTCCAAATCAGTGTGAGGGATAGGAAGGAATCAGAATTCATGGCTTTGATCCAAAGACCCAAGTCAGTGTTAGAGTACCACCAACAATTTGAGGCTTTGTACTATTTTGCCCCAGAACATATGAAGAATGACAGTGCAAAGGCAAAAAAAAAAAAAAATTTGAGAAGGGTCTGAGGTCTGGTATTGGAGTTATGCTAGTAGCACATCAGCTTCAGAATTATGCTGATGTGGTTCAGTTTGCAAAGTCTATTGAGGACAAGCAGAGGGAAGGCTAACAGATTCAGACAGCAAGAAGGGCTAGGACAGGTAACACATGGAGACAGTTTGGAAGGTTTGGAAGGGGAGCTTCTTCTTCTACCCCAGTATCCAGACAGAGAGAGACTAGTGGAGCTTTTACCCAGACACCAGACACAGTCAGCACAATCTCAGCCAGTAGTTTCTACAGTCTAGCTTATCACTATGAGATGTTATGTATGCCAACAGCTGGGGCATTATGCAAAATTCTATCCTTAGAGGAAACTAAGTGGGTTGAGTGTGGCTACTTCTTCTTCTGCATCTACCAAGAAGTCACAGGCATCTGGGAAAGTTTTCGCACTGACAGCCAAGGAAGTCGAGGCTGCACCTGGAGTAGTGACAGGTACAGTGCTTGCCTCTAATATACCAGCACATGTATTGTTTGATTCTGGTGCATCTCAGCACAATCATCACATTCGCAATTATGCCCATGGCTGAAAATCATCAAAATCTCGAATACAAGCCAACTAATCCATAACCACGTCATTATACTCTAAATTATCAAGCTGCAGCTGACTGCTTTCCTCATCTATGGAACAAAGAAATGGGGGGTGAGCACATGATGATGCTTAGTGAGGGGGTGGGATAGAAAAAAACACACGCATCCATATGCCATGCATGCTCCACACAATAGAATGATGCTCATGAATCCATTTCTATATTATACAAAAAAATAAAAAATAAAAATTACAGAACAAATGGTTTTAGATTTAATTGGTAATATTGAAAAATGGTGGATCAAATCTTTCTCCTGACACGATTTGGTTTTCAAGTTAGTATTACAATGACGTTATTTGATTTTCATCTCTTAACATTATTGCGACATTCATAATACCACATATACGCATTCACATATTTAACTTATTTGTGATCCAAGAAAGTAATTTTGATTTAGCTAAAAAAAGAGAAAGAAAAAAGCATTATTGATAGGTCAATTGAGGATTACATTTATTATATTGTTTGTTTATATTTGAACACTTTTATTTCTCTCTCTCTCCTCACAATCTTCCCCTACCCAATTTCCTTATCTATCTCAAAATCTACCTCTTTCAAATCCTCTTACCCCCAACATATGGCCACACATGCATTTGCACGTGCAATTTTTACTAATGTATATATATATATGTATATGTGTGTGCGTGTGTGTGTGTGCGTTGGGGGGGGGGGGAAGAAGTCTAAAAGGTACTATGGTCCTTGCATTATAAGGGGCGAAATGACAACCCAACCCCTCATAAAAGGTGATGGATATGATGTTGGTGAAAATGTAAAAGGAAAAGGTAAGTGAGATAGATCACGTGCAACTACCCATGTGTGCATATCTGATTCGGATGAATTGTTGTGCACCATATAGAATTTTGGGCTAGGTATCATAACTCCAAGTGCTACACCCCTTGTCTGTAGGGTGAATGTGTATGACAAGATACGATGTACTGTATGCCTATAAATATATTTATGATGGTGGTGGAAATATCATTTGCATTTGTGTGTCTATGATATCCAGCATTTGTGTGTCTATGATATCCATCATAGACACACAATCAAGTAGCATTCTCTCTCTCTCTCTCTCTCTCTCTCTCTCTATATATATATATATATATATATATAGATAGATATAAGTGAGGTAGCGATTTTTGGGGGAATCATAGGGTCCACACCTTGACACGGGTGTTGGGCATCTACCTCGACCAGGGCTAGACATCTTTCCAAACTAGAGATTGGTCGGTCATCTCCATCGACTTATCTAATGAACACCATTTACAATAACCACATGTCTTTCATATGAGGCTCATCTCCACCAACCCCGTGTTGCTTAGGTTCCCCTATTCACCATAGGATAGTGGCAACCATAACCATTTATAAACCTGATCATAGTTCCATAACCCAACTATAGCCGAGTTGGCAGTTATCAAATCTGACTGTCATTGTGGTTAGGTTAACCATAACAAGATCATTCACCACAACCAAGATGGAGACCAATCTACCAATAGTGTTGGGTGCATGTTAGAGGGTAAGCCATGAGTACCAACCACTAAATATGAAGGGATACAACCAAATAAGAGGTAATGAAAATCAGAACATTCTGAACTCTACTTCCTCCTCTAATCCATTCTCAAAAATAACTAACTGTTTATCCTTTTGAATCATGATTCAAGAAAATTAACGGGAAAAAAAAATGAACAGCTAAAGAAGGAAATCATAAATAAGAGGTTGGTCCCTCAAAATCCTTTTTTCACACAAAGGAGGAGGCAATATCCCGTATGTCAGAGGGCATGAAAGCCAATATCATAAGAACAAGAAGTATGGCTATAGGAAGCAACAATAGCATGAAAGGTGGGGGAGGTAGTGGTGGCAATATAACTGGAAGGATCAACAATGATGCTGTGAGACAGACAAGTACCAGGAAGGATTCCACACTGAAATAGCTTGCTGGGAATAATGATCTTTTGCTGTTGTTGTTCCCTCCTTGTTGTGAGATAGACCGGTGGTAAACTTTGTTATTTCCTGTTACCAAAGATGATGAAGCTCTCCCTCTCCCTGTTTCTCTCTCCTCCATCATTTCTACTACTGCAGACCAACAATAATGATCCCTGCTCTCTTCTATATTAATCAAACCTTGTGACAACAATCTCCAATTCCAGTACTTTAACTCCAGGACTCCAACACTCATTTAGAACTACTCCCTCTAAACACACACCTTCCCTTTAATCAAATCAAGTCTTCTCCTCACTCAAGTCCCATTTACAAAATAGACACTGAAGTTGAAATCATGGAACCCATTTATTCCTCCTCCTCCTCAGAACATTCAAAAACAGATACTTCTTCAAACAAACAAGATCACAAGTCTCAAAGAAGATTTTACACTCTTCACAATAAGTACAATTCAAACTTAAAAAATCCCCCAAGAAATCTGCAGAATGTAATCTTGATGATGTCTTGTGTGTGTGTGTGTGTATATATATATATATATATATATACAATCCCTCTCTATCCTCTATGCGAATCTGAATAAATCCTCAAGGTTAGAGATCTCTTGAGAGTGAGTACTCAGGTTCAAAATATTTGCCAAAATATGTATTTAAATCTGTGCGAACCAGACAGATCCCAAAATGAGTTGGTGCTATTTATCTTAAATGAAAGGAACTTGAAGAATTCAATTCCCAGCAATGTGAAGAAGATCTCAAGATGAGCTCACAATAATACCGCTTAATTAACATTTTCTGCCATCTGCAATAACACATATCCCCCAGTAACAATTCCCAACTGTTGGCCCCGATACGATAGTAGAAACTCAAAATCTGCACATCATGAACCACCTTTTCAAATCAATCCAACAATATTCAAATTTCAAAATCAAATCCATTCAGTAATTGTATGACTTTTGGAAAAACACAAGTCATGATTCAATTAAATCACAACCCTAAGGCAGCAGCAACAAGTTCTTCAAAAAAATCAATAAATGGGTATTAAAAGATAAAGCTAATGATTTTTTTTTTTTGGGTGATAGGCAAAGATAAAACTAAAGATCAATCGTTCTTTGGAATTAAAATCTCGTATGATTAAATTTTACAAAACTAAAACAACAAGAACAAGACAATTAAATCAGGAAACAATAAATGAAGGACTAAATATTTTTTTTCCATCTCAGCCCATTTGAAGCGCTTTCTTGTCTTACAACTTGAGCTTGAAGAGCAAGAACAAAAAATCCAGTAGTGGGTACACCCAGAAAGAAGAAGACTCGTGGATCTTTCTTCTACTGAAAGAACCACTTGAAGAGAAGAGAAAAAAAATAATAATAATAAAAATAAATAAATAAATAAAACTCAAGAACGAGTATTTACCGGCTGAATTTTGATGCGTTTCTGGTGCTAACTCACTCCTCTGCAGATTTGTGCTTTCCGCCTCTACTGCCTCTGGAGATCTTTCCTAAGAACAGGAGGAAGTTTCCCTTTCGAAAAAATGAGAGATAAGATAGGTAACAGGAAGGTAAAGAGGGGATTTGTTTTCTCTCTTGTTTTTTTTTTTCTTTGTTACGAGAGAAATAAAAATTGGTTGGTGAAGTTGACGGGGATTATGATGCTGGCAGCCGTTCCGTTTTTTGGGGGGTAATGAAGGGGGAGGCGTTTGGTGATTATGGGTTCCTTCTTTGTATTTTCAAATGGATGCTGATTTGATTTGAGGTTTCAAAGACCCGACAAAACATACTAGGAAGAGAGGATAATACTTTTATTAAAATAAATATTTGAAGGAGAGAGAAATGGGCTTCGTGGGTTTGGGATGGATTCAGTGAATTCAAAAAGTAGGGATTGGCTTCCATGCAAGTGGATATGGGTTGGGAAAAGAATGAGAACTGGAGTCACTGGAGGGGTGTTAGAGAGAGAGAGAGAGAGAGAGAGAGAGGGGTTGGATTCAGTGAATTCAATCCAAGTAGTGGGGTTGCTTCTTCAATGCAAGTGGACAAGCGTTTGGACTTTCGGAGGGGAAAAAGGACAGGACGGGTGTTTTCTAAGGTTCTTCACCCCTAGAATTTTTTTTTTTTCTTTTGTTTTACTAGACGTTCTTCACCCCTGGACAGTTGCGGATCCCCTTTCCTCTCTCTTTTGTCTCTTTCTTTTATTCTCCATCTATATCTCTCTTCTATCTCTATCCAAGGAAATAGACCCCACCAGTGACCGAACCGACACTCATTTTATTATTTTCAGGTGCAACATAATAAAGGTCATCCGAGAATTCGGAGTACGGGGTGGTGATTTAGCAGGAATTCCATGTGTTTGTCACGCAACTTGGATATATTTTTATTCTCAAGTCTAATCTAATTCAATCCTCAATCTCCATCTCATCATGGAAACATCAGAAATCTTTTCCAGCGATTTTTATGCTTTCCATTGTCTAATCCTCAAACGTACTAATATTTATTATTATTATTATTATTATTATCTTGGGGTAGTCTTATTTAATACTTGGGCGGATTGCTAACTCGTCCCATCGTGTCAATATGAGGATGAATTAAGGGAAATGCATAGACATCCAACTAGGGGCAGGGTAGTCTTTTTGCCACCCTTGTGTCTAAGCATAAAGACACTTGATTAGATAGCTTTCTCTTTCTTTCTTTCTTTCTTTCTCTTTTTTTTCATTTTTTTTTTTTTTTTTTTTTTAAGAAGAAAAATAAAGCTATTATATTATGTTTTGTAGGTCACAAGTGAGTACACTTTTAGTTGATAAAGAGAGTTGCTATGTGTTTTACAAAAAATGCCAAATCATTGGTAGGCCTGAGCTTGAACAAAAAATGATCTGGATTGAACAATACATAAAAAACCATAGGTAGAATGCTCAAAGGTCACGATCTGGTACTAGTATTCCAAAATATTTCTAAATCTCTAGCATCAGTCCACACTTCCTCCACCCGCCATCCGATCTCCTTTGCCTTCTTCAATCCAGATAGTAAAGCCCTTGAGCTTACCTCAATGTGGTCTCCTGTCAGCACATAGTTAGACAAAAAAGAAAAATAAGTATATTAGCTAAATAAACAACTAGCCCATCCTATCATTGTTACACCCGTGCCTTGACTCGATCTAATTTGAACTATTGTGATAGGTCTCCGACCAGAGATCTGAAGCACGATCAGGTTTTGGCTCGTGCCCACCCATTGCCAAAGGGAGAGAGATGACCCCCGAGTGTTCATGCATCGTGTGTCAATCTAACTGGAGGGGGTTCGTACCTTCTGATTCCAGACGGTAAGTGACCCAACTCCTCACACATAAATCCCAGTACGTACCGAAGTTACTAAAATACTATGAGCACGACCGAGGGCAACTGTCACACCCCGTTCGTACAGAACCAGGCCAGTGACCGGGTTAACACCAGTTAACCCAAACCTGCCAGGATCATCTGATACTGTATTCCACCAGAGAATACACATAACTAATAAAACTTATCAGATCAGCGGAAGACTTGGTTTACCTGTGAATATTCCCATAATACTTGATACCCGAATTGTGATACAATAGTTATATACATGTGGGCCCGAAGGCATGATATTTACACATTAAAAGTACAATTCACATATCAAGTACAAAAAGGAAATCATCAAAATCAGAGTATACAGATAGGCTCGGAGTCAGAACCTAGAGCTCAGCTCGATATCAAAGGTTGAGCCCAGCTCAATTTCATAAGGTAGAGCCTGACTCGGCATCAAAAGTGGAGCTCAGCTCGGCATCAGAAATGGAGCTCAGCTCGGCATCAGAACTGCGGTCCCGCAGCATAACTCCCGCACAAGCAACCCGTGCTCTTCAGATGGATGACATGCAAAATCATCTAAAAGAGGTGCACACGTGGGATGAGCTCACTAGCTCAGTAAGTGGAAAGATGGACCACACAACAGTCAACACAACAAAACACAATCATATGCACTACATGCTATGCAATACATTTTAAATCACATCCACCTAAGCAACATTACTAAGTCTTTGGTTTGGTGCTACTACAACCACAATGCGCGTATACTCCGAGTACGAGCCGCGAACTCCATTCCGCGATACGCCCATAGGGCTGTCTGAGAAGGCCCATCGTGAGTACTCAGAAAAGTAAAAACATGTCGACCACCGGCTCTCAACAGAAAAGTAAATGACTGAAATTAAAGGTGTTGACTCCAACAATTTAAAAGCAATACGATTGGCCCTCTTGAATATACCACCGGGGTTGCCGACTGTCCTAATGACCCGTCGGGCATTATGTCTAACAGCCACAGTGACCTGACAACCGCGACCACTGCTTCCCCCCAAATGGTAACCCGACACCTTAACCCCTGTTGGGAAAGGTCATAGCACGGGAAGGTGAAAATCCTAAACCGCATGCTCCTATATGACAATAGTACGATTGCATAGTGCCGTCGCGTCCCATACCACGGGCCACCAATGCACTTGTTTCCAAGCCGACTACGGCATCTAGTCTATTAATGCATCATGCACAATGATGTCAACATTCATCACAGAAGCATATTATCACTTGGCATTTAGAAAATAACACAACATCCATGCATAACCATGTGAGGATGACTAATCTACATAGAATTTTCATGATGGCATGACTAGACTAGATACAGTTAAATGTATGCCAAACAATACCTTGAAATAAGGCTAAACGTCCTCTCCCCACTTACCTGTAGTGTACAAGGATCCCCGCTCGGTACGGTTGAGATCCGGTGCTAGAAGCGTAGGATTTGGTGAACCTAACATGAGTGAGCGGGGTTAGTATTTCACCATCTTAGGATCAAGATTAACACGATCCAATGACACGATCATGTTTAGAATCCTAAAAGAAGGTCACACGCCCGATTTGGATCCAATCGGACGTAAAAATCACATTCAGTCTGGACCGGCGGGTAGGTCGGCCCACCGGTTGGCCTGCCAATTGGGCCAGGGGGTCTGCTAAGACCGGTGGCCAGGGTGGCCCGCCGATTGACCCACCGGTTGGCCCACTAGTCTGGCCCACCGGTTATGCCCGAGGGCCCTGCCCTCTCAGGAGGGTGCCCACAGGCGGGCCAGATGGCCCACCGGTCTTGGCCCACCGGTCTTGGCGGGAAACTACTATTTCTTCCCAAACTTCTCCCAACCTTTGGGGATTCAAATGGGGCTTTTCCAAACCCATTCTTTACTCATTCTAGGTCTCATAAGGCGGTTCTATCCTAGATCTAGGTTAGATTTAAGGAATGGGAAGCCATCTTACCTTCTTTGCTCAAGAACACCTTCAAACCCCAAAAAATCACTTCAAATCCACAATGCTTCTCCAACCTTGTAAATACTTCTTCAAATCCTTCAAGATCAACACATAAATCATCTATTAAACCTTAGATTCATCATTTCAAGGGGGATTTACAAGATCTCAAGAAACCCTACTCAAATCAAGGGTTTTACTTGGGTATGGTGAAGGTTTAAGGAACCCAAACTTTGCTCACCTCTAAATGTAGAGCTAGTGTTGAAGATCACTCTTCCGGCGTTGGAATGGGGAGATCAAGCCTCGGCGCCGCTGACATCCATCTCTTCTTCCTCTTCCTTCTCTTCTCCTCTTCTTTCCTTTCTTTTCTCTCTCCTCTTTACTCTTCTCACCAACGTCCGAGTGTCATAAATGAGGAAGAAAAAGAAAATAAATGCTATATATATACTTCTTAAAGTAACTAAGTATTCACATGGGTGGGTCACTCAGGTGGGTGGATGCGCCCACCTGTCCGCCCACCTGAGGGCCAAAACTTGGGATTTTGACAGAATTCGGCCCTTGACGCGAATCTCACTTTTGGCATACGATGTAATATACGTATGCACCTTAATATACGGCTACATACCTGCTTTATCCGTACATGACCTTATGATAGGTGCATGTACACGGTTTGGGCACTCCCGTCTCTTCTGGCACTGGCTCGGACTTGTCGGGCCAGCCGGTGTTTAAGGTCACCCGTGCCATCATAGCCCATAAGGAACCCGCTCTAACTCTCTCTGGTTCGGGTCCTGCATGGTTAAACCGGGTCAACCGTGTAATCAGACCGGGTTTAAGAAGTAGGGTATTACATTTACCCCCCCATCTGAAAAATTTCGTCCTCGAAATTGCGTACCTGGTTGATCAAAAAGATGAGGGTACTTGGCTCGTATTTCATCCTCTTTCTCCCAAGATGCTTCTTCGAGTGAATGATTAGCCCATCACACCTTTACATAGGAAAGGGAGCGGTTGCGAAGGGTCTTCACCTTTCGGTCTAAAATTTCAGCTGGCTGCTCTGTATAGGTCATGTCAGCTTCAAGGTATTCTGGCTCCACGGGTAGTACATGAGAAGGATCATGAACGTATCGCTTCAAAATGGATACATGGAATACATTATGAACATCCTCGAGTGAAGGTGGCAGAGCAAGCATGTAGGCTACTGAGCCAACCCGGGCTAAGATCTCAAATGGTCCAATGTATCTCGGGCTCAACTTCCCCTTTCTGTGAAACCTTTGCAACCCTTTAGTAGGAGAGATCTTAAGAAATACCTTTTCTTCTGGCTGAAATTCAATGTCTTCTCTGCGGGTGTCCGCATAGCTCTTTTGATGGGACTGAGCTGCTTTAATCCGTTCTCGAATAACGTTGACTTTGTCACAAGTCATCTGTATCATTTCAGGTCCCAACATTCGACGTTCACCTACCTCATCCCAATACTAGGGAGTTCTGCACTTCCTACCATATAATGCCTCATACAGAGCCATCCCAATTGTAGCTTGGTAACTGTTGTTATAGGCAAACTCCATAAGAGGTATATATTCTTCCCAAATACCACACATTTCCATTGTACATGCCCTGAGCATGTCTTCTAATATCTGTATGGTTCGCTCCGACTGACCATCAGTCTATGGGTAGAAAGCAGTACTCAAATTCAACTGTGATCCCAAGGCACGCTGGAAGCTTTTCCAAAATCTGGAAGTGAACCTTGGGTCTCTGTCTGATACAATGCTCACTGGCACTCCATGTAAGCGCACTATGTTGTCCATGTACAGTTGTGCTAGTTTGGCCATAGAGAACTTGGCCTTGATGGGAATGAAATGAGCAGTCTTGGTAAGTCGATCAATGATCACCCATATCGCGTCCATTCCCTTAGGTGTACATGGTAGTCCGGTGATGAAGTCCATTGTAATCCTCTCCCACTTCCATTCTGGTACTGGGAGTGGCTGAAGAGTACCATAAGATCGATGCCTCGTGACTTTTACTTTTTGGCATGTGAGACAAGTTGCCACATACAGAGCTATTGTGACTTTCATGCAAGGCCACCAGTAATTTTGTTTGAGGTCTTTGTACATCTTTGTACTTCCTGGTTGGAGTGAGTACTCGGAGCTATGTGCTTCTCGCACTATCTTGTCTTGTATACCCAAATCATCGGGTACACACAATCTGCCTCGAAACATCAATGCCCCATCACTGGCCAAAAAAAATCTGGGTCGTTCATTGTTTGATCTTGAACCTTAACTCTGATCCGCTGCAATTCAGGATCCAAAGGTTGTTTCATTATTACCTCTTGCCTAATAGTCGGATGCACCTGTAGAGCCATCAAGGATACAGTCAACCATTTAAAGTTTTCTAGTTGACGTTCCAATTCTAGGGTTGTTCCTTCATATAAGAGAGTTTCATCCACTAGCATCGCCTCTTGCACGAGTGGTGGGTTGACTGCTAAGCATGAGAGTGACACAGTCTGTGCCTTTCGGATCAATGCATCTGCCACTACATTTGCCTTGCCGGGATGGTACTGAATGTCACAGTCATAATCCTTCATGAGCTAAAGCCATCTCCTCTGTCTCATGTTCAAATCCTTCTGGGTGAAGAAGTACTTCAGGCTTTTGTGATCATAGTATATCTCACACTTCTTGTAATACTCTACTTCTTAAACCCGGTCTGATTATACGGTTGACCCGGTTTAACTGTGCAGGACCTGAACCGGAGAGAGTTAGAGTGGGCTCCTTATGGACTATGATGGCAAGGGTGACCTTAAACACCGGCTGGCCCGACAAGTTCGAGCCAGTGCCAGAAGAGACGAGAGTGCCCAAGCAGTGTACATGCACCTACCATAAGGCCATGTAAGGATAAAGCAGGTATTGTAGCCATATATTAAGGTATATACGTATACTACATCGTATGCCAAGGGTGGGGTTCACGCCGAGGCCCGAACTCTGTCAAAATCCCAAGTTTTGGCCCTCAGGTGGGCGGACAGGTGGGCGCATCCACCCACCTGAGTGACCCATCCATGTGAACTATTTAGTTATTCAGGAAATATATATATATAGCATTTATGATTTTCTTTTCTTTTCATTTATGACACTCGTACGTTGGTGAGGATAGTAAAGAGGAGAGAGAAAGGAAATGAAAGAAGAAGAGAAGAGAAGGAAGAGGAAGAAGAGAAGGATTTCAGCGGCGCCGAAGCTTGATCTTCCCATTCCGGCGCCGGAAGAGTGATCTTCAACTCTAGATCTACATTTAGAGGTAAGAAAAGTTGGGTTCGTTGAACATTCACCATACCCAAGCATAAACCCTTGATTCGAGTAGGGTTTCTTGAGATCTTGTAAATCCCCTTTGAAATGATGAATCTAAGGTTTAATAGATGATTTATGTGTTGATCTTGAAGGATTTGAAGAGATATTGACAAGGTTGGAGAAGCATTGTGGGTTTGAAGTGATTTTGAGGGTTTGAAGGTGTTCATGAGCAAAGAAGGTAAGATGGTTTCCATCACTTGAATCTAACCTAGATCTAAGTTAGAACCATCCTATAAGACATTGAAAGTGTGAATAATGGATTGGAAAAAGCCCCATTTAAATCCCCAAAGAATGGAGGAAGTTGGGAAGAAACAGCAGTTTTCCCGCCAAGACCGGTGGGTAGGACCGGTGGGCCATCTGGCCCGCCTGTGAGCACCCACCTGAGAGGGCAGGGCCTTCGGGCACAACCGGCAGGCCAGACCAGCGGGCCACACTGCCCACCGGTCTTAGCAAGGCCGCCCAACCGGCGGGCCAACCTGCCCGCCGGTCCAAACCGGTGGGCCACACCGGTGGGCCAGACAGGTGGGCTGTCTGACCCACCTGAGAGGCCCCGATTGTGATTCTTTCGTCCGATTGGACCCAAATCGGACGTGTGACCTTATTTTAACATTCTAAACATGATTTTGTCATCGGATCTCGTTAATTTTGATTCCAAAATGATGAAGTACTAACCCCGCTCAATCATGTTAGGTTCACCAAATCCTACGCTTCTCGCACCAGATCTCACCCGTACCGAATGGGAATCCTTACACACTACAGGTAAGTGGGGAGAGGATGTTTGGCCTTATTTAAAGGCATTGTTTGGCATTCATTTACTTGTATCTAGTCTAGTCATGCCATTATGAAATTGCTATGTAGATTAGTCATCCTCACATTGTTATGCATGTGTGCTATGTTTACATTCTAAATGCCAAGTGATGAGATGCTTATGTGATTGAATGTTGACATCATTATGCATGATGCATTGATAGACTAGATGCCGTAGTCGGCTTAGAAACGAGTGCATTGGTGGCCCATGGAATGAGACGCGGAGGCACTATGCAATCATACTATTGTCATATAGGAGCATGCGGTTTAGGATTCTCACCATCCCGTGCTACGACCCTTCCCAACAGGGGTTAAGGTGTTGGGTTGCCATTTGGGGGGAAGCAGGGGTCGCGGTTATCGGACACTGTGGCAGTTAGGCATTACGCCCGGTGAGTCATGTAGGACAGTCGGCAACCCCGGTGGTATATTCAAGAGGGCCAATCGTACTGCTTTTAAATTGCTGGAGTCAGCACTTTTATTTCAGTCATTTACATTTCTGTTGAGAGCCGGTGGATGGCATTGTCTTTACTTTTCCGAGTACTCACGGTGGCCTTCTCCAACAGCCCTATGGGCGTATCGCGGGAGGGAGTTCGCGGCTCGTACCCGGAGTATACGCGCACTGTGGTTGTAGTAGCACTAAAACCAAAGACTTAGTAATGTTGCTTAGGTGGATGTGATTTAAAATGTATAGCATGGCATGTAACGCATATGATGTGTTGTGATGTGTGGACTGTTGTGTGTGGTCCACCTTTCTACTTACTGAGCTAGTGAGCTCATCCCACGTGTACACCCCCTTTTTTAGATGATTTTGCAGGTCATACATCTGAGGAGCATGGGGTGGGTCCCACAGTCGAGTTTCCTGAAGAGGACTGGTGGACCCCTGAGGAGTTTGAGCACGGCGCTGACTGCTCATGCGAGAGTTGTGCTGCAGGACAGCAGTTCTGAGGCCGAGATGAGCTCCACCTTGGAGGTCGTGCTGAACTCCACTTCTGAGGCCGAGCTGAGCTCTTCTATGTGATGCCGAGCTGGGCTCAACCCTTTATGCCGAGCTGTGCACTCTGATTTTCTTGATGATTTCCTGTATGTACTTGATATTTGAATTTTATTCTTTTTGTGTATATATCATGCCTTCGGGCCCAAATGTATATAATTATTGTATCATCATTCGGGTATCAAGTATATGGGATTTATTCACAGGTAAAACTTAGTCTTCCGCCGATCTGATGAACTTATGTTAAGCTGCGTATGCTGTGGTGGAATACAGTATCTGATGATCCTGGCAGGTTTGGGTTAACCGGTGTTAACTCGGTCACCGCTCCGGTTCAGTGTGAACGGGGTGTGACAACCTCCATTTGTGGAGTGTGGATCAGATTCTCAGTTTTTGCATGATTTGATCTACAGATACGAAATCTACTACCATTGGGTTTTTTCTTGGGTGGATTCTATCTTTGTGAATCAATTTGTATGAGAACCAAAACCTAATCTTCTCTCTCATTTGCGGTTTTGCAACTAGGCGAGGGGTGCTAATGGATGGCCTAGGGGGTACGCATGGGAGGGTCAGAGACCACCGGTCAGATCATGAAATGGTATGTATTTTTCCCATATTGCAGCAGTGATTTAACATTGTATATAGCTCCGAGTCCTTAATAGGTTCTGGTGTTTTGAAATTGTGAATGTTCTTCTAATTTCATGAAGGGTTTTTGTCGGCACAAAATTCCTCTTGATCCCTCATGATACCGTGACCAACCCAATTTTGCTCAGGCGTGCTAGAATCCTTCTTGATCAGATTCGCGGCGTTCTGATTTCGATCCAGTGATTAGAGTCCCCTCTTGCCCTGATTGCTCCGTGGACTTTATGTAAGACAAGATCGAGCTTGAAAGACAAATTTGGAAGACTAGAAAATGAAAAAAGGTCAATCTATGAGGCAAATCTTGTGTACAAAGGACAAGAGTCCACAACGATTGTGACTCATGAAAAATTACATGAAATGCTAAATGAAAGGAGTCCTGCGCTACTTCTAACACTAGAAATTCAAAGTGAAAATTGATGAGGGAGTACATTGTTGATAAGGGTTTTTGGTGATGCTGTGATGATCCCCTTTTTGGCCTCAACTCTTTCCTTTATATAGGTTCCTTTTTTGGTTAGGCAACTGCCCCCTTTGAGCACCACTCCTTCCCTGTAAGAACTATAGCTGCAAACATAAAAATTCAAATCCTCTTCGATAATGATCTTTTCATCCGGATCAAAATCATGCATTAAATCATTCATGTGCTCCTAAAATTGTAATTTACTATTTTCATCCAACCCTGTGTGGTGTGCATACACTCTAACTATGTTAACCTCCTCTTTATCTAACATCAGCTTTATGAATAAGATCCTATCTCCAACTCTTTTAACATCCACAATATCATTCTTTAGGTCTTTATCCGCCATAATACCAACTTCATGTCGACCACTTTGATCGTTGGAATACCAGAGTTTGAAATCATCCAACATCTTAGCTTCATTATCCTTCCATCTTGTCTCTTGTATGAGAATAAATGACAATAAAAAATATTAAAATATTTAGATTATATTTAAATCACCCTGTGTGTATGAGAATACCTAAAAATGCGTGGAGACATCGAAATAAATCCTAAATATGTAATAAAAATCAGAATAAAGTATATAATCTTATTCAATATTTTTTACCAGCATCTAAGATTTCAAAAAAGAATATAAAATTTATGCATGCTAGAATGGGCTAAAATGTGAAAATTTCCCTAGGACTATATGAAGCCTAAAAAATCCCAAATAAAAACAGAAAATTCCTAAAAAAAAGGGGGGGGGGACACGATGAAGGTTGTAGATCTGCTATAGAACACCATAAAAACCCAAAATCATGCATATAATTAGCAAAAGGAATCTATCATATAATGCCAAAAGCTTGAAAATAAGTTAATAAAATGAGATTTAATTTACTCTACTTTTACCAACACTAGGATAGCCTAGTGGTAGAAGCTTCGGCTTGTGGAGCCGGCACCCAGGGGAGGAGGTCGTGGGATCGAACCCTATCATACGCATTGTGAGTGTGTGTGTGTGTGTATGTATTTTCTTTTTTATTCTGTACCCACCCATGGGTTGCCCAGATATGAGTATTTTGGGCGCAGGTTGTTCAACTCAAGTGGAGTGCCTAACTTCTCTCTCAAAACACTAAACTCGAGTTGTGATTGTAGATATGATTGCACTCTTCAACCCTTCTCCAAACTTGTCTTAGACATGGAGGGAAAATGTCTACTTATAGACATAGATGACTTCCACATTCTCTCAACTATGTGTAGGATCACATCTCATAACAAATCGTTAGATTTTGAGGGAGAACTAAGTGGTTCATGATCAATGGCTGAAAATAGGACAAAATCTTCAAACCAATAGAAATAAAGACAGTGGTGTGGTTAATCACGACCCAAGGGTTTCCTTCCGGTTCAAGAAATGAATTTAAACGGATTTTGAACCCCAAATAGTCCTCCCATGAGCTCTATGGTGGCAAACGACCTGAAAACTATAAGGCCATTTTTTTTTTTTGGAAAAAAATATCCTGAAGTTGACGTCTAATGGGCTCTGTTCGATGTTAAAACATAAACTTCAACGCTTTGTGGAAGTCGGAAGAGGTATGATGGATCAGTTGCTCGATCATCTAGTCGTACGAGTCAACATCTAACATTTGTCCTTTTTGTTTCTAAATATACCCCTTTATCCTTGTAATATCGAAGGAAGGACATGTGTTGAATGATGACTCGTGCGATCAGGTGATCGTACGAGCAGCAAATCCTATCTCCTTGAAGTCGATATGGGCTTTTTCAACATTAAACAAAGGCTAGTCCATGTCGATGTTTAGCTTTGAGATAATTAAGAATAAGAGTCCATCCAACGTTGAGCAGGCGTTGAAGAAGCGACACTAGACATTGATTCAAGCTTATTGTTTGTTGACTTGAGTCACTTAGGCTCTGTACTGTAACGATTCTGTTTTTTTAACATGATTTTGGGGCTAGCACACTTTTTTGCATTTCTATTTTTTTGGAGTGATTCTGCATCTTAAATGTTGTATGGTAATCGCAAAAAAAAATTGATTTTGTAACCTGAAAGAAACAGAAACATGTATGGTTCGTACTTAACAGAATCGTTTCTGTTAGAAACCAATATTTACATAAAGTGCCATATTCACCATGGGTGTCAAAGTTGGAACTCCTAAAACCCTCTCCCCTGACTTACAACCACCATTGACAAGTTCCTTAACTAAGAACAACTTAACAAAGGTGAGTTAGGCCTGCCAGTGGGCTTTAAGATCTTTTACTTCATCTTCTTAACCTCCTGCCTCTAGTTGTTGAGTGCAGCGGAGGGAAATCCCTACATCTCCGATTGATTGCAACGCTGGGAAATCAATCCCACTCCAAACAATTTAAACACTTAAATTGAAATTTCTTTTTTTGAAGTTCTTATAACTTGCAACGTTGATTCTGTAATTCAAATGAAATCAAATCCAAAGGTTGCTTCTGTTTGAGTTATGACTTGTTGTTTTAGTTAATTCAGTTAATCTTACTAGTTGCAATTCTATTTCCCTAATATTTGTTTAGTTTACCTGCAGGTTGTGGTGGCAGCTCTCTGCCAATCCCCCAACAGGACCTGAAGACAAAGAAGTCAAAGACAGATGCCACATCTGCCAGTAAGACCAGGACTGCCATATCAATTTCTAATGCAGAGGTGGAGGAGCGCTATGGTGGCCCAGAAAACCGAAATGTGAAAGATGGTTTCTGGAGGGCTACTACTTCAACTGAGAAGATGGTTCAAGAAAGAGTTGGTTTTTTTCTGTCCATACAAAATCAGATGATCAAAACCAACTAGATTATGAATGAGTACAGCATAAGCCGGGCTATATTTTTGGAGGATGAGCGCAAAGCAGCACCACCACTAGTTCTCGACTAAGTCAAGACAAAAGCAAATACACTAAATCCTCAACATCGCACACCAGCATAGAGTATGGAAGCCATTCTCACGAACGGGAGACGAGATGGCTCAAAGTTGGTCTCTCCATCACAACTGTAGTGACAGGTTTCTTTCTCCAACCATTTAAAGCTCATCTCCTATTCCGATCATTGTAAAATAAAATCCAGCATAAAAGGTGCTGGATTTCTGACTTACGCTCATCTCAGAGAAGCAGAGGAGATATCAAGATAAGCAGAACTGCGGCAGAGAGAGAGAGAGAGAGAGAGGATAGGGGGTGTGAAAACGAAAAGGAATCGAAACATTCAGCAGTCATGGAGGTTGATCTCTTCGGATTTCTGCACCTGGTTGCCTTACCTTGTAGCCCACAGAGAGTGAAAAAGCTTGTATTTTTTCAGAGATGAAGGCACAGAGGAGGAGGGAGAAGAGATCAAGAAAGAAAGGGAACGAGAGTGAGAGAAAGAGAAAGAGAAAGAGAACGAGAAAGAGAAAGAGAGAGAGTCGTTTACCTTGAAGATGGTAGATGGAAGATGGCAGAGCTGCTCGCCTCTCGCCTCTCGCCTCCTTCTTGCCTCGCGTCTCCCTCGCGCCCCTCGCCTCCTGCAACGAAAATGGGGTTAGGGTTCTTTTTGTTATGTTTTGAGGGTAATTTCCCAAATTACCCCTCATAACTTATAAGTGATACCTATTTCGGCGCCTTTTGCTCAGAATGAATTCTAAAAGTGAAAAGCAAGTATTTTATGCTCCAAAAAATGGATTCAAAAGTCTCATAAGTGCCCGGTTCATTTCAAAAAACAAGAAATTGAACCGGGCTTTCCATACAGGTTTTACCTTATTTCTGTTTCAAAAAAATAAAAAAACATCAGAACCCATTTTTTAGATCGTTACAGTACAGAGCCTAAGTGGCCAAATTTGAATTTTTTTCACGATGACTTTTAAGTTGGTTGGTTCCGTTTTGGACCAAATTGAGCTTGACCCAGCCTAGATTTTTTTTAAACTTTAAAAGCCCAATATCTTGGGCTCCAAAAATTCAAATCTTGATTCCAAAGGTATCTTAAATTATCTTGAAACATAATTAATATCCAATGTGGGTCCCATGTGATTAAAATATTTTTTTTGCAAATTATAGTGCAAATAGTTCCATTTTCAAACTAAATTTAAATATGATGAAATAAAGTATAAAAATCATTTTATTTAAAAATTTGTGTGGATTGTCAAACCAGTTAACAACATTTAAACCCTATTTATCTTTCAAGAACATTTTGGTTATTTCATCTGGATATCGAGGTGATGGAATGAAGTATCTATCACAACATCTTCTATCATAGAGAATATCTTAGCCATTGTCCATGTCCCTCTGTTCTCTTATGCCATTCTAAGCCAAAAAAAAAAAAAAATCTAAAGCTCATTCTCTTGTGTGGTTTTTCAAAACTTGGTTTAATTTGATTGTCAAGAAATGGATAGAAAAGAAAAAATAAAATAAAATTTGATGAGAAAGATAATCACATTAATCAATCATTGCATATGATAGTTTACGTATCTATCTCTCTCATCAATTTTTTCCTATTTTTTAGTAATATATTAATTCCTGACAACCAAACTTAACGTAAATATTCACGAGATTGACTCTTAATTCTACCTTCCACTTTTCTTAATTCCTCTTTATCAGTGTTCCTCAAGAAAAAATATACATTATATGATGTCTAACCCCATCTATCAACTCCCACAACCCAATTAGGAAAGGTACACCTTATGTACACAGAAGCCGGCAAGGATGATTAGGTAGAGAAGGACTCCAGGGATATAGAAAAGAGGATCACCGCCCAATCCCAAACCCCGAACAAACAATATTAAACTCCGAAGCCGTTATATTAGTTCTTCGTTATTACAAGATTCTTCTAAATTATGACCGGTTCAAAGGTCATCTTGTGGACCCCACATTTTAAAAGCTCAAAAATTAAATAACTAGTAGTTCCTTTTGTCTAGATACATTTTCCATTAATGTCTTCCCAATTTTAAAAACTCAGAAAGGAAATTTCCAGTCATTTTCTATTAAAATAAAGTTTCACAAAACAACCCTCCTTTTCTTGCCTTATTAACTCCACAGTCCAAGTGGGCATTTGAGTCAATTCAGAGATAGAAATTTAAAATAAAAATAAATAAGTCTATTTTACTCTTTCTCGTTCACGCGTTCGATGGCTTCACGCGTCTGCATTACGGTTCTTGTGGGCGACCACTCTTATAAATAACCTTTGTGAGTTTCCCGCCATTAGCAGATGCAGAAAAAGATCTTATCTTTCCTCTGCATCTGCAACTGCATTTAAATCTGTCCTTTTCTTCTTTCTACAACAAAAGAAAAAAATAATAATAATAATAATAAAATAATAGGAATTAGAGAGACCCTTTTTATTAAAAGATGCCGTCATTGCAGGATGAGCTCTTCCCATCGACGCCGGGGAAGGTGAAGAGCGATAGAGTTCATCCAATAAATCGCCATGTTCATCGATGTTTCTCTTCTACAAGCACTATGTTCCTCTGGGCTCTCTTCTTTATTGCTCTTACTGCTTCGTATCTCAGTTTTCAAAGCTTCGTCGATTCAGGTAGTCGCTATTTTGCCTCTTCTTGGGGTGGGATACAATGGGAGAAACAGGTAAGAACCTCCGCCGAGATCCGCCGGACCGGTGGTATGTCTGTGTTGGTCACCGGCGCCGCCGGTTTTGTAGGAACCCACGTCTCTCTCGCCCTCAACAGACGCGGCGATGGCGTAGTGGGTCTCGATAATTTCAACAATTACTATGACCCATCACTGAAAAGAGCTAGACAAGCTCTCCAGAACAGCCATGGAATCTTCATCGTCGAAGGAGACATCGCCGATGCTCACCTTCTCGCAAAGCTCTTCGATATCGTACCCTTCACCCACATTATGCATCTTGCAGCTCAAGCTGGTGTACGGTACGCCATGGAGAATCCTGACTCATACGTTCACAGCAACATCGTTGGCCTCGTTACTCTCTTCGAAGCCTGTAAATCTGCGGACCCTCAACCGGCCGTGGTCTGGGCTTCATCGAGTTCGGTTTATGGGCTTAACGAGAAGGTTCCATTCTCCGAATCAGACCGGACGGACCAACCGGCGAGTCTCTACGCAGCAACAAAGAAATCCGGTGAAGAGATCACCCACACATACAACCACATTTACGGTCTATCCGTAACAGGTCTAAGGTTCTTCACGGTTTACGGTCCATGGGGTCGACCGGACATGGCTTACTTCTCTTTCACCCAAAACATCCTTGAAGGGAAGCCGATCACCGTTTATCGAGGAACGGGCCAGATTGATCTTGCGAGAGATTTCACTTTTATCGATGATATCGTGAAGGGCTGCTTAAGATCGTTGGATACGGCGGGAAAGAGCACGGGTACTGGAGGTAAGAAACGTGGGCCAGCACCGTATCGGATCTTCAATTTGGGGAATACGTCACCGGTAACGGTTCCAACATTGGTTGCGATACTTGAGAAGCATTTGAAGACGAAAGCCAAGATAAACATAAATGATATGCCACGGAATGGTGATGTTCCGTTTACCCATGCTAACATAAGCCTGGCGCGTAGAGAGCTCGGGTATAAACCCACCACCGATTTGGAGACTGGATTGAAGACGTTCGTCAGATGGTACCTCTCTTACTACGGTTACGATAACGGCGAATCTGTAAACTGACCTTTTTCTCCCTCTTTTTTTTTTTTTTTGCCCTTTAATTGTTAAAAACTGATTCTACCAGATAAAAGAAAAAAAAATGTTAAAAATTGATTCTTTGCTTGGGGAGACGGCAGACAAGAAGGCTTTAATCCTCATACATATATATGTATTAAAAAAACTAAAAAAACTAAAAACTAAACTTTATCCTCATTAGATCATTTAAACGGGTATAGGGGTTTTTTTGTCAGGAAATCTTGGTATCAATCTGACAGTAAGGGCGTTTCAGTCTAGTTCAGTTGAGGTCATGTTTTGTAAATAAAGTTTGTAAAGTGGGATAGTTTTGTCATTTGGGATCTTACGTTTTCTTCCATCTTTCTGCCTTTGAAAAGTTATAAATAGGCAAATGTTGATGGATGCTGCCAACAAAAATTTTGGAAGGGGATGTTGGTGTACAATGTCTTATATTTCGTTACAATTTAATCCAGGGAGTACTGGTACAGGCGCCTCGACAGGCAAGACGATGGTTTTGTTAGCTGATCAGCTGGACGTAGGGGTTGCAAGGGGGCAGGAGACCCCCTGCATAGCAAGGGTGTAGGGGGTGCATCCCCCAGCTCGAATTTTTTATTTGAGGGCAGTTTTGTATTTTTTAGATTATGATTTTTCACTATATATTCATAGCGAGGGATTCTTTCTCTGTAATGCAAGCAATACTGAGAGGTGTGAGGGATGAACTGTAACCTTATTCTTCATTAATAGTGAAGTAGGATTTCATCTCATCAAGGACATAGGTAATCTTGTCGAACCTCATAAATCTATGTGTATTATTTGTTCTATTTTTTTATTATTTTTTACATCATTTTAGAGTTGTGTTTTTATCGATATATCTGATTTATTGTTGAAGAATAGGTCTCACTAAGCCATTCAAAAAACGAGAGTTCACATCATTGTAGTGAGTGGTGAACAGCAACCGATTGAGAGTACCTATACACATGCACTCATTGCACCGGTATAGAACTTCATACGATTTTCACACTTTAAAAAGGTGATATGGAGAGATCTTTGGATTATTATTCTATTAGGCATGACGGTATCTGCTTCATCGTTGTAAAAGTTGTCAATGTCAAATGTTGGAGTGCCCTGTCGACAATGGGGAGACAAAACTGTCTTGTGGATCTCAGCTTGGGTTTGACAACAATAGGGCCCAATCTAGGCCTAGTCTCCACGGTTTAAGGCAGCCTTGGTTTGAGTTATCACTAATCCGATGACCAATTAGAATCGATATCAACACAATCCCAATACCTAGCCGATTCTCTTTCTGTGGAATGGCATATAGATCAAGCTGTAAAAATGTCAAAAATCTAATTGAAAAAAAAAAAAAAAATGAAAGGCAAAGGTCCATCCTCAGGGGACAATCATTTGTGCCCTTGTATAAAAGGACATTTTGAAATTCGAGCGTCACGACGGCAGAGTAGGAGCTTTATTGGGAAGGAGAATCTCTGGCGACTCTCCTTGTAACATACGATCATGGTTTAAAGTATTGATCAATATTGTATCGTATCGATTGATATGTATTTATATCGGTCTTTATCGATATAATATTGATCGATATGATATATGAAATTTTTAAAACCCTTTTATATCGATACGTATCTTATGATATACTATCGATATACATCGATACTCATCGATACGTATCGATACTCTATGAAAAATTCAAAATTGAAGTAAAATATACGTATCGATATGTATCGGTACGTATCGATGCATATCAGTGTGTATCAGTATGTATCGACCGATACACACCGATACGGTCATAAAATGGTCAAAATGGATAATTTTTTAGAAAAACAATTTTTTGAGGTGTTTTTATTCCAAAGTTGCTGCCAACCATTTTTCTCTCTAACTAAAGTGAAAATCAAGGTTGGGAATAAGGATTTTACATTTATAGGAAAACTATAAACCTTTGATTCTTAGTGTGATACTCGCAATTTACTGTTTATGCATAATATATGTTATATATAACTTTTTTTAACTATTTTTTTATGCAAAAGTGTGTATAAATAAGTGTTGCTTATCTATTTATCTGCGTATCTTTAGCGTATCTTAGCGTATCTTCGATAAGATACGATACCCTCTGATATGTATCTTAATTTTGGTCGATCGATACGACGATCGATACCGATACTTTAATCCTTGCATACGAGCGAAAAAATCCCTTCTACAAATGAATATCCATTACAAACGATAAATGAATATCCATTACTGATCCATATTAGTTTCTAGGGTCACCAATCCCTTATTGAATACTGTGCACTCAAACCATGACAAAATAACCCATATCATGTTTGTTTGATAGATTGATGGGAAAGAGATTTGGGGTTTCTGTTCTAACATCTGTAGATGTAATTAAACTTACCTATTCTAGCCTTGTAGACCAGTCTATTGGCTATTAAAACATGAAAAGAGTCTTTAGCAACAAAACAAACATCCAAACTAGCAATTCCAGCTAAACATCTAATAAAATCCTGAGAAGCTTTGAAGGCCAACCCTTTTTGGTTCTCTTATTGTAAATCACAATTTAATTTTTACATTGCCCAACCAAACCTCTAATCTCTTGTTGTCACACCCCATCTTTACTTACCTGAATGCTAATGATTTGGACACGATGTCGTATCCATCAATTCAATCAAGATTTATGATGTGATACTTTTAAGATCACAAAGTTATGAAATGAACTAAAATCCATAAGTATTTAATTAGACAGTAAGATATTAACACTGATGAATTTCTACTGATACTTAGCATATTTGTACAAAAGAATCTTTAATCATGTCTGTACATACTTACAAGTATCACCCATAGGGTTATATCTATTATATACAAAAAATAATCAAAAGTAAAAAATGATAACATCATTTTCAAAGTGCCCCGTAGGCATAATCCTCACAAACACATCCCAATTCGTGCTCGACCAACTCTTCAAATCATAGTTCTTCTCTATACAAAGATGGAGTCTTTACAATAGCCACTGAGGGTATATTTGGATCACCATCTAAAAAACACACAACAAATGGGGTGAGCTTCCACGAAGCCCAGTCAGGAGTGGACATGCAAACAAGCAGAAACAAGTATGAATGCAACAATAATAAAAAAAAAAAAAAAATTAAATGAATGCAATGTCATGATCCGGATTATTATCACACAAGCCTAATCAACAATTCTAAGTCCAGATGGGTCTTAATGCTACTACGACATAGGTGGTATCTTTGGTCTCGGATTTCCCATCAATCACTCAGCAATACAAGCTAATTACGAGTTAGGAGCATACCGGTCCTCACATGTGCAGTTCGTACCCGTAAGCCCTTATTCATAACCCCTAGTAATCACGACACCGAAATTACCATCGGTTACGAAAGGTTAGTCTCAACACCGAAATCACCATTGGCCAAGTCAGACATGTGGGATTAGCCAATACATTTCCCCTACTAGAGAGGGGTTGTTGCACCCGGGTTTGTTATCCTAGCTCAATATCAATCTCATGTGTAAATAAATCATATCACTATAGTAAATGTGTTAATGTCATAAATCATAATGAGGACGGGTGAGTGGAAGCAGGGCCGGGTTGCCCTAATTGAGCCTCGTAGTATGATGAATTAAAGAAAATTTGTAAATATGTTAATGTCATAAATCATAATATGGACAGATGGTGTGTGGTGATGAATTAAAAATATTTTTGGATTAGAAAAATATAGGTATGATGATGTGGGTGGTATAAATTATAATATATATAGTGTTAGTGATAATAAATTTTATATGGGCAAGAGAATGTTGTAGGCGCATGTACACGTTAGCGTGTGTGGCCAATGGGAGGGCCTGCGTGACTTCAACATTTTCACTGTGGGTCAACATAGTCTTTTCACACCCACTGTGTCTAGACACCTAGACACACTACCCGGTAGCTTTCTTTCTTCTATTTTATATACATAGATTGAGATAGACATAATGTATACAAGATCGTGTTGGATTGGGTTAGGTTGGATTAACCTCGTGTTTCAAAATCCCAACCCAAGCTCACTCTACGGGTTGAACAATTCAGCCCAAGCCTTGTCCGAGCTTTGGACGGGTTGAGGTAGTTCGGGCTGGCCGGATTTCTTCATTTTTTTTTTAGAAAATTGCAATGCCACCCCCTTAACTTTGGTCTTTATTCAATGATACCCCCTATGCTTTTTGAAATACCAAAGACATGCCCTAATAATTTTAAATTTTCCAAATCCATCCTTGTAATTAGCCATCCCCGTTAAGTGATGGAAGGTCTGTTAGTTTTTTTTTTTTTCTTTTCAAAATGCCCAAAACACCCCCATATGATGTAAGTGGACCATATTACCCTTGCCCCTTCTTCCCCATTGCCATCTGAAACCTTAAACCTCATCGCCATCTCAAATCTCTCTCTCTGTTTCTCTATCTATATTTTGTCATTTGAAATTTGAATTTGAGGAGGTGTGTTTGAAGGGAGGATTTTTTGTTTTTTCACCTAAATAGAGAAGGTGAATGTGCCTACGATCAGTGTTATCAATTCGGCCGAACCGAATTTTTTCGAATTTTATAAAAAATTCTGACCGAATCCGAATTAAAAATAAAATTCGGTAAAATTCGCGATTTTTTCAAAAGTGAATATAAAACGCGAATAATTCGGACCAAATCCGAATTAAACCGAATTATTCGGTCCACTTAAACAGTATTTAAAAAAAAAAAAAACCCAATAAGCTTTTTTGACTGAATCCTTAAATTAATCAATCGAATTATTCCGAATAATTCTCCGCCCGAATAATTCCCGAATCCGAATTTGCTAACTATGCCTACGATCTCTGGTCAGAGCATAGTTAGCAAATTCGGATGGGGGAATTATTCGGATGGAGAATTATTCGGAATAATTCAACTGGTCAATTTAAGGGTTCGATAAAAAAAGAGGTCAAAAAAACGGACAAAATAAAAATCGGATTCAGATTCGAGAATTATTCGATTACAAAAATAAAAGTCGGGCAAAAAATTCGGATTTTTTTTTTATAATTTATTGTATGTTTTTTTTTATTTATCAAGTAATTAACTTGATATGTACACCTAGAAATAGCAAATTACTGTAATTCAAATATACAATACAATAAAAAATTAGGAAAAAACTGTCATTGGGTGATGGAAGCAATAGTTACAGTAATCCAATTTCTAAAGAAATTGTCCTGTAGGAATATAAAAGTTCAAAATCACATCATTCAATCCATGACTCACCTAGTTCCATGATTCCATCATCCATGCTTAAAAGGAAAAAACTATTCTAAATAAAGCAAAACATCCACAAAATGATTGATCTTGAATGAAATTGATCCAACTAAATATGAGCTGTTGAGTTTCTCAGGGCAGTAGTTCGGTTTTACAAATACGGTTGCAACAGTAAATTAAGAAGAATAATATTGAAGGGAAGAGGGAGGAGGAGGAATATAATGCAAGGGAAGGGAAGAGAAATGACAGAAGGAACTAATCTTTGAGATGAACGTCAGCTCCAAACTAGGGAGAGGGATGGAAAGCAACACTCACATCTGTGAGGTAAACTCAACTCAATTTCATTCAATATTCACGTCTACCTATCAGTAGGATTACATGCATATAAATAGAAAATAAAACTTCTTACAAAGTAGAAACTGCAAACTGCTGGACAGACACTTCTCAGATTAGGAAACAACTCAAACAATTCTCCTACGGATATCCAAAAACTCCCATAAAAATTTAAGTGTGAATTACAAGAAATAATCCAAGGTAAATAAATGTTATCCCTTATTAACCATCGTGTAACTGTATTCCATAAATAAATGGAAGGAACAAATTGACAAAATCCCTAGAACACAAACCTGGAATCCCTCGTCTCCTCTGCAACATTGATCTTGGATTGGGGGTTTTTCCTAATCATCAAAATTTTAGGGTTCAGTGATTGAGGATTTTTCTTCCTCTTCATCTGTCAATCAAGGGCTTGCTTGAATTCAGTAGAGGAGCTGAGTTAATAGAATGGTTTTTTGCTTATAATGTTTAATGGTCAATGCTGCCACTGTTTAGGAGGATAATTACTAACCTGTAGCTGCAAGAGTCTACAGGAAGGAAGGATGTTGTTCAGCGAGGCGGTGAGGCAGCGAAACAGTGAGCCGCGAGTGCGAGGCAGCGAGGCGACGATCAACGAGGCAGGAGTCGCAAGACTCAGGAGGCGGGATCACGGGAGGCAGCGAGCGGTGAGGTAGCAATCGGCGATCGGTGAGCGATGAGGTGCAGAGTCTGTCTGCAGAGACCGTAAGAAATGGGAGGGGTGTGGTTTTCACTTTTTAGAGTGGGTTAGAGTTAAGACCGTTCGGTTTTGGTTTTTTCTGTTTTGTTTTGTTTTTTTTTTTTTTTAAGTGGGTTAATGGTAACCGAATAATTCGGTTTAATCCAGTTTTTCACGATCTATTCGCGGTTTATATTCACTTTTTGAAAAAATCGTGAATTTTACCGATTTTTATTTTTTATTCGAATTCGATCAGAATTTTTCATTTAATTCGAAAAATTTGATTCGTCGGAAATTCAGCACTTGCGACAAGTTGACTTGGCAAGCTGAGTCTGAAACTCCAGTTCTAACAGGTAAGAAGGAGAAGAAAATTTGTCATAAGAAGTACAAAAAACTGTATATCATTGATCAACCAGTGGCAGTGGATGGAGCTTCCTCAACCTCTGCCCTTGAGGTGGCAGACATTCGTAAATAGCAAGTCCCGGTGAAACGGTCGGCCACCTCGACTCCGGTTCTTCCCAAAAAACCATCACGGAGTGAAAAATCCCTCACGTTGACGGAACCTTCATACCTAAAGTATTGTGTAATGGGAGAGTCAAGTCCAACAAGGGCAAAAACCACCATAACCGAAGTGGTCGGCGTTCTATGGAGATCAATTCGAAACTGGAAAACAAACCGATTTTGGGCTTCTTGTGTCAACGGGATTCTGTAGTCGCTTAATTGCCCAAAAAATGGGTCAAGCGTTGATATCGACAAGCATCAGCGACCAAACGATAATGATTTGACTTCGCCGTCATCGCCGCCTTGTTGGAGCTTCGCAGAGCGAGAGTAGAAGATCTCGATAAGTGCACCATTGGGGGATCCGCCTGCGTTGGGAGGGATGAAGCGGTTCGTGTCTGATCGGAAATAGGAATCGTGGGCTAGCAGTGATTTGGATTTGGTCCCGCTTCTGTATGATTTACAAACCAAGTTAAGATGAATGAATGGCTGGATCTACAGAAAGCCCAACCCTAGATCGAGAGAAAACGGGAGGGGATTTGCAGAGAGGGGTTGGGATTTGAAAAAGGGTAATGTGGTCCACTCGCATCATATGGGGGTGTTTCGGGCATTTAAAAAACAAAAACTAACGGACATTTCATCACTAAACAGGGGTGGCTAACGGCGAAGATGGATTTAAAATTTTTTAAATTATTAGGGGTATTTTGGTATTTCAAAAAGTAAAGGGAAAATATTAAATAAAGACAAAAATTCAGGGGGTGGCATTGTAATTTTATTTTGGGTAAGGCTTTCTTGATACTCCCATAGGAAAAAAGTCGGGATATAACGGAACTTTCAAACATGGATAAAATAAAGCGCAAGTCACAGGGGCACACGAAAAATGCGGGTGCCAGAGAGGAAGAAGAGGAGAGAGACTAGAGATTGAGCATAAACATGAGTGGGAGTCGTGCTTTCTGCAAATCTTTTCTCCTGCTTCCCTCTGTCACTTTCTCTCCACTCAGATTCATTTCACTTCGAAGACCCAAACCATCATCGAATTTCGTTCGAATGGCGACCGAAGCCTCCTCGTTGAATAACAACAACGACAACAGTGCTGCAACTGCTACAGATGGAGACGGAGGTTCTACCTCTCACTCAGCGGCACTGTCCCCCTCGAAGAATGACTACTCCACCTCATCTGCTTCCTCTGCTATCGATTTCCTCTCTCTCTGCCATCGTCTAAAGGTACAAAAAAAAAAAAAAAAACTCACATCCATGCTTCCTTGGTTGAGACCCTTTCGATTGTTTTGCCCCTTGTCCGAGAATTGAGGTATGACAAAGAAACGTTTTTGGGATCTTAATCCGCTGAATTTTAATAACAATCAGACCACAAAAAGAACTGGATGGGTCCGAAGGGAGATTCAGGATCCGGAATCCATAGCTGATCACATGTACCGAATGGGCATCATGGCTCTTATTGCTTCTGACATTCCTGGCATCGACCGTGACAGGTTAGGGTTTCTTCTGTCTTAACCTTTTTTGTTATATTGTCTTAATTTCTAACCTCAATGAAGAATGAGCTTCGTTTTAAGCGTTTCCACCCCCCCCCCAATTTCAGGTGTATAAAAATGGCAATTGTTCATGATATTGCTGAAGGTAGGGATCCAGTTTCCACGTTCTCTCTATTTTGTTTTTGTTATGTAGCTTTGTTCAGGTATATTTATCTTGCAAGCAGTGTTGTTTGCTGTGTAATATAAAATTCTTTCATTCATGCAACTGCAGAGAAAAACTGGGAGAACAGAAATACAGAATGATGTGGTTACTAGTGGGGAAATCCTATTAAATTATATTTCTATATAATGAGAAAAATGTGGTTATTAGTGGGGAAATCCTATTAAATTCTATGTTGTTTAAAGGTATAATATGTGCATTATAAGTGGGAAGTCATCTATACTTGGACGTATAACAACATCTTGACTAAACAACAACAAGAAGTCAGCCTTTCCCCAACAAAATGGGGTCTGCTACATGGATCCAGGGAGGGTAAAATAAAAGGGAAAAAAAAAAAAAGAAAAGAAAAGAAAAAAAGAAAATAGAAAAAGGGCAGAGAGAAGGCAACACCGCAGGAACATTCCACCTACAAGCGATCAACTACATGAATCTTTGCCCTCCAAACAGCTCTATTAGCGATCATACTAGAATCAAGATTGAGCTTCTACATGTCTTTCCTTACAACATCATCTATGGTTATTTTAGGCCTGCCCTAGCTCTTTTAGCTCATTCCGTCTGGATTTGATCACTCCTCTTTACTGGGACATCCCAAGGTCTCCGTTGAACATAGCATACCACCTTAAACGACATTCTCGGTGCTTCTCAATTGGGGCAACTCCCAAATCAGCTCTAACCCAATCATTCCTTACCATATGTCTCCTAGTTTTACTGCACATCCATCTCAACATCCTCATCTCTGCAACACTCGACTTATCTATGTCATGCTTCTTGATTGCCCGACATTCTGCCCCACACATCATAGTCGATCTTACAAAACAATTTTGTAGAATTTTCCTTTTAAGCTTTAAAGGAATACATTGACCACACAACACTCCAGAAGCACCTCTCCACTTCATTCACCATATTCTAGTTTTGTTAGAAACATTATCTTCTATATCCCCTTTCTTGTTTATGGTTGACCTCAGATATCTAAAATAGTTGCTTTACGGTATTTCTCTCTCCTTGAGTTTCACCGCTTCATTATTCATCCTTGTGCGACTAAAGTTATGAAATTTATACTCCATCATTGTTTGACTTATCTTAAGACCTCTTGACTCTAAGGTGCATCTCCATAATTTGATTAATTTCAACTTATTGTTCCCTATTTCTGTCTCATCCACTAGAACAATATCGTCTGCGAAAAGCATACACAACCTCCCCTGAATGTCCTTGGTTAAATCATTCATGATAAGCATAAACAAATAAGGGCTTAAAGTTGATCCTTGATGTAACCCAATTATAGTTGGGAACTGACTTCCTTGACCTCTCACAGTTTTCACACCAATCACCACACCTTTTTATATCTTTAATTATATCCACATATTTGCTTGACACCCCTCTCTTCTCCAAAACATGCCAGATTAACTCCCTCGAGATTCTATCGTAGGATTTTTCTAGGTCGATGAAGATCATATGGAGATCCTTCTTGTAGGGTCTAGATTTTTCCATGAGCCTCCGTAGTAGGTAAATAGCTTCTATCGTTGCTCTTCTTGGCATAAAGCCGAATTGTTTCCTTGAGATATGAGTTTCCCTCCTTAGATGGGCCTTGATAATCTTCTCCTATAATTTTATTGTATGAATCATAAGTATTATACCTCTATAGTTGTTGTAGATTTGGATGTCACCTTTATTTTTTTAGGTTGGAACCACAATACTTCTCCTCCATTCATTTGGCATTTTTCTTATGTTCAGAATCTTGTTAAATAGCTTGGTTAGGGCCGTTAGGCAGGATATTCCACATAGTCCCAAGCTCTTCCACACTTCAATTGGGACCTCATTTGGTCCTAGTGTCTTACATACTTTCATCTTTCTTAGGGCTTCTTTAGCCCCGGTCTCTCCCACCCTTTGTACATATCTATGGTGAACAATGCCTTGATGGATACTGCCCTCTTCCACGCCGCTTCTACTCGAATTGTCTCTATTTAGTAAGTCGCAAAATACTCATCCCATCTCTTCATAATGTCGTCATCCTTTACTAGCACTCTACCATCATCACTCTTAAGTGATTGGCTGATTATAATATGATGCCAGCTGCCTACCTGACGCACCAATATAAAATTATATGTATATAAATAATAAGAATAAACAAGAGAAAAGAAAGGGAGAAGGGAACCTAACACATTAAACAATGATTCTCAACAAACAATGGTAAAGTGCAAGATGAAAACACCAAAAGAGCACGGATGTTATGGTAAGGTTCTACACAACACTGATGGGTGTATATCAAAGGGGATCAAGAATAAAGTGAATCAAACAACTCAAGGTTATAAGCATATGGTGTATCCCAATATCAAACAGACATAGAAAGGAAACCCTTCTGAAATAAGCTAAGGCCTAAACAGGAGAGGGCAGAATGGAAAGCTAATAATACATAAATAATTTGGCATACTGAGGAGATAACAGAGGAAGTAAAAGAAAAGTCCCTTACTATCCTGAGGGCTCTAACCCCTGTCAGATCAAGGGAAACCAGCTTCGAATAGGGATGATTGATCCCAAAGGAGCGCCTTGATGCCAAATCGTTCACTGACTAGGGAACGAGAGCCATCCGGAGAAGACTGTATCAGTTTGGCGCTGTTCGTACTAGGGTGTGTGATAGCGGCGAGACTAGGGGTGTGTGGAGGGAATGGTGAGAGGGCTCAGGGTGCAATGAGAGAGTTTGGGGGTATAGATCAGAGAGAGGATTAGGGGAAGGAGAAAAGAGAGTTAAGAGACTTAATGGTATAGGGAGGGAGAGCAGGGAGAGAATTAGGGAAGGGGGGGGGGGAGAGAGGAGTTGAGAAAGTGAGAAAGGGGGTCGAAAGAGATGGGTGCATATAGGGGAGTGTGTTCCACTTCTTTTTTTTTTGTTAATCGTTGTTCTAATGGCTGGGATGCTGTGTGAGAGAAGGTAATGGATAAGGGTTTCTGTGATGGGTAGTGGGAAGGGGAGAGAGACGGATTGTGCTAGAGGAGAATCAGCAGAGGTAAAGTCTCAAAGAATCCGAGAATACTTTGTACAGAGATAATCGCAGATGGGAATCTGAATAGAAAAAATCAGCAAGGGGTGTCTGCTGAGAGAAATAGCAAAGGGGTAATTTAGGGAGTCAGGTTTGAGATGCGGATAGCCGAGGGAGAATTGGGGTAGAGAGAGAAGATAGAGGGTCGGTAAAGGTCCTGATGGGAGGGGAAAGGTGAGAGGGAGAAGAGGAAGAGTCTGTATAGGTTGCAGCTCTCGGGTAGAAACATGGGAGGTTATGCCTCTTAGGTAGAATTTCCCAGGTAGAATCGTGAGGGGTTATGCCTCTTTGGTTCCTGCCACTTCAGCCCTTCTCAGTGTTAATCGTGAGTGAGAGGAAGGTTCAGAAATCAGGTAGCAGAAATGGATTAACGTAGCAGTAGTGAGCACATCGGGAATCGGAAGAGAGGAGATAATTGTGAGAGAGTGATCGAGGGAGTAAGAAGAGGATCTGGGCGAAGAAGGTATACCTACTTCGGATGTTTGGGCCCAAGCTGCAACTGCCTGAGATGGGGGTCGGGATAGTATGCCGCCGGAGAACCAAGGGCTAGAGAGCTGTTACTGAGCAAATGAATTTGATCTATAAAACAATTGGTCATCTCAACCAATAATTGATCTATAAATCTTTCCTGCAGTAAGCAATGACAAGGTTCTTCTTGACAGAACCTACATTTTTTATTTATTTGATGAATTCCTCTTTTCCCTTGCCTCTTTGAAAAGAAAATGAATTTCTCAAAAAATAGAGCGGAGGAGTTAAAAGTCATACTGAGAATGCGTGAGAGCGCAGTGAAAATAAGATCATCCTTCTCTGAAGGAATGTAAACAAAAGCAAGTTCGGGAATCTCTGGAGCATATGCACCCTTCCAGAATTTATTATTTTCAGATCACTAATATCAGGACACCAGATTTTTATGTAGGGTATTGTGATCTGTACTTCCCAACTGAGAGATCTCAACCATCTTTTTTCTTCCTCCCCCCCCCCCCTTCTTTTAACTTCAGGATGGTTAAGAAGAACCTTGTCATTGCTATTTCAGGAAAGATTTACAGATCAATTGGTTGAGATGACCAATTATATTCTTTTATGGCCTAGGAGATTTGTTACTCTGGTCTTGGGCAGACTCAAGGTTTAAGATTTTGGTTATGAGCCGGGTATCGACTAGGCTCAAAACTAAAATATTTCAACCAAAAGTCAAAATTTGTACAATTTTGGCTGCAAGCTGCGGTTGAGGGTTAAGAGGCCCAAATGGCATGGCTAAATTAGATTCCAAAACTTCTAAGAACCATATCGTAGATTTGAAAAATATACCAAAATGATAGCTTGACTTTGGGGCCTAGTTTGGTAGTTTACGCTATACGTTGCTATGTGCATTCTCTAATATGGCATATTCCACACAAATTTTAGTACTAAAATACATGTAATTTAGTTGAAACAACTTAAATATGCATTAATAATGAATAGACAAAATTATAAACCATTTCATCAATCATACATCATACATGGGTCATTACAAAGAGTCAAAAGATATGGGGGTTGAGAATACAAATAAGTCACCCCTATACCCATGTTAGAGTCTTAGCATCACATCGAGTTCCAGGATGGATCAAAACTACTAGAATGTTGTTGCTGTTGCCAAAAGAAATTATCCTCTAACCGTATCACAAAAGTTGGCCTTGTCATAGTTGGTGAAAGAAATGCTCGAAGTCTTCCACAACAGCCCTATAAATGGAATCGTCCACATACTGGAGGTACCCTAACCTAAGGAACTTGATCGAAAGCCACTGCTATTGGATGGTGCCTGTGGGATCGAAATGTATAGTTATGAGGCTGGGAACGAGAAGATGCTGTCCACAAAATGTGACCTAGTGTTTGGCTGACCCTCATACTTGAAGGGAAATGACGTTGCCATTTGTTACCGTATTGTTGGACAGCAAACGTGTTTAAAGTGGTGAAAAACGGGAATGCCGTTTTAAACACACTTTTGCTAACAAAGAAGTAAAACATTGCATAGTTAAGTTATACTTTAATACTTAATATATTGGTTGTGTTTAGCTTTTTTTTTTACATAGTTTTTATTCAAAATTTTTTATTAAAAACTAGGGAATAGAAGTATATGATGCAGGGAGAATATAATGAAATGTTTATGTTACATATTGTTTTTCTTTCCACCCTTTGTTAGTTATTGGTATTTTTAAATATGATTTTCATGGAGAGCAAGGACCTGTGTTGCAGACCCCCTAAAGGGGACGTTTCCATAATGTGTCTTTCTATACTGCTATACCTTCTTCTATTATCCCCAAAATTTCTTCTTTTTAACCTCTCTTTTGCTTCTTTACTTTTTTTTTCCATATCGGATCCATGTAGCTGACCCCATTCAGTTGGGATAAGGTTATGATTGTTGTTGTTGTTGTTGTTTATGTTACATATTGTTTTTCTTTCCACCCTTTGTTAGTTATTGGTATTTTTAAATATGATTTAATTTTGTTCATTAAAATCATGGAAAGGCTATGAAAAGATAGTATGGTGAGGAAACATAAAAAAATATTGCCAATGGCTGTACTTTGGTGGTCTAGGTTTTGATATTTATGACAAACACATAGTTCTTTTGGAAAAAGGATAAATCTCTTCAACGCAGACATAAAAAACCATAAAAATACTTGTGAGAAAATCTAAATTTACTATTTCCCTTCTATTTCCCTGGCATCTAATGTCTGTGTGTGTGTGTTTGTGAGTGTGTTTTTTTTTTTTTTTTTGAAACCTTACATGCTTTCTAAATGTTATCAATGAGAGTATAAGAAATGCATTTCATACTGAAAAATATTTATGGACTGGATCTTTGGAGAACGTTTTGACAATCAATAATTTGATCACAAGAGGGTGGAGGTGGAGGAATGTGTGCTTCATGTGCAGATGAAGATGGCAGGTCATTTGTTTGTGGGATGCAAGTTTTCTGCGGAGTGTGGAGTGTTATTTTCTTCAGTTGTAGGGGTTGTTGGGTTGTCTTTTCCTGACAAGTTGATGTCAGTAGACTCAGTACTGGGAAAATGGAAGGACAAATTTGGAAAACAGGGGCTTTGGACGCTTTAATCACTCTTCCTTAGATTTAGCGTTTCCTCAAAGGGGATGGTCATTGCGGGCAGAGGGAGTATTTTCACATGGTAGAAGGGGGACAACTTTTGGTCATATCGAGTAGCCATAGCCAGCATTGTTTGGACCTGTCTCTGCATAAGTATGAAGGATCTTCTACAATTCTCTAACTGACCAACCCCCACGGCCACCCCCCCCCCCCCAACAAAAAAAAAAAAAAAAAAAAGAGAAAAAATGTATATAGGATCAGCTTTGGCTAGGGATTCCAATAGACTGGTTAAATGTGTAAGCACCCTGCACTATCCATAACATTCTTGGATGTATGTGTTTTTGTGTCTGTATGCCTGTGGAAGCTTTGACTGCTATTGCCGCTGCTGCTTCTGTTGCAAGTCTATGATTCAAAGTAAATTGTACATCTGTTGATATAAGTTGTAATTTTGTGATTACATGATTATGTACTTCTCCTATCAAAAGCAGGCACTTTGACAAGCCAAATCCAATGGCTCTTCTAGTTGATTAGAAACTAGTATCCATTCTGCTTTGTTGTTTTGCTTCCACGTTGATTCTTCTATATTCTTTGTTTTTTCTTCCTATTGATATGTGAAAGTGTTTGAATTCTTCTATATATTGATTGAGATTTCTATTACTCTAATAATCTGTTAGTGTATATTGATTGAAATTTCTATTATTGTAATGGTATGAATCTTGCATTGATATGAATCTTTAATCTTATTTAGCTTATAAGTAGAATTAAATAATTTTTAAGTATGCTTTTTGTGCCAAATAAAATGGTTACATTAAAAAAAAAAAAAAAAACTAGAATGCTTTATCCAATAAGGCGATGCCTTTTGCCTGCCCTATTGCCAAAGTGCTCCGAAAGACCCTCAAACGCCTCAGTCGTCTCACCGCCTTAATAACTGCGATTGCATGGTAAAACACCTTTAAGAAAAGGGTCCTGAGTGTTTATATGCTTCCCTTGCTTTTTTTTATTTGTTTAATCAAATTTCTCCCCATTATATTTCCTGACTTTCTCAAAGCCAGTCAATAACTTGCCCTGCTTGAACGAAACCCATGGCAAGTTCAGGCTGGTGTTAGGTTCAGTTGGGTTGGGTTGAATTAACAAAGGTCTTTCCAAATGTACCAACTAAAAGGGTAGGAAAATTTTAATTTCCCAGCTTCCAAAGGTCAAGAAAGTCTCTGGATGAAGGTGTATTGTGTATACTTAACTTTTTCCTCTATGTCCTAAAAGCGTTTCCCTTACTTTTTCCTCCATGCCCTAGAAGCAGTTCCTAGTAATGATGTTTTTGATCTGTGCGTTGTGTTTCATAGATATTGGAAGCACATGAAATAGTTTTAAGGCTCTGATACTAAATTCACATTTGCAATATAAACATATGACACAATGTGACACCCATTTCAAAGCATCTAGGTAATTTAGCACTAAAGAAATTCATATGGAAAATACGTAAAGAAATTCATATGGAACATGGTACCCAGATTTTGGTATCCTTCACATGTTTAAATTTACAATATGGAGTTCATGTGGCTTCCCTTCACTAATAAGCTCTGTTGTGTATTCTGAAGTTATTTTTTGGTTTGAATTTTGACTTGTTTTTTGTAATATCTTAAATAGCAATTGTTGGTGACATCACTCCATCGGATGGGGTACCAAAGTTGGAAAAAAGTCGACGGGAACGAGAAGCTTTGGATTACATGTGCAAACAACTTGGTGGAGGGTCAAGAGGTTCATTTTTACTAATCATTTCATTTGCATTATTCTGATAAACAAGTGTTTTTCTAGAGTCTGAAAATAGGTTGCCATGTCTATATCTTACATAGCTATATTATTAAAAGAAAATGGAATTATTTAGAAATAGACTTATGGCAGCATCCATGTGAACCTCGGGTCTACAATTTACTAATCTCGAAGGGGTGGAATCAAATCCCACTAGCCCTAGGTTTTGATGAAAGAAGAGAGATTTTTTGTTTTGTCTATGGAAGGTGTAAACAGCAGAGCGAAGCTAGAGTTCAGGTAAAACTAGTGCTAGATTTTATGTTGATGAAAGGATGAAAATTAGAGTTCATAGAAGATGGGGCTAGGACAGTGTTATGGTGAGACATGAAGTTTAGTGCAGAGAAATTGTAAAAAAGAATAGAAGAAGGAATAGGGGACTATCTCATTCCTGGGTCTGTCACCCATGGCATCTCACTGTCACACAGCCTCTCACCGTCGCTGCATCTCACAGCTAGTTTGTTGAATAAACTCTCTTTTTTTCATGCTCAAATTGTTGGCTCTAGTATGCAGCCTCTTGCCTTTATTTATAATAAAACCAACTGCAAGGAAATAGTAACTCTCCAAAATAAAGTGGCATTACAAAATAGAAACTCAATCAAAAGCAACTACTTGTTGGCAAAGGAAAACAAAAAGAGAAACCTAATAAATTAGAAACTTCAACTTTCTAAAACTGAAAATAGGAATTATAGAAAAGGAAACTTAAGAAATAGCAAGTAAACAAAATAGTAAGTTATCTCCATCAAGATCCACACCATATCTCCACCAAAAGGGCCTACACAATCTGTCCATCCAGAGAAAATGGTGAAAACACTTTTTCACGCGTGTACTGTTCACGTGAACTATACTCATGAACCACATTTTTTTTCCCTCTCTTAATTTGATTCTCGTCCTATTCTTCAGGCTTTGATCTGTATCAACACACCCCATGTTAAAAAAAAAAAAAAACCTCGACCTCGAGTTTTGTATAGTTTGAGGACAATCTTGGCATGGTGCACATCCAGTTTCATCCCAAAACAGTACTCTGACAGCTCACGGGTGTTTGGAATGAAGTCTTGGATTTGTGACTCTCGTTCTTCGAAAAAGTTAGGCGGCATAATGAACTTGAATTGATCATCATTAATATCTGATTTGTCATTGACCACCGCATCCACAAAAATTTTCTCTGTTAGGTCCTCCACCTCTTTAGACTCCGGTGGACTGTTGATCTTGTCAAATTCTTCTTCTTGTTGGTCCACAATCATCTCTACTGTCTCTTCTTTGATATCTTCAACGTAGAACTTGATGTAGATAAGTTACTTAATGGGCTTATTTTATTGCGAACAAGCCTTAGGTTGGGTTATGTATGTGTTGGGCCTTTGATCTCAAGGGTTTTCCTTATAATGGGCCACTCTAATGGACCCAAAATATGGGTAGAAAGTAGGAAAGCGAGATTTAATTCATTAGTTTAGTTAGAGTTCTGTTTTGAGTTTGTTTCCTTTGTTATTTCAGTTTTTTTAATCAGTTTAGGTTTCCCTATTAGTGGATGACTAGTTAGTTACCTATTCCATGTTGGAGTTCTAGTCTAGTCCTATTTGGAGTCTAACTCCTATTATGTAAATTTTAATCCTACTTGGAGTCTAACTCCTAGTTATGGTATGACTGCTAATCTGCCCTCTATATATAGAGGAGCTTATGTACTCTCAATTCTCAGATTTGAATAATGAACGATTGCAGTCAATTGCTTAAACAATCGAGAGAGTTGTGAGTGAGATGCCTGGGCCGAGATAGCCAATCCCACCCACACTTGTCTTGTTTCTTTTCTTTCATTTTCTTTGTTTACTGCTGCTGTTATTATCTTCTGTTACTGCTTACTGATATTGAAGAATCCTACGAAAATCAGATCTATCCAGAACTTCAAAAGATAGAACCGACCAACACCCATGGAGGAATTAAGAGAGAGATCGATCTCCTCTTCCTTCCCCAATTGATCCCTGATCTGCCTGGCCTTTTCAGAGGGTGTTCACAGCCACCCGAAGATCACTCGATCCTCTTCTTGTTGTTGCCCAAGCAGTCCTACTTCAGTTCTTGAAGAATTCTCTCAGATTCTCTCCCCTAGGTCTGAAAATCAAGAAATCGCATAACTCTCAAACCAGTAGTCAAAAGCTCTTCATATTGGGCCTTTTCGTGCCGTCCCTGGGCCCTACAATCGACCAAGTTTGCAGCTTAATTGGAGCCCCACCGACCCAGTCGCACCTCTCTCTCTCCAGCCCTATTGCAGGTCATTCTCTCCAATCGGGTTGGTTTTTGGGCTGGTTTTGTTGTTGCATTGCTACTGTATCCTTGGGGGTTTATTTGCTAGTCTTATTCCCTTATTTCTTGGTCCTATTTCTATTTTATGTTCTCTTGTTCTTCTAGTCTAATTCTAGGCATTCTAAAGTTAGCTTAAAGTCTTAAGTTGTCTTATTTGGGGTTATAAACTGCTGGGGTAGTTTACTTGTAACCTACTTCTACATTAGAACTCTTCGGTAGGACCGTTTACTTCTTGCTCACCACCGTCAAAAGTTCTTCGGTTGTCGTGGTAGCATCCTTTAGAGGTGGATGTTAGTGCGGACCAAATTTGGCTTCAAATTGTTGCGCAAGAACGATCACGCGGTTTAATAATTTTTCACTCTCAATTCGTTGGCTCTTGTGTGCAGCTTCTTGCCTTTATTTATAATAAAACCAATTACAAGAAAATAACAACTCTCTATGGCTATGGGAGAGTTACCAAAATAAAGTTGCATTGCAAAATAGAAACTCTATCAAAAGCAACTACTTGTTGGCCGAGGAAAATAAAAATAGAAACCTAATAAATTAGAAACTTCTACTTTGTAAAACGGAAAGTAGACACTATAGAAAAAAGGAAACTTAAGAAATAGCAAGTTAAAAAAAAAAAAAAGGTATCTCCCATAAAAAATCCACCATATCTCCACCAAAAGTGCCCATACAAAGAAAATGGTGAAAACATTGTTCATGTGGTTAGTGTTCACGGGGATACTTTTGGTGGAGATATGGTGGATATTTGATGAGAGATTTTTTTTTTTTTTTTTTGTTTTGTTTACTTGCTATTTCTTAAGTTTCCTTTTCTATAATTTCTATTTTCAGTTTAATAAAGTAGGAGTCTGTTCTTGTGAATAGTAATTTTTTTTTCCCTTCTGTATTTGATTCCCATCCTCTTCTTCAGGCTCTGATCTGCATCACCAAAATATGCGAAATATCGTCGGACCCAGTAACATTTTCAATTCGACCCATGGTTTCGTTTTGACCCTACTCGAAACTGGGAAATTTTGGTCAAAACTTCAAGATTTAGAACTATGATTGCGAAAAGAAACTGTTTCAGGGCATAAAGAAACTACTCTAATAGAATAGAAAATATCTAGTAGACTAGAGAAGAGAAGAAGAAGAGATAACTCACTGAGGAATCTACCTAAGGAATCCACCTTTAAAAAAACCTGTAAATCAAAGTTATTAAACTCGGAATCAGGATCCGGATTGGGTCCAGACGATAACGATTTCGATTAAGCTGGAATCAGCTGCTCCAGAATGGCTAGATTCAGGATTGGGCTCAGTCAATTCTGATTTTTGAAACATTGCTGTGAATCCACACAACTAAAGAGAATTCTCATTCTATTATGTTAGAAGTAAAACATTATATATATATATATATTAATCTGTTTGTCACCAAGGTGGTTACAACCAATTGTTGTAACCAATTTTCTGTTTCCTTTTTTGCCCTTAATTATTTTCTTACTGACTTTGAGTGTGATTTTTTTTGTCGTTTCACTCTCCCTTTCCTCTTCCCTTCCTCTCAGTCTCCCATACCTCGTCTTCCATACCTTCTCGGCTTTTGCGTTCGTGGGAATTCCTGCCTCTTTTCTTCCTCATCTGTGAGGCATGCATCGAGCTTACTGGGGTTGGAGATGAGTTTGGGTTGCTGTGGCATGAAAAGGGAGAAATGAAATCTCTCTGAGTTATTCCCCTTACTCATCTTGGGTTCCTTCACTCAAATGTAAAGATCAGAGCCCTGTATCGATCTTTCAATGCCCATTTTCTTCCAGTAGCGGTTTTGTTGCTTCTTTTAGAACCATCTTTGAGAATTTCCGTGAGCGAAATGGGGATCTGCATATACAGGTTTCTTATAGAACTGGCAGGAGTGGACTGTTCAATGAATTCATCTGAAATGCTTTAGGTTCTTACATGTGGACTGTGACTGATCCTATGCTTCCTGATACCAGGTGGCAGCCTTAAGAGTTGCTTTTGGGTGGCTGAGAGGCTGGGAATAGTATTCTGCTGGAGGTGGTCAGTGAAGAAGGGGGTGGTTGCTCCCAAAGAATCTGGGAATCGATTCCGCTGGAGATGGTCAACTGTAGGTCTGGAACAATAGGATCGGTGTAGAGATCCAAAGCCGATTGAGACTCTGCGCGCACTCTCACCGCCCCCCTCCCTCTCCCCTCCTGCGCTATCCTTACCCTCCCTGCCAGCTGCCCTCACCCCCTTCCCTCGCTATGTACCATTGAGGAGATCTTTTTGGAGACTGGAGTGGAGTATCATCAGGTGATCAAGGAGGGTAACGTGGATGGGCAAGTGTATAAGTGTTGGAGTAGGTGACTATTTGTTGACTTTCTTGTTCTTGACTATCTGAACGCTTCCAAACAAAGAGAGAGATTGCAGAATTTTGATTCCTAACATGGGTTTGCTGGGATTGCTTATGGGATTTTTTACTTTTGTGCAACTCAATCGTTAATGTTGGTTTCGCTATTGTTTCACCTAAAAACTTGAACTGTTAGGGAAGCGTAGCATCAATGTATACATCAACACTCCCCCGCACGTGCAGGCCAGGATCCCATGGTCCTTGCTTATGGATCTCACATGGAATTTGCTTCGCATGGCACCAAGGGAGAAGAAATGTCGGGAAAACTCTTCCAATGCACTTCCTAGGAGTGGAACACTTGGCCTCCCTCCTCTGATACCATGTTCACTAGCATATCACTTAAAGGCTCGAACTGTTAGGGAAGGCAACATCAATGTATATACACATCTATCCATGAATATAGAAAGAATCTTTCGCTCCTCGGTCTAATTCTTTCTTCTACCATGGCAGTAGCGAGGGACTATGCATCCAAGGTTCATAGGGTGGGGGCAGCAAGAACAAGGGAGATGCGGTCGGAGATGGGTTGGAGAGAGGATGGCAGAGAAGCAGTAGCAGGAGGAAGAGAAGTGGTCGAAGGAGAGAAAAAAAAACGGGGGGGGGGGAGGAAGACTATATTGGAAATTACATGGTGTTTTACCAAAAAAATTGAAATTACATAAAGTGGACACTATCGTAGTACCACGTCATCGTATGAGGGCAAAATAGTCTGGTTACAAATTCTGTTTTTAACCTGCTTGGTTATGGCAGGTTAAAAAAAGACGCACCATGTATATATATATATATATATGTGTGGGACTGTCTGATTGATACCTCTATAGGTGAACTTTGACTATTTGTAACATGACTTTTTTACCCTTCAGTTACTCAATGAATCAAAAAAACTGGAGGTAAATATGTCGTTTGGAAAAACTGAAAGATCCCATCGGATAACAGATAAACTACAGGTACCCGTGGAACGGATCAAAGGAGTTGCCACTTGAATGGGATGCGAGTTCATGCATGGTGTGGATCATGAGGGTCTGGTGCTGAAGGCGTTTTGCATGTGTCTCAACTCTCACCCACCTAGGCCTCTCCATCCACTGGATCGGCAACATGACAATGCCTCCCATGTCAGCCCAGGATCTCCTTATCACCTCCACCGACCAAGAAGTTGTCCCATTTGGGTTTCTAATCATTATTTTGTGTGCATGTCTGTTAAAATGCAGTCAACCAGGTTGAAGGGAAAACATCGAGGAGACAAGAACCAACATCATGAATTGGAGAAAAAAAGATCCATATATTTCAGTGATGTCGCTTCCATTTTCCAAATTCGACAATTTGGAAGGATGCTTCACTGAAACCATTAAACAAACAAACAAACAGGGTGGGAGAAAGCAAATGCCACATGGTATATAGAGCAAGTAAGAAAACAAAAGATAATATATAACTTACATCCCTTTCTAACTCTAATCGGTCTTCCCTCTTTTCTGCTGCAACAAGTGTAAGATTATTTTTCATTTGCAGCAAGTGCTGAGATGAAACATGACTTTTTCTCTCAATTGAAGCTACTCCCGTTGTCGCACAGAAACAGCAAGGACTTACAGAATCTTTCTTTCCTTCCTCTGATCATCTGAGTCCAACGCTGCATCTCAGTTCTTAGGTCTGCTATTCTGTTCAGCAATGATGGGTAGGAGCCTTGAGACACTTTGGGTCAAGAAGGCGTACTCACTCACATTGATTCCTGCACTTAAACTCAATTACTCCACGCATCTCTGTTCTCACCATCCTTCGTTCACTGCCTCGGTGACATGACCATGCCTCTCATCTTATCCTAGGATCTCGTCCCACCACGTGACTCTACCTGGTCCATGTCTACTGCTCCGGTGGCAGGATCATGCATATTCGAATCATTAACTAGGGATCGAAGGAACTGTATCTCCCAACTTCAACCAGCTCAAAATGCTCTGTGATTTGGGGCTTTGCATTACCTTGTCGTCAAGGAAGATGAGGTTGGCATGACCTCAAACATCAAACCATTCATGTTGATCTTCTGTAGTTTCATTGCCAGGGTTCGGGTCTCCATTGCCAGCGTTGCAGATCTCCTTGATAGTGATTTGGGAAATACGATATTACTGGTTTCCCCCTCTTGTAAGATTAGGCATTCATTAGAACCTAGGGGAAAATAAAAGAAGTGAAACAGCCTCTTCGCAAAGTGGGGGACCGGGGGTAAGGCTGCGTACATTAAGACCCTGTCTAGACCCCAGGCGGTAACCTTGTGCACTGGGTATGTCCTTTTTTATAGTGCAATCTACCTAAAGTTAAAGTAACTAGTTTCTTGTGTGGGTTGTTAGTTACTAATGTCTTAAGCAACTTGATGCCTATTCACTAAGGAACTAAAATCTTCCCCATATTGAAATGACAAAAATACCCTCATTTGGCCCCCTTTATATAAATTTGTCCCAAAATACAATTTCTGCTGAAAATAACTTCCAACTCATTGATCGAATACGAAACCCTTTTTTTTTTTTTACTTCTTAGTAAACCTTAATGATTAGACATAGACATAGACTCCAAAAAGTACCCTATGTGGACCCCACAAGCTGAAAACCCAAATTTGGCCTCCAACGAGTATGCTTAGATAATTATTTCAGTGCTTATTCTTCTTCTATCCTTTTATAATTTGATCTCCATCAAGCTTACTCCTTTATATAAGTTTAAGAAATTCTGTTGTTGTAGGTAATTTATTGTTTATTTACTTTTAAATGTGGTTTACAATTCTTAATTCAGATTCTATTTTTTTCAGCAAATGAAATTGGTGAGTTGTGGATGGAATATGAGGAGAATTCTTCTCCAGAAGCAAAGATTGTTAAGGACTTTGACAAGGTACTTGTCACCTCTATCTTTCACTTTACCATTTGAAGTGCTATCTTGTCATTGAACCATGATGGACCTGATGAATTGATTATGCAGTATTTCAAAATTTGTGACATCAAACATGTCCCAACTGTTGGATCTTCAACTACTTACTGATTAACAACTAATTGTTATTCTCTTTCTTATTCTCAAAACTCTGGGCACTTTTGTGTTTTTCCTGCATCTAAAAGCTTAGAGGCATGCAAGTTGCAACAACATCAAAGGCACCGTGATGGGGACATCAAGACGTACAGCCGAAGGAAGAAGAAGACCCAACCTTCTTTGTGGTTGGAGGATTAGAAGGAGGAAGAAAAAGAAAAAGGAAGGCTCGATCCAACCTTCCTAGTGCTGGATCGAGTCCTCTCATTCCTTTCTTTGCCAAGATTGTGTGGCCCCCACCAAATCGGATATGTTAGTAGTTTTATTTCCTAAGATTTTGCCAAGATTGTGTGGCCCCCACCCAATCTGATATGTTAGTAGTTTTATTTCCTAGGATTTTGTTTATTTGAGTCTTTAGGTCAATTAGGAAACTAAATAAATATCCTATTGATTTCTTTTTAGAAAGTTTCTTTGTTTATGAAATAGCATTCCTAGAATATTCTTTTCTTTTTAGTAATTAGTCTCTTATTTATGTAAGACCATTGGCCACAGAATGAATTATTGAATGAATGAAAAGTTGTTGAAAGAAAAAGGCAAAGCCAGCGTCCCTCTCTCCCTCTCACGATCTCCTCTCATTCTCGGTCTCTCTCTTTTCTCATTCTCGTCCTCTCTTTCTCGACCCTCTCTCTTATCTCGACTTTCATCTCTCTTTTGCTGTTTCTGTCTTCTCTGTTGCTGCTACACTATTGTAGCCATTGTTCACAGTAATTGGAGATCACCTCCATTGAATAAACCCCACTTGGGTTGCCGCTGAGCACTACATCATCAAGCTGGACCTTTTTCCTCGTCAAACAAGGTGGACTGTACCTCTGTTTTGGAGGACTTCGGCTTCTCCATTTCTTCTCAGATTGGGACAGCAAGAAGGTAAGTAAAACCCCTCTGTTCCACATCCATTGACTGCCTATTATACCCATTTTCTCCTCCACTGAAATCTGAAATTAATCTCTGTTTTTTGAGCCATCTATTTTCTGCTGAAACTTGAAATTAATCCCTGCTGTTTTACGTTATTAGTTGACTGATTTTAGAGAACTGCACGGGTTGCTTATTATGCTTAGTATCTTGATTGATTTGTGCTAAACCTAACACATAATTGCTGCCATGTTCCTTTCCCCATGTCCCCACTTGAAGCTTAAGTAAGAGTTTATGTGTTTTTTCGCCTAGATTATTATTGCTTTTTGCAACTTTGTTTATTAGTCTAATTCTATTTTGCATGCTTAATCTTGCTTGCTGAGTTTCTTTTTGTCCTATCTACCCAAGTCCCTTGAGTTAACCTTACCTAGTTAGTTAATCTTGTAGGAAACCTAGTCACCTAGGAACTCCCTACATCATTTTGGTATTAGAGCATGGTTTTGTCTAGGTTTAGGGTAATTAGGTACTGCTGTCCCTTGTTTACATGTCTTACCTTTTGAGGTCTAGTCTCCGTCACCATCTGTCCGTGGTCGAGTCTGAGCTAAGAGAGCGATACTTTAGATTAGAGGACACCCTTTTCTTTCTTAAGTTGGCGGGACCAAATAGCATTGGACGCTATTCCCTCCAAAAGCATATACTTGAGAGGGAGATTTCTGACCTCAAGATTGAGAGGGCTAACTACCTGTCTCAATTGGAGACTCTGAGTAGACCTTGAGTCTTTGGTGGCAACCGTACCATTGGCTGCCCATTTCTTTATGTCCACTCGTAGTGGTAGAGTATACCAGGATATGTCTGACCCTCCTAGCACCTCCACCCAACCTGAGCAACTGGCTGAATTCATGAAAGCCGTCCAAGCCATACAGGAAACGCAAGCTGCCCATCTCCAAGCCCTTACAGATAAGTTGGCTGCCCTCGAGACAAGTGCCCAAAACCCTGATAGACGGCAAGGCCGTAACACAACTGGCACTGAACCTAGGGGCAGGGGCTCTAACCTTGAGGAAGTAAACGAAAATAACCAGACTGATGGTTATGACCAGATAGGGGATAACTTCCAAGGCCTAAGGCGTGGTAAGGATCAGGGTAGGGGTCGAGGCCCACCGCCAAGACGCCAAACCCAATATGGAGATGATGAGGGTTATGAGCATCATGATAGGGGCTTTGATGTCAGACGGATGATTAAGGTAGATGCCCCGACCTACGATGGTCAGATTGATGCTAGGATCCTTCTAGATTGGATCAAGCAGATGGATAGGTACTTTTATTTCTACGATATGCCAGAGGAAGTCCGCTACTGATTTGCTAAGTTCAAGCTTATTGGAGCTGCCCAGGACTTTTGGACAGACCTAGAGTACCAGGAGGACCACCTAGGAGTTGAGCCAATCACCACCTGGGTAGATATGCAAGAGCGGCTCAAGAGGGAATTTTTGCCTATCATTTATAGGCTCCAGTTGTTGAATGAAATGAATACCCTGAAGCAAGGGAAGTTGACCGTGACCGAATACATGAGCAAGTTCAATGATTTAAAAATTAGAAGCCGTATTCGGGAGGATGTTGAGTAGACACTATCCAGATTCCTTACGGGGCTAAACTCTGAAATTCAGTCTTGTATGGCACCCCACCTGGTGAGAGACGTTCCACAGGACTTCAAGATAGCCCTTGAGGTGGAATCCTCCATGAGAACTTATTCTCAGAGGAAGAGCTTCCAAGCTGGGGAGTCCCAATTTAGAAAACCACCCCAAGGCTCAACTGGATTCCCAAAACCCCCTGTTGCACCACAACGTCAATTTGACAAGGGTAAAGGAATTTTGGGTGAAGCACCCAAGAGTAGTGGGCAGCAACAGTGCTTCAAGTGTCTTGGGTTTGGTCACTTCTCCAGAGAGTGTCTCAATAGGAATCTTTATGTAGGAGAGCAGACCCCTGAAGAAAGTGACCAAGAGGGTTTTCAGGACCATGAGTATGAGGACCATAGATCAGATGAGACCATATCTGATGAGGACACCGAGGAGGCCGGTGACCTCAAGCTCGGCATTGTGCGTTGTATGGTCTCACAACCTAAGAGTAGCGATGATTGGCGACGAACTAATATTTTCATCACTTACACATGTCATCAGGGCAAGAACTACCACGTCGCCATAGACAACGGGAATTGCATGAATGTGGTCGCCAAGAGCGCTATTGCTCGAATGGGCCTCAAACCTGAACCCCACCCCAAGCCTTACAAGGTTGCTTGGGTTGATCAGTCCACCATTCTCGTTAATCTAAGGTGTTTAGTTCCCCTACACTTTGCAGGATATGAGGATCGAGTGTGGTGTGATGTCCTAGAGATGGATGTTGCCCACATCATTCTAGGTAGACCTTGGTTATATGACCGGGATGTCACCAATTATGAGAAGTCTAACACCTATGTCTTTGAGTTCAAAGGGAAGAAGATCAGACTGACCCCCAGTGCCTCTAGGGAAGTTAGGGTTCCAGAACACAAGGGAAGTACATCCAAACACACCGCCACCAAAACACTCAACATTTTAAATCAACAATTTGAAGGAGAGTGTCACGAGTCAGGGGTGATTTATGCTCTAGTTGCCGTACAAAGTAATACCGATAGGTCACACTTATTCACTGAGGCTCCTAGAGAAGTGCAACCCTTGTTGAGGAAATTCGAGAGATTATTCCCTGAGGAACTGCCTGATGAGTTACTGCTTGTGCATGACATCCAGTATGCTATTGACTTAGTTCCAGGATCCTCTCTCCCAAACTTACCCCATTACCGAATGAATCCCAAAGAACACGCCGAACTCAAACGACAAGTGGATGAACTGTTGCAGAAGGGATTTATTAGGGAAAGCCTTAGCCCGTGTGCTGTACCTGCCTTGCTCACGCCAAAGAAAGATGGCACCTGGCGTATGTGTGTTGACAGTAGGGCCATCAATAAGATCACTATCAAGTATAGGTTCCCTATCCCTAGGCTTGATGGCATGTTGGATATGATGGCCAACTCTTCAATCTTTTCGAAGATTGATCTCAAGAGTGGGTACCACCAGATTAGGGTTAGGCCTGGAGATGAGTGGAAGACAGCCTTCAAGACGAAGGATGGCGTCTTTGAGTGGTTAGTCATGCCTTTTGGCTTGTCAAATGCACCTAGCACCTTCATGAGGATGATGAATCAAGTGCTTCAACCATTCATTGGCAAGTTCCTTGTGGTTTACTTTGATGACATCCTCATCTATAGTAAGACCCCGTCTTCCCACTTGGATCACTTACAGAAGGTTTTTCATGTGCTCTTACAAGAGAAACTCTATGTCAACCTCAAGAAGTGTACCTTCATGAGTGATCAAGTCATCTTCCTGGGATTTGTTGTGTCAGCTCAGGGAGTATCTGCTGACCCTGAGAAAGTGAGAGCGATTGTAGAGTGGCCTGAGCCAACTAACATTCATGAGGTATGAAGCTTTCATGGCTTAGCCACTTTCTACAGAAGATTCATCTATCGATTTAGTTCTATTATGTCTCCTATCACCGATTGCATGAAAAAGAAGGAGTTTCAATGGACTAAGAGTGCTACGAAGGCCTTTAATGAGATTAAAAAGCTTATGACTGAAGCTCCAGTCCTGCGCTCTCAGATTTCTCTAAGGTCTTCGAAGTGAATTGTGATGCATCTGGTATTAGGATAGGTGGTGTCCTAGGACAAGAGGGCCACCCTATTGCCTATTTTAGTGAGAAGCTTAATGAAGCTAGGCAACGATATTCCACATACGACAAGGAATTCTATGCAGTTGTCCAATCACTGCACTATTGGCGACATTACCTTTTACCGCAAGAATTCGTGCTATTCTCTTACCACCAAGCTCTGAGATACCTGAGTGCCCAAAAGAAACTTAACCAGAGGCATGCCAAGTGGGTTGAGTTTCTCCAAGAGTACACTTTTGTACTCAAGCACAGACCTGGTGTCGAGAATACTGTCGTAGATGCACTGAGCTGGGTGAACATGTTCCTCATTCGCACCAATGCTAGGAGTCGGGCTAGTGTGCTACTCCAAGCAATGAGTGTAGAGGTTGTAGGGTTCGAGCGAGTCAAGGACCAATACCCCACTTATCTTGATTTTAGTGAGCCATTCACTTCCTTGAGTGAAGGCAACCCGGTCAACCGCTCGGACTTCCTACTTAGGGAGGGCTTCCTTTTTAAAGGAAGCAAGTTGTGCATTCCCAGGACTTCACTCCGAGATTTCCTGATCTGGGAATTGCATGCTGGGGGAGTCGCTGGCCATTTCGATCGAGATAAGACCATCACCCTCGTTGAGGACCGATTCTTTTGGCCAGGGCTGAAGAGGGATGTTGCTAGAGTTGTGAGTCAGTGTAGGACGTGCCAAACCGCCAAACAACAAAAGCAAAACACAGGGTTGTACACTCCTCTACCCGTTCCCCATTCCCCTTGGCAGGACCTTAGTATGGACTTCGTGCTTGGTCTACCAAGAACTTCGAGAGGCCATGATTCTGTTTATGTGGTTGTGGACCACTTCTCGAAGATGGCCAATTTCATCCCATGCTCTAAGACCTTCGATGCATCCATAGTAGTCAGAATTTTTTTTAATGAGGTTGTCAAGTACCATGGGTTGTCTCTCACCATAGTGTCAGATAGGGATGTTAAGTTCACCAGTCATTTTTGGAGGACCCTATGGCGGACGATGGGCACGAAGCTCCATTTCTCCTCCGCTTTCCACCCTCAGACCAATGGCCAGACCGAGGTTGTCAATAGGAGCTTAGGGAATTTATTGCATTGCCTCATAGGAGAACACCTTACCAGTTGGGATCGAGTCCTTAGCCAGGCTGAGTTTGCATATAATAGTTCTAAGAATCGTACCACTGCTCTGTCCCCCTTTGAGATCTGTTCAGGATACCAGCCCTGAGCACCATAGACCTTATCCCAGTCGTGTCTAGTTCCAGGACCTCCCAGTCAGCCAAATCTTTTGCTCAGCATATACATGATTTGCATGCAGGTATAAGAAGACAGATAGCACTGAGCAATGAGCAATACAAATCGAAGGCAGATGTGCACAGAAGGCTACAAGAGTTTCAAGAGGGCGATATGGTGATGGTAAGAATCAAGCCACAATGTTTTGTTAGGGGAAAAGCGAGCAAGCTGCATGCTCGTAGCACAGGTTCGTTCAAGGTACTCAAGAGGATAGGTGCCAATGCGTATGTTCTTGATCTGCCAGCTAGCATGGATATCAGTAATATTTTCAATGTTGAAGACCTAGTCCCATATGGGACCTCTACCTTTACCCCTTTCTATCCTGATGACATTGAAGACTTCCCCTTCAACATTGATGAGACTTCTGAGCCAAGCCAACCACTTCCCCCCACCTCATTACCACCTGTGCCTAAGGTCACGAGAAAAACTGAAGAAGTTGAGGAAATCCTTGATGAGAGGATTGTGTCCACACACACTGGAGATTCTAGAGAGTTCTTGGTCAAGTGGCGTGGACGTCCAGAAATTGACACCTGGATCACAATGCAAGAAGTCCAACAACTCAACCCAGACCGACTTGAGTATTACATGAGCTTTAATTCACCGGAGGTGAATTCTTCCAAGCCGGGGAGAGTTGATGGGGACATCAAGACGTACAGCCAAAGGAAGAAGAAGACCCAACCTTCTTTGTGGTTGGAGGATTAGGAGGAAGAAAAAGAAAAGGAAGTCTCGATCCAGCCTTCCCAGCGCTGGATCGAGTCCTCTCCTTTCTTTCTTTGCTAAGATTGTGTGGCCCCCACCAAATCGGATATGTTAGTAGTTTTATTTCCTAGGATTTTGCCAAGATTGTGTGGCCCCCACCCAATCTGATATGTTAGTAGTTTTATTTCGTAAGATTTTGTTTATTTGAGTCTTTAGGTCAATTAGGAAACTAAATAAATATCCTATTGATTTCTTTTTAGAAAGTTTCTTTGTTTATGAAATAGCATTCCTAGAATATTCTTTTCTTTTTAGTAATTAGTCTCTTATTTATGTAAGGCCATTGGCCACAGAATGAATTATTGAATGAATGAAAAGTTGTTGAAAGAAAAAGGCAAAGCCAGCGTCCCTCTCTCCCTCTCACGATCTCCTCTCATTCTCGGTCTCTCTCTCTTTTCTCATTCTCGTCCTCTCTCTTTCTCGACCCTCTCTCTTATCTCAACTTTCATCTCTCTCTTTTGCTGTTTTTGTCTTCTCTGTTGCTGCTACACTATTGCAGCCATTGTTCACAGTAATTGGAGATCACCTCCATTGAATAAACCCCACTTGGGTTGCCGCTGAGCACTACATCATCAAGCTGGACCTTTTTCCTCGTCAAATAAGGTGGACTGTACCTCTATTTTGGAGGACTTCGGCTTTTCCATTTCTTCTCAGATCGGGACAGCAAGAAGGTAAGTAAAACCCCCCTGTTCCACATCCATTGACTACCTATTATCCCCATTATCTCCCCCACTGAAATCTGAAATTAATCTCTGTTTTTAAAGCCATCTATTTTCTGCTGAAACCTGAAATTAATCCTTGCTGTTTTACCTTATTAGTTGACTAATTTCAGAGAACTGCGCGGGTTGCTTATTATGCTTAGTGTCTTGATTGATTTGTGCTAAACCTAACACATAATTGCTGCCATGTTCCCTTCCCCATGTCTCCACTTGAAGCTTAAGTAAGAGTTTATGTGTTTTTCCGCCTGGATTATTATTGCTTTTTGCTACTTTGTTTATTAGTCTCATTCTATTTTGCATGCTTAACCTTGTTTCCTGAGTTTCTTTTTGTCCTATCTACCCAAGTCCCTTGAGTTAACCCTACCTAGTTAGTTAATCTTGTAGGAAACCTAGTCACCTAGGAACTCCCTACATCACACTGTTTGACAACGTTCCGTTTTTGCGTTTTCTTGTTCCCAGAAATGGAGAAACAATCTAAAAAGTGTTTGATAAAGTTGTTCCGTTCACCCGTTTCTAGAAACATAAATCAAAATTTATGCCTATTTACAATTATAGAAACGAATTTGACGAAACAAGTCCGACTTGTTTCGTCGTTTCTAGAAACAAATTTCAGAGAAAAAAAGGCTATTGTGCCCGATAAATCTCTCAACTATTTAAACCTAAAAAGAGGCAACCGAACCCTCTCTCCCTTTTTGGCATCCGATGATGCTATGGGGGTTTTTGGTGGCATTATGTCTGCAAAAAATGTTTCGAGAATTAGGTTTATCAAACACCAAAAAATCTGTTTTTGTTTTCGGAAACGTGAAAAACCGTTTTCGCTGTTTCTAGACATGGAAACAGCAGAAACGTTATCAAACGGTGTAATGCGGGGCCGGTGGGCCCCACGAGAACCAACCCGATTGGATGTGGGCCCAATTAAATAAAAAAAGCACAAATATCAGAATCAATGGCAATTTTGTAAATTGTAATATTCCTAGAATTCCCAAGGAGCTATTAGCAAATAAAGAAGCAATAGGATATGGAAAGGATTATTATTTATTGCTTAAGGTCAAACTAGGAATAACATTCACTTGATGGCAGGGTGTAAATAAGAGGTTAAAGGAGGGGTATTAATATGGAATGAAACAAAAGACTGTCACAAAAGACAAAAGGCTTATGTAACGTATGAGTGGAGAGGGGTAATATGGCAGTGGGACTTAAAAGTATAGGATAGAGGAGAATAAAAGGAGAGGGGAAGGGTAACCTTGGAAAATATTAATATGACTTTAACACAAAAGGACAACAGCAATAAAGAAGGATAATGACTATGAGAGGAAAAGAAGCTTTAGGTCTTCTTCTTCCTTCAGACTGAATGGTGGTGAAAAACCAGGAACTCCTCAATTCGATCCAGTAATGAACCCATTAGCCCAACTTCTCAAGATTTTTCAGATTTGAACTCCCAACCCTTTGTACTCTAAAACCACCACAAGGATCAATGGTAGCAGCAATCAAGAAAAGTGAATAAGATCCCTGAAACAAGACCTGGCAGAAATCATAGAACAGCTTAGTTGCGGGTCAAGGTCTTCCACGTTTGGTGCAGTATTGAGAACTTATATGAAGGGGTTTGGGTCGCCTAGAAGAGGGCTTCCTTCGCTCATAATCTCAGCCCAAACAGATCAAGGGAGAGGCAGATCGACCCACCTGATTAGGACAGCAGCTGTCGCCCAGAAATAGAGCACAGGTAACAGTGGCTCAAGGATTAAGGACAGGTTGAGTTACAGGGTTCTGGTAGTGAACCAGAGGTAGTTGCAGATCTAACAGGGGTTTAATCTTTGATTCCAGAACAGAGAGGGAGAGAACTAGGGAAGGAGAATAAGAAGAAATAAAGAGGGAAAGAAGAAAGACAGTAGAAAAGTGAAGAAGGAGAAGAATAGGAAGTAGAGAGAGGGGAGGGGAGGAGACCTCACAGAAGGAAGACAGGGGGGAGATAGAGAAGAAGAAGAAGAAGAAGTGAAGAGGGAAGGGGATTCTTGTAGAGGAGGAGGAGAGAGAGAAGAAGGGGGGGGGAGAGGCAGCCACGCAGGCACTACTCAAATCAATTTTTCTTCATTAATCAACTATTCTTCCCATGAGTTACATGTCCAATATATAATAAAATAAAATTAAAAACCTTCTAATTAAAATTAAAAAACTAAGATAGAAATACAATCTCCTACACCTAAGCTAACAAAATAAAGAAACAACTAAGGACTCAAATATGGAACAAATATTCTCAAATAAAAATAAAATCCTAAATATTCTATTAAACTTAGAATCCAAATTAGTAACTTGGAACCCAAATTGGATCTGGGTCTTGATCCGGGTTCTGGAGCAGGCTTGGATCGATCCATCGGTGTGCTAGCTGCATCACGGTGCCTTGAGTTATGACAAACTAGGACCAATAGAGGAAGAAGAAGAGATTGCTGCCCACGATAGATTCCGCTATTGTCTATCGTGGGAAATTCCTTTATTTATAACTAAATAAAGTTGTAGTCTAAATAGGAAACCAAATAATACTAAAGCAACCTAGTCTAACTTGGAAAGGAAACAACTATACTATGTTGGGGCAAACCCCCAACTCGTGACTCATATCTCAGCACTCCCCCTCAAGCTGGAGTATGCATAGAACAAAAGAAAGCTCCAGCTTGGACCAACAAGAATAGAACATCAAACGCAATACCAGTCTTGAATAGCAGTTGTAGACTCCAGTGAGCACAGAGAGAGAAATCCAACCAACCGTCATCAAACCAGCAACAATATCAGCTCAAGTACACCAATCATCAACAACATCAGAAGGTAAAAATCATCGTGTAGAACCATCAACAACTAACAAAACATGTGTAAATGACACCAACTGCAATCCACAAAATATCATATATATCAGCAACTGTAGCATCAAAGGCTCTTCCCAATGAATGCAATGTGGGAGGTAGCAGTCAGCTCTGCAAAGGAGAAAAAGCTCTTCTCAAAAGAAGGCAAGTAGTGGGTAGTATAGGTTACTGCAGACCAAGTAGCAACATCAAGTTGCTGGGGACCAAATAGCAGCATTAGGTTGCTGGGGACCAATTAATAACATTGAGTTCCTGGGGACCAACTAGATTGCATTATTGCTGAATATAATTATCTTCAAAAGATAAAACTATTGTTGAGGACACGACCAGATAAAATAGACAAATAATAATCTTGAGCTGATGACTTGAGCAGATAAGAAATAGTGATGTAGAATTGATGCTGAACCAGCTTGACATTTTGGGCAATCTCAACCGAGACGAACTGGATCTGATTTGATTTTTGGGATCAATAGAATATTTTAGGATTTACTTTATTTAGGAAATATTGGGTCATTTTATTTGAGAAGATATGTAATATTTTATTTTGGGTAGTTGTTAGTCAATTAGGGAGTTACTAATTTGAGTTTATTACGTTTCTAATTTTATTAGTTAGACTTGAGGAAGTATTTAGTAGTTGCTATTTCAGTTTTAGATTTTAATTAGGCAAATATTCATTTCAGTTTATTGTATAAAGGCATGTAACCCAAGTAATTAGATAGATTTTGAATGATGAATTGAATATTTGGTTGAAACCTTGGAGGTTTTAATTGGTCAGGTGACCTTCTTCCTCCCCCCATTTGTGTGATTCTCCTCTTCTCCCCTGCAACTCTGAGTTCTCTCAGGGATTTCATCCTTTTCTCTACTGGCTCTCTTTTAAGTGGTATCAGAGCTGAAAGATCCCCATTCCTTCCCTTCCCATTCTTTGTTTTAGTTTCTACCGAGGCTGAGAACAATAAAAAAAAAAATCTCTATTTAAACAGAGAATCGAGTCCTTTCCCCTCAACCCTCCTCTGTCTACCAGCGACTCTCACCTTTCCCTAACCTTGCTGAAGCAACCATCTTTCTTTCCCTTCCCATCGTAACCTAACCCTGTGAAAAAAAAAAAAAAAAAAAACTCATCTCTATTCAAAATAGAGAATAGAGCCAGTCCCAAACCCTTTCATCTTCCCTAGAAACCCACCCTATTACTCCTCAAACAAAAACCCATCCTCCCTTCGAGTCAGCCCTACCATGGCAGATCCCCACTGCCCTTCTCTCCTTTTGTTTCCTTTGATCGAACCCCTTTCCTAGGATTCTGCCAGAGCAACAAGAAAAAAAATCAGAGCAACAGAGAGAGAGAGGACATAATGAACAGACAAAAGAAGGAAGGAAAACGAGAAGAAGAAGAAGAAAGAACAGACGAAGAAGAAGAGAAAAGAAGAACTTACATACCTAGTTCGAAATTCTTGCCGCATCCTTGTGAATTTTCATTCCACCATCTCCTAGTCTTCCGCCATTTCTCCTGGAGTCTCGCCTTGGTTGGAATCCTGTGGTCTCTCCATCAGCAAGCTCCCTGATCTGCTGCTTCCATGATTCCAACTACAAGAAGGAAGAAAGCCCTCTCCTTTGTTAGTAAAACCCACCCTCACGATTCCCCTTTTGCCCCCTTTTCTTTAATTACCTTTTTCTTTCCCTATTTAACCTTCCCTTTCACTTTTATCACTTTCTGTCCTAATTTTTTCTTTAGCTTCCAAATTTACCCTCCCCTCTTTATATTCCATTGTGCTTTTTAATCCAGTCCAAGTATTTACAATTCTGCCATCTTTTAGGAAATAAAAAAAGTGAACCTCCATATTTACAATTCTGCCCATACTTGCCTAGTGGAGTTGTCTTCTTTGTGTGAGGCCCATAGCAAATTCTGAATACAAATCTGGTCATGGAATCTTTTGTGTTCAAGTTCAGAGTTTGCTTGCCCAATGGAAAACCTTCTAAATTGTTAATTGATGAGCGACTAAATGATAATTTTGTCTCAAGATCTGTGGTGGATATATTGTCAAAAACCAATTAGATTATTTTTGAGTAAGAGGATGATGTATTCGTTGAATTTTCTATTTCTCATTATTATGATGGTGTTTTTTGTGAAGTGTTTTGACTCTCCTCGATGCATTATTAAATTAGGTCGATGTTGGTTGGAGTAATAAAACGGCATCCTTGATCGTGACAACAATATGTGCACCCTCCAGGCTTACCACATGTATACAAAATTTAATCTTCATGGATTGGTTGAGTTAAAGAAACTGATACCTCCAGTACAACCACAAGACGTACCAAATGCATCAACATAAGTGGAAGACCGTCCTATTGTAGAACAGGTGATGACAACAGAAAGTGAGAATCGTGGATCAAGTAATGAAGGACATCAATGCAGTGCCAATTGTTGACCTTCATGAGTTTGCTTCCCCATGAATTTTTGGACTTAAATGCACCTCCACAGCTACACATCTTGGATTTTGTTCGCAATGCAGACAATGAGCAGTTCACCCCCGCTCGTATTTTTTATTGTTATCATTCTTTAAAAATCGTGCACGAGTTTTTCTGAACATCGGGGGAGTTGATGCAGAATTGAGGCTGAACTAGGCTGACCCTTTGGGCAATCTCAACCAAGACGAACCAGATCTGATTTGATTTTTGGGATCAATAGAATATTTTAGGATTTATTTTGTTTAGGAAATATTGGGTTATTTTATTTAGGAAGATATGAAATCTTTTATTTTGGGTAGTTGTTAGTCAATTAGGGAGTTACTAATTTGAGTTTATTTCATTTCTAATTTTATTAGTTAGACTTGAGGAAATATTTAGTAGTTGTTATTTCAGTTTTAGATTTTAATCAGACAAGTTTTCATTTCAGTTTATTATATAAAGGCATGTAACCCAAGTTATTAGACAAATTTTGACTAATGAATTAAATATTTGGTTGAAACCTTGGTGGTTTTATTTGGTCAGGTGACCTTATTCCTCCCCTCCTTTTTGTGATTCTCCTCTTCTCCCCTGCAACCCTGAGTTCTCTCAGGGATTTCTTCCCTTTCTCTACCGGCCAGCATCAAATAGCAATATCGAATAGATAATTCCAAGCACTGATAACTCAAGAATATAATATAATAATCTCCAATCTCCCCCTCATGTGTAGCATTACACGTGGACAAATAATTTCTAATCATCAGCATGTCAAAGGATGAGCAGCACAAATAATCTCATAATCAAGAGTATCACAAATATATCCCAATAAAAGAATCTCCAACCACCATGTCATGACAGATGAGCATCAAATAAAATGTCCATCAAGAGTAGCCACAACCAATATCCTCCAATAAGAGCAATTAGACCATCACTCCGTGTAAGTACCCATCTCTTAAAAAAATATTGCACCCCATATTGATGTGATCTAGGGGCCAAAGACCCAAAATTGGGTGTTTTGCGCCCACAAATGGCAAATCTGTAATTAATCCATGCAATCCTGGTGTTGAAACGAATTATGGGCCCACCCAAGGGTGGTAAAACTCAATTACTATGAAGTAGTGGCAATCTGGTAATTAAGCAGAATTTTTCATGGGGTCTATTGGTAAATAAAAGGGCGAAATGGCATGACTGTAAATTATTGAACTTCAATTATAGGCAAAGACAAAATCAAAGGAGGGGTAAACTTGGAAGTGAAGAAAGTGGGACATTAATGGAAAACCAACTTAAAAGAAAGGGATAAAGGGCATGATATAAGGAAAAAACAACCCAAATAGGGGTTGTTTCCTACCTTTGTTTCCAAGCAGGAATGGAAGCAGCGGAAACCCAGGAAGAAACTGATTGCGACCCACAGCAGTGGAGATAACCATGGGGAACAAATTCTGTGCCCTCGACTGTTGACCAAGAGACCACAGCCAAGAAACAAGCAAATCAGTAGAAAAATTTTCAGTCCATGAGCAACATATCAATTGTTAACCTCGCAAGGAGCAGCGGGTGGTTGCAGCAAGGCTCTAGCGGTAAAGCTCTAGGCAATAACCAAGTTGGAAAATCTGCACGCCACCAGTTGTTCGATTGCAGGAATCAACAAGTCGACATGCAACCAGCATAAAAGCAGCGAAAAAATAAATAAATTAACAGCAAATCAGCAGCCGAAGCAGGCCTTTCAATCTCCAGATGAGAGAAGTAAACAGCAGCAATCGGTTTCCTCAAGTAGAGAGTCCAGCGAGACCACAACAGCAACATCTGATGCAGAAAAACCTAGCAGTAGGTCTGAGGTCACAATAAACTTCCTCAATCGATCAGTAAAATCAGAGGGGGAGATATAGCAGCAGTAAAACGATGGATGAGACAAACACAAACAATAGCATAATTGATTTCAATGATGAACAGTACCAGATTTTTTTTTTCCTAGCAACAATAATCAAACACAGATTATTCTATTTATTTATTTTCTTCTTCTTATTCATGGCTCTGATACTATGTAACAAAATCAAAGAGTTGTGATAAACCATGACCAATAGAGGAAGAAGAAGAGATTGCTGAACCCACGATAGATTCCTTTATTTGTAACTAAATCAGTTGTAGTCTAAATAGGAAACCTGCTCCAAACAGGATACCAAATAATACTAAAGCAACCTAGTCTAACTAGGAAAGGAAACAACTATACTAGGTTGGAACAAACCCCCAACTTGTGACTCATATCTCAACACAAGTGAAGCTTCTGCCAAACAGCAATGCGGGGTGGAGTGCTTGCCTCTCTCTGGATAAAATAGTAACAGAGCAACGTCATCAGTCTGGAAAGTCAGAATAGTTGTCAAGGAGTCGCTTTCTCCTAGGCGTCCAGGCTCTTTCTTAGGGCAAGGAGACAACACGCCTTGTTGCACTTAAATGTAAGGCTAGATAGAAAACTACCCAACCCCATTAGGATCATTAACAACCACAATAGGTAATGACACTAGGTCTGTGATGCGGATCCGGGTTCCAAAAGCTGGAATCGGATCGCTTAGGGCCCACAATAGGGTATTAACTCAAAGATTCAGGAGTGATGGCAGTTCTGTAAATAAACTAAAGCTTAGGGGAAGTGGCAGTTTTGTAATTACATGAAAACTTAGAAGGGAGTGGCAGACTTGTAATTAGACTGAACTTAAAACATAAGCAAAGGGTAAATAGGTTAGTTGAAAGGGTAGTTCAGGAATTACAAATAAATTCTGGACAAAAAGAGAATAATTAGTAAAGGAAGGTCAAACCAGGGAATTAGATGCCATAACAACCCACGATTCAAGGAAGAGATTGGAGTTGTCTTCAACCTCTGGTTGGAAACCAGAAGCGGAAAACCAGTTGCAGCTTCAACAAGGAGAACTTCCCTAGTGCTCTGTTGGATCTCATAGTTTAGGGCTAGGTTCCCAAGTCAAGCCTCTTGGTTGCAGCTAAGGGATACCCAAAACAGTAAAGTAAGAGGGGAGATCTGATGTCTGAACTATAACTGCCGGTAGAACCAAAACCAGAACTGGTTCTAGGTAGGGAAAACTCACCTGCGAGGAAGATTAGGAGGCAACTACGCCAGGTTTGGGTCGCCCTAGAGGGTTTAATCCGACCCTAAAAATTTCAGTTCTAACCGATCTTCCACTGGAGAGTTCAAACAATTCCTTAGGGCTGGAGTACGACAGTTGCAGAACAGGGTAAGGAATCAAACCAGAGATATTAAAGAGGAAGAAGAAGAAATAAAAGGGAAGTAAGGGAATGGAGGAGAAGAAATTAGAAAATTTCAGAGAGGGAGGAATAGGGGATCGGAAGCCATGGTTCACACCCAAAATCTTAACCAAGTTTTAATTTTCCAAAATATGAATTCTTCATTAAGTTACATCAATATAAAGACAAGCAAAGTGTAAAAATGGAAGCTAAGTAAATTGGAAACTACCCTAAATAACAACTGAAATAAAATCTCCTACTAAACTTGACCACACCCTACACTAATAATTAAGGAAACAAAAATCACTAAATTACTCCCCAAAATTTCCCACGTCTAATTGCATCAACTCTCCCGGTCTTAAAAGAACTCGACGGAGTGCTCCCAAGATTCTCTTGTAATTCATTTGTCGATGAGGTGGCACATATCTCAAAGCAGATGATGAGAATATAGCACCATGAGGAGGGAGAGTAGGCTGATGTGTCATTGGAGCAGGAGTCAGTCGACGACGTGGCATGTCTAATAATGCGTGTGCCATCATTAAATATGTATGACCTCCTTGCTTCACCTTGATAGTGTTCCGTGCACCATTATAGAGAATACCTGTATGTCGTTGTCAAGGTCGCCCTAGAAGAATGTCGTAGTGCGCCAATAGGGTGACCGAGCAAGAAACATGGTATTGCAATGGCCCAAACTGTAGATGTACTCGAACAATTGCAGTGGCCTTTTCTCGAGCTGTGGGTCCAAAGCCTTGCACATGAATATTCTTGAACAATTGCTTTTGTGGAAGGTTATGTGCTCGAACAAATTCAGCAGGTATGAAGTTTACTTCTGCCCCAGTATCAACGACTATATGAATATCAGTAGGATTAGAACCTTGCAGAATAGTACCCTTTTGTCTGAAGAGAGGAGCCTTGTCAATTAGTCTGTTTGAGAAGGATGTAACACTAGCGGAATGAACTTCTACATCCTCATCATCATCATCATCAATATCATCTTCATCGAGGGGATAATGATATAAACCAGGATCAACATTATCACTTTTCTCTATCGGTTGCTTCTCTGCTGCATTCATGGAACCAGTCCTATTGGGACACTTGTTGAGGTAGTGACCCTTCTCGCCACAACTATGGCCTTGTTCGTCACCCAATCACTATCCTTGTTGAACCTTGACCTCTTTTCTTCAACTCTGCGAGCTTCAGACTTCTTTTCCTCCATACGTGGTGGTCTATAAACTGGAGGACTCTTGAGGATACTTTTCCAGTAAATGGGCTTCTCTTCAGCTGTCTTGGCATGAGTTGCTGCCACATTAACGGACCTGAAATCAGTGTTAGCCAATTCGAGTCGGATCGCAGTACTTAGCCCACTGGTATATCGCATCACCTATTGCTGGTTTGTTTTCTGAAGTCGACACTTTGAAGATAGTTTGTGGAATTCGAGGGTGTAGGTATCCACATCCTTGTTGCCTTGTTGCCTTGTTGCAAATTAAATAATTTATGGAACATCTCCTTCTCATAATTAAGAGGAACAAATTTCTTAGTCAGGATTTGCTTCATGACTTCCCAATTGGTAACGGGTTCAAGTCTTCTGATAAACCTTGCATATGCAGTACATCATCCCAGCATGAACATGCATACCCATTAAACTTAGTGAGGATGAGTTTACCGCTCTTCTCGTCCGGAAGAGATTTATAAGCAAAAGTACTCTCCACTTTGGTAAGCCAGTTAATGAATTCTTTAGGTCCTTTTTCACCATTGAACTCTGGAACTTTAACTTTGATGTCATAATCCCTATCAGAAAATTTTCGGGTAACATCCTGGGGGACAATGAGATTAAGTTGCTACCTATGAGGTGTATCTTTGATCCGTAAGGTATTGAACTGAGGAGGTAGTGTAGAGGATCCTTCTTCAGCTCGTTTGTCGGACCTTTTCATAAAAGCAGTCATCTCTTCCATAAACTTATCAAAGGACTGAAGCCTAACATCAGTAATCTGTTGATTCTCACGCAGTACCCATTGACCCTCAGCTAATTCACGATACAATTTTTGTAGCTCATCATTTGTGACATGACCTGCCATGGTCAGGAAATTTGCTCTGATACCACTTGATGGAGGGTCGGTAGAGAAAGAGAAGAAATTTTTAAGAGAACTCAGAGTTGCAGGGGAGAAGAGGACAATCACACAAAGGTGGGAGGAATAAGGTCACCTAACCAATTAAAACAACCAAGGTTTCAACCAAATATTTAATTCATCAGTCAAAATCTGTCTAATAACTTGGGTCACATGCCTTTATATAATAAACTGAAATGAAAACTTGCTTAATTAAAATCTAAAACTGAATTAGCAACTACTAAATACTTCCTCAAGTCTTACTAATAAAATTAGAAACGAAATAAACTCAAATTAGTAACTCCCTAATTGACTAACAACTACCCAAAATAAAAGTTTACATATCTTCCCAAATAAAATGACCCAATATTGCCCATGTGGGCTTTTGAATTTTATGTTGTTGGGCTTCTGGCTCCTTTTAATTATGCCCATGTGGATTTTGTGTTGTATTAGACATGTCATTTGTGACATGTCTTCCACTCCTCAAGCCCATTGGGCCTTGGATGCTGTCCTTTTGGACATTGGTTACCCTTATAGAGTTTGTAATCTCCCTTGGGGGATATATTCTCCCTCCCCCTTCTTTTATTGCATTTATTAATTCACCACACAAAAAACAAAAAAAAAAAAAAAGAAAAAAAGACCCAATATTTCCTAAATAAAGTAAATCCTAAAATATTTTATTGATCCCAAAAATCAAATTAGATCCGGTTCGTCTTGGTTGAGATTGCCCGAAGGGTCAACCTGGTTCAACCTCAATTCTGCATCAGTCTGATTACAGAGTACAAAATCAGCTTATATTTCCATAAACAAGACACAATCAGCCCCTCAAGTGTACCAACAAGACTAGGACTAAACCCACTAGCATTCTCAGCAACCTCCGGTCAATGTACCCTAGCCGTAAGTCACAGAACAATCCAAAACTGAGAAAAATAATTTATATCAGATCTCAGACACGAGATAGATCAAATGGCAGGGATTACCATCAAATATTGAAGACCATATTATGAAGGAAATCTCAGAATTTCAGCCTGACATAAGGGCTGAATCAGAATCTGGAGCACTTCTTGAATTAGGGCAGAATTGAGAGATTTCTTGTATCTCAGCAACCAGGCCTCAGTAGGCCAAGCAACCTGGTCAAGTATCCTTTAATGGCCCAAGGGTCTGGAAGATATGGCAACAACACTGCTGCCCAGAAAGTCTCCAGAATAGGTAGCCGCATTGAATGACCTCCTCAGATCATGGCAGCAAAAGCAGTTGATGAAGGACTTCAGAAGGCCTTCGAATTGGTCTCAGATAGAACAAATACTACTCAAAAAATAAAGAACAAAGAAGGGGTGAAGTGGGAGATTTGATGGACAGAGGAAGAAAGGGATAAGTGGCTCTCTCAGCCCAGGCCTCTCACCTGTCTCAGACTCTCAATCCCATCCTCTCTCAGGACAATAGGGGAATGCACAAAGCAATCTTTATGCATCATAAATCATGGTGATGACCTCTAGGTTTGATTACATTATATAGGCATGAGTTGTTTGCCCCCGAAGAAAGTGAAAAAAAAAAAAAGGAAAGGAAACAAAGACTAAAGAAAGTTTCTTAAAGAGATCTTCCTTGTACAGGAATAACCAAAAGGAGTAACATAAAAAAGGAAATAAATTAGACCTTCTAGAATGATCCATCAAGGAAATCACCACTCTAGGAGTCCATATGGAACCGGCAACACTCTTCACGTGAACAGTAAAAAATTCTTTTTTTTTTTTTTTTTCTAAGTTTTATTCTAGTCCTCTTCTTCATGATTTGATCTACATCAACTTGCCCCATTTTAGAAAAAACTCGACCTTAATTTTTGAGCATTTGAATGAACACCTTGGTGTGATGAAGGTCAAGCTGCAGTTCATAGTGAAACTCGGGTAGATCTTCGAAGACATTAATGTAGTCTAGAGGATGAGGTGCTCGTTCGTCTAAGTACTTACGGGGAATAATGAATTCCTTATGCTTAACTGCAGCATCTTCAGACTTGTCCATAGGGTCGTCCACGAATGTGTCTTTGACTTCTTCATACTCAAGTGCAATATGGAGCTCTTTTGGTTCGTCTTATTAGTGGTTCTTGATCAATTCAGTTGATGCGTCGACCACTTCTTCAACTATAAGGAATAGAAAGGGTAGGCTCTTGTTGACATTGCTGGAACTTCTTCAGCATTAACCTCAATCTTGTTGCTCTTCCATTTTCAAACTTATCGGCTGCCACAGTAGCATCCCTTGGAGGTGGAGGGTAGAGGGACCAAAATGGGCTTCAAACTTTTTCTCAAAAATGGTCATGCGGTCTAATAGATGCTTCAAGTTCTCTTCAATTATGAATGTCTCTTGGTGGTAATTCTGTTGAAGGAAGAGATTTTTTTGGATATATTTTGGTAGGTATTTGTTCTTCAACTTGTGCTTCATCTCTGCCCAAGTTCGTCTTCTAACACTAAGTCTCTCTTCATGGAATTTCCACCACTCTCTAGCATGACCGGTCAATCGTAAGTTAACAAATGAAGCTTCTGCTCCTTTGTGATGGAGGGCCGGTAGGGGTAGGGAAGAAATCCTTGAGATGGGTCTCAGAGTTGCAGGGGAGAGAGAGGAATCACACAAAGAAAGGGGGGTAAGAGGATCGCACACAATGCCCGCAGGTTCTTCACCAAAACCAAACTCAATTCATCTTCTCAATCTTCAATCTGTGTTTTAATTGAACGATTACATGTATTTAAGTAGTAAAAGACAACCAACATTTAAAAGAAACATACTCTAATTTGGAAACTCAAATTAATTGGAAACTAAATCCTAATAGCTATCTCCTACTTAAGCTACCAAAAATAAAAGATTGCGTGAAAATAGAAATAAAATCCTAAAATATCCTACTAGCCAAACACCCAAATTGGATCCGGTTCAACTCTATCTGGATACCTAGATGGGTTTGGGTCGGTCCAAGGGTGTGCATCTGCATCAACTATCACAATGTTGAGAAAAACTCATCCACGAGTTTTGTAGAATGGGAGAATCAACACCAATCGATCGACATCCATCCTTGCCTGTATGAAGTCACCATTAAAACCATGATCGAATGCTGTGAAATCCACAATGCGAAGTTCATTGGTGAAGTAGTTATTTGAAAAAATAAAATCGATCAATTCACTGAAGAGATCAACCGGTTTAAATTTTTCCACAAGTTGATCTTTAACGTCCAATGACACCATCTCAACTTCCATCATTGGTGACTCATCTTCTGGCTCGTCCACTTGTTGTTCAATGGCTGAGATTACGTAGTTGAAGGTAGAGTGCGTACAATCAGATGTGACTAGTGCTTGGGCTTTGATGTCGTCGCAGTTTTTTTGAATCTCATTTTCTCTTGTATTAATTGTATTTGTTGACGGATATCCAGTAAAATATCTAGATCCATTAGCTAGGTTTGCTATTCGGAATCGTTATGGACCCACACAAATAAGTACTCAAATCAAGGAGTGAGTGGCAGATTTGTAAATAACTGAGATTCTTAAGTGGATGGTATATTGTAATATTGAAAATTCAAATGGAAACACAAGAAGTGTGCAACGTATGAAGGGCAGGGGTAAAATTGGAAGTTTCAAAAAAAGATAAGACAAAACGGAATGGAGGAAAATAGGAGGCACGGTTTAGGAAAGTAACAACTAAACAATCGATTATTTAGTGGGAGGGTTACTGACAGACTTCCATCCACTTCTTGTGAGCAGCGAGGATGACAGAGAATGATGCGACTTTGAAGGACCTAGAGATGAGGAAACCGCAAGGAGGGTTGCTGCGATTGGCGATAGGTGAGGTGTCAATGCAAGGGAAGGTCGATGATTGCTGATGGCGACTGATCGGAAGACTTCGAATTGGGTATGGATGCTGTTCTCACTGTTTCTAGTGCTATCTTCTCTTCTTCTTTTTTTTTTTTTTCTCTGTTTCTCTCTCTCTCTATGGGGATGTTGGCGGAACCCTAGAACAAGGAAGGGTTTTGATGATTTTCTTCTTTTTGGTTTTCTTTTGATACTGTTGGAACACTAGAGGGGTTTCAATCGATGGCAAAGTGGAGCAGCTGTGTGGTCTCGGTTGGAGCAGTAGGAGTCGAAGGATGGGGACGATGGGGATTTTTTTTTTCTTCCCTTCCCGCTGTTACAGCAAGAAAAGGGTGGTTAGGAATCGAAGGGGATTTGATGGCAGGGTTGATGGTGGATTGCTCTCTGTGGCAGAATAATAATGGAGAAACAGGAAGAAGATAGAATAGGGAGGGAGAACGAAGGGAAGGATCCTTCGGCTCTGATACCAAGTTGATGGAGGGCCGGTAGGGGTAGGGAAGAAATCCCTGAGATGGGTCTCAGAGTTGCAGGGGAGAGAGAATCGCACACAATGCCCGTAGGCTCTTCACCAAGACCGAACTCAATTCATCTTCTCAATCTTCAATCTGTGTTCTAATTGAATGATTACATGTATTAAAGTAGTAAAAGAAAACTAACATTAAAAAGAAACCTACTTTAATTTGGAAACTCAAATTAATTGGAAACTAAATCCTGGAATAAAAGATTGCATGAAAATAGAAATAAAATCCTAAAATATCCTACTAACCAAAGACCCAAATTGGATCCGGTTCAACTCTATCTGGGTACCACTTCAAGTGAACAGTAACCACTTCAAGTGAACAGTAAAAGAAATATTTTTCTTCTAATTTTTTTAATAGTCGTCTTCTTCATGCTTTGATCTACATCACACTTCACAGGTTTACGTTGATTTATGTTTATTGTTTTGTTTTTCAATGAATATGCTTATGTTATATTCTATGCTTTGTTTATTATATATTGATTTTCTCATATTAAGTTATTGCAATCATAGTTATATCATATTGCATATAAGCATAATTATATAAAATTATCATTGCTATATAATATGTATACTGCACGCCTAAGGTGCCTAGGAAACAGTTAAATGGGCGCCTTGTCGCTGAGGCGCCCCTCTAATGCCTTGGGTTGCCTGGTCGCCTTCACAACTATGGCTCACTTAGGCACCTTGTTAGTGTTGCCTCCAGACTCCCTTTGATGCCTTGGGTCACCTAAACGCCACGACAACCATGCAAGTCAGTGGTTAGGAGTTTGTGCCTCTGAATGCGAAGCATTGAATAGAAAATAAGAATTAGGTGATGTGTATAATCCAAGGGAGGAACAACATTGAATAACCTGAAGTCTTAATGCCGTTACTGAAGGATTGAACAGAGAAAAACAAGAAACTAAGTCTTGAGGTCATAAATAAGGTGAGATTTGAGACGTTCAAAGAGGAATGGTGGGGAGGATTATGTAGAAGATCTGAAAGTAAATTAATATTGAAGATAAGTAGGAAGAAGAATAAAAAAATGAAATAAGAAAAGAAAGAAATTACTCTAACTTATGGATTTAAAGAGTGCTATACAATATAAATTATAAACACTGGCAAAAAAGGAAAAGGAAAAACACTAATATATTTATATTTGACTTACAATAAATCTACTCTCCGAAATCGAGATAAAAACTATGACTAATTCTAGGATATTAAAGAACTCATTAAGCTGATGTAGAAGCTAATTTGCTGTCTGCTGATAGCCACAAGAAACCAATGTTGGAGCCCAAGAATAGAGCCCAATTTCAGTCCATGTGAAAGCATATTGTTAAGCCCGTATAGAAACCCTTACTTAGGCCCAAAATGATGCTCACATGAAGTCCTTCATTTGACACTTTTGAGCAGTAGTCCCAATTGAACAATTAAGTCTATCATTAATGGACAACTTTAGGCTTGAGAGGACTGGTTCGACACAAACCCTGTTGATGCTTAATGCATTCGGTTGGTAGCCAACTATAATTTTGGTAACTGATTGTACATTTTCTAGATTTTCTCCTCTCAATAATATTCAGTTATAAGTAAGAGAAAATCTTTTTTGTGTAATTATCCTCAACATAGACATAGTTTTGAGTTAAAATCATGGTGCATTCACCTAATACCACATATTCTACCCAAGGAATAAAGTGCATGAGCTTGGTACCAATAATAAGTTTGGTGGGATGGGGTGTTGGGTGGAGGGGCATGTGTATTTAAACTTAGTGGAACTATTGAATCAAACAAGAAAAAGTTCTGATTGTCATGTGGGCCTCGACTAATGAAACAACTGATTGTTAAACACTTATCTAATGTCGGCCTCTACCAAGAACAACTGATTGTTAGGTTTCTTTAAGAAAAAAAATCTGAATGATATCTAATTTTTACTTCCGTGATGATAGATGAATCATATTTTCCCTTTTCTTTTCCTGACTATATTGTTACCAGAGGAATTTTAGTGCTTTTTCATGGTTACATTTTTTTTTCCTAGTTCCTGTTGAGTAAGCTTATACTGATACAAGTTTGTTCTTTCAGGTGGAGATGATACTTCAAGCCCTTGAATATGAAAGTGGTAAAGCTTTCTATGTTGATTCTTTGTCAGTGCAACATTTATAATTTATTAGAGATGCTTGTAGAAACCTTCCAGAATATTTTCAAGTTCTTCATTCTAATCCTTTGGTTCTTTATTTATCTATTTATGTTTGTTTAGGTATGGGTTGTCTGTTTAACAGTTAAGAAGCATAATATTATACTTTAAAAGCATTTTCTGACGTCCACAATTTTTGATGGACAATTTTTATATGTAGTCTATCTAAATATGCATGTTGTAGGTTCTATTCGTAGTGCTGTTGCAGTTCCCATTTGCAAATCTGAGATTTCAGGCATCCCTAATTATACATCCTTATAGTCACCATATAATAAAGTTGGCCTTGAAGGTCAAAATCCAAGTTTGCAAATTGTCCTTTTTGTTGCATGCACTGTTTACGTTCACTGAGTGACAGTTAATAGCAGTTGAGGAGAGCAAATTATTCAGTAGGATCAGAATTGTAGAAGTGTGATTGTATTATCGTATCTTATGTATTAACTGGACTTACGGAAAATGGATATCATTTTTTTTCCCTGATGCAGAGCAAGGGAAGGTTTTGGATGAGTTTTTCCAGTCAACTGCAGGTATAGATTTTATATTTTTCAACTTATTCCTTGCTTCTTTACTTTGTTTTAGTAGGCATGCTAAAGTTTTCAGGGTTCTCCATTACAAAAATGAAGACTGAGAAACTTTTAGATTCAGGTTATTTGCAAAAGAATAGGATTCCTCAACTTAAAAAATTAAATAAATACATGCAATTTCAAGAACTGAAATGAGAAAGAGAAGGCCACCCATATTTGTCTTAAATTCTTGTAAGGGTGCTAGTGATGTAGATACGCACCCATGGAGCGATCCATACCCATCTGGGCATCCAACGAGAGATGAACCGGACCCATATTGAGTCTTTGGCTAGTAGGATATTTTAGGATTTTTATTTTCATGCAATCTTTTAATTTTTGGTAATTTAGGTAGGAGATTGCTACTAGGATTTAGTTTCCAATTAATTTGAGTTTCCAAATTAGAGTAGGTTTCCTTTTAATGTTGGTTTTCTTTTACTATTTAAATGTATGTAATCGTTCAATTAGAGACAGATTTGAAGAATGATGAATTGAGTTAATGTTTGAGAGCCTGAGGGATGTGTGTGTGATTTTCTTTCCCCCCCTTCTTGTGCGAATCTCCTCTTCCTCCTCTGCGACTTTGAGTTCACCTCAGGGTTTCTTCCTTACCCCTACAGGCTCTCCATCAATTCATATCAGTTCCGAAGGTTCCAATTCCGTCCTCCACTTAACCTCCCTTCTTCTTTCCCTGGCTGTGTTCTAACCCTTATCTCCTTCCCACCCTATTTCTGTTCTCTAAAGAGAACTGAGAACAAAAGAAAAAAAAGAAGGAAAAACCCCTTTGTTCAACACAGAGAAGCTGAACCGAAACCCCAACCCACCGTAGCCACCAGCTTTCCCAAATCCCCTATTGTTGAAGCCCCAGCCCTAATCCCTCCCTTTTTCTCCTCCCTTCGATTCCCAACCAGAAGACCCTCACCGCCTCCTCTTTCCCTTTTCTGCCAGCAGCAAGTGAAGAAAAAAA
>NC_056561.1:27494279-27498292 GCF_013358625.1 Macadamia integrifolia | reverse complement strand
AAAAAAAAAAAAAAAAAAAAAAACAAGACGAAGAAGAAGAAGAAATGAGAGGAGAGAGAGAGAGAGAGAGACGGAAACATACCTGTGATCGTTTTCGTTGCTTTCTGCCTGCCTCAAATCCTGCCGCTATTTGCTCCCATCGCCAGCGGAAGAAGCCCATTCCAATCAAATTCCATAGTTGTCGTCTTCAAATCGTAGTTGATTTCTACCATTTATCTGGTTATTTCGTCTCCCCCAAGTAGGGAACTCACCTTTGTTGGTAAAACCCACCCCCACAATCCCTCCTTTTGTCTACTTTCATTAGTTATTTTGTATTTCCCCTTTTACCCCTCCCATCCAGTCTTATTATCTTTAGTCCTATTTCGTAACTAGTTTCCAAGTTTACCTTTCCAACTACACGTGACTTTTTGTGTTAGAGTAAGACTTCATATTTACAAGTGTGCCTCTCATTAAAGGACTTCCATATATTTACCATTCTGCCATTGTTCTAATCTTCCATTCCATTACCCTTTTTCCATTAACCCTTTGCTTTAAGTGTTCTCTTGCCATAGTGATTCTGAATAGCAAACCTGGCCGATGGATCTCGATCTTTTATTGGATATCCGTCAACAAATGCAATTGATACGAGAGAAGCTAGATGAGGTTCAATGACATTGGATGGACGTCAATGCCCAAGCACACTCTACCTTCAACTATCTGATCTGGTAGAGAAGCCAGAAGATAAGTCACCAATGGTGGAAGATGAGATGGCATCATTGGAAGTTGAAGATCAACTTGTGAAAAAATTTAAATCGGTTGAACTCTTCAGCGAACCGATCGATTTTATTTTTTCGAGTCACTTCACCTATGAACTTCGCGTCGTGGATTTCATAGCATTCAATCATGGTTTTGATGGTGACTTTATACAGGCAATGATGGATACTGATCGATTGGTGTTGATTCTCCCTTTCTACAAAACTCGTGTACGAGTTTTTCTCAACATCGGGGGAATTGATGTAGATATGCACTCATGGAGCGATCCATACCCATCTGGGTATCCAGCGAGAGATGAACCAGATCCATATTGAGTCTTTGGCTAGTAGGATATTTTAGGATTTTTATTTTCATGCGATCTTTTAATTTTTGGTAACTTAGGTAGGAGATAGCTACTAGGATTTAGTTTCCAATTAATTTGAGTGTCCAAATTAGAGTATGTTTTCTTTTAATGTTGGTTTTTTAAATGCATGTAATCGTTCAATTAGAGACAGATTTGGAGAATGATGAATTGAGTTAATGTTTGAGAGCCTGAGGGTTGTGTGTGAGATTCTCTCCCCTTCTTGTGCGAATCTCCTTTCCTTCCCGGGGAGAATCACACACAACCCTTAGGCTCTCAAACATTAACTCAATTCATCATTATTCAAATCCATCTCTAATTGAACGATTACATACATTTAAATAGTAAAAGAAAATCAACATTAAAAGAAAACATACTCTAATTTGGAAAATCAAATTAATTGGAAACTAAATCCTAGTAGCTATCTCCTACCTAAGTTACCAAAAATTAAAAGATCACATGAAAATAAAAATCCTAAAATATCCTACTAGCCAAAGACTCAATATGGGTTTGGTTCATCTCTCGCTGGATACCCAAATGGGAATGGATCGCTCCATGGGTGCGTTTCTACATCAGCTAGAAATTGAGTGGAGCATGATTTTGCACTCAACCCCCAAAGGAGAGTCTTCATTATAATTAAATATCCTGGATGGAGAATTTTAATATCACAAATTATATTGATTGTGCAAATAGATACCGTCCAATCTCTAGGCATACTGAATTCTCTTTGAGTAGGGGCGTGTTTGGTCCAACGGTAAGGTATGAATGTTGAGACTTGGTGGTCAAGCTGTCGAAACAGCCTCTCGACATTCTCAGGGTAAGGCTGCGTAGTTCTCGCCCCCTGGACCTTGCACATGCGGGAGCCTTGTGCACTGGGTATGCCTTGTTTTTTTTCTTACTAAATTCTCTTTGAGTTTCCAAGGATTCTCGTCTGTGTGACTTGGAGCCAGAATCATCTCTGCTTTTTTTTTTTTAAATGTGTGTGTGTGTGCAAGATTCCTAACTGATTGGCAGACAAAATGAGAAGACTCAAAATCATTTTGTGGTGTTGAGAACTGAGAAATACAATTTGATAGATTTAAAATGGATGGAAATATAAACTGTAGTGGTTTGGGCATTGGTATATAAGGATGGAAACTGGTATATAGACAGAAAATTTGTGGAGTTAGTCGAAGTTTCAACCTTCCTATTGAAAATATATTTTTATTTTTATGTTTCTTCATCCACCTCATGATATGCAGGAGGGATGGTAACATTCCCCAATGTGTGTTGGGTTTCTTGAGTTCTGTAACACTTTCCATTGGGTGGTGTCTTGAGGCATGAAAACACATACAAAGTTCTATTAATATTTGTATCTGGATACGTACAAGTAGTCATATGCATAGACTGTTACTCATGATTGAGAGGTTGTCTAAATAATATGTTGCGACAGCATCTAACCCACATAGAATGACAAATCACTTGTTAAGTACAAAGAATAGAACTATTTTTCTTGCTCAAATATTTTGTACTATGATTTTGGAAATGGTAGAAACTGAAAATGGGATTTGTGTTCCTCTCCTGGTATCAGAAAAGACTCTTTGCAGTCCCATTTAATTGATGTTGGGGTAGCACAAGGATTTCAATGAACACCTTTATGCTTGGTTAGACGTTATTATCTGGGAAATTAACATGGTGCTGCTTAGATTAAAAAAAATTTCCTACAAGCTGATTAAAATTGAAAATGACTCCGAAGTCAGAAGTGCCTCCTTTCTAAATTCAAAATGTCTTAACTTGGCACATCAATGGAAAATCCAAATTACCACACACATTATTATCCATACTAATTTGTTGAACCACTTTTTTTTTTCTTCTTTTTTAAATGGATCATATTTTTTTCTCTAATAGAAACTCCAGGGCAAAAGAAAAGGGGGATATTTGTGATGATTTTGAATTATTTTCTACTAGGTAATTTATTATCCTTATGCATGAAGATAATCAATTCCCGGTCGTTGTGGTCGGACTCTCAATGGATTTCGGACCAATATTCTCCATAGGGCCCTCTTATCTCTTCCTTTTCCGAGTGGGTTCTGGAAGAAGGAACCAGAAAGGTATCAAGCAACAAACCTGGTTTTATTACAGGAACAAGCTGCATGATGTTCATAATAAGATTTATTATGCACATTCTGCATCTAGCATTGGCTTAGACCTCATACAATAAACGTCCCTACTTCTAACCTCTACTATCTTTGTTTCATTTCTTCTGAAACAATCACAAAACAACCTTTTTGATTATAGATCTACTGACAGAAATTCAATTGCGTAATCTCGGCATTCAATGTGCATTCCTGAATAATCTTATTTTTTCAATTATTCAACCATTTCATTTTACCAAGTTTAACGTTAGCGAGATTAGTCAACATTTATATGTTTCGATTTGCAACAACAAGATCTTGTTTTGTAACAAGTAGTTTTTTGTTGGTTTAATTGTCACATTGTTATTCATCGAAAATGGGTTGGATTGGTATTATTCTGGATACGCGCCCAAAATCATTTTAATCAGATCTAATGTTCTTATTACGATCTATAGAAGGAACCTGTGTCAGAATTGAGAAATTCTAATGGCTCGAAATCTTAGTATTCTCTTATTTATCACTTGTGTCTACTATTTATGCAGAATTCCGTCATCTATTATTACAAAGAAACTGAAGAAACTCTTAGAAACAAAAGAAATTGGAAATAAAATGAGGAAGAAATTACATAAGTAGAAATAAAAAGAACTTCTAAAACGATGGTGACTAAATAAGATCAAGAGGGAATAATTGAAAAATACACTTACACTTCCATTTGTTTAAAAGAAAAAGAGGATCATATCTGGACAAAATAGATGAAACAGAAAGAGATCCAAGTAAATGGAAACGAAAAAACAAATGATGAATTC
>NC_056561.1:27465446-27494259 GCF_013358625.1 Macadamia integrifolia | reverse complement strand
AGCTGGTTAATTGTCACATTTTAGTCATGAAATGGATTGGGTTGGTATTATTCTGGATACGCCGAAATCATTTTATCAGATCTAATGATGCAACTCTTGAGTCATTTGTCTACTCTTGTGGGAACGTATAGGACATGACATATCTTTTGAATGAAGCAGCCCCTGGTAATTTTTCTATTATTAATTAATCTTTCCAGTTCAGTAAACTTTTTTTGTGTTGCCAATGTGTACATTGTTAAAGTCATGCTCTACTCAAAAGTGATTTACGATTCAGTAAACCTAATAAAACAGTTCTATTAAATGAAAGGCCCCTTGGTGGTTCCCTTCCCTGCCCCATCCCAGTTAATAAAAATTGACAGATTGGAAGCCAATAGTCAAGCTTGCTCTGTAATTTCAAATTTCACCAATTACCATTATTTGCTAGAGTTGGCAACGTGTGGAGGGGACCAATCTGTTTTTTACTGTGAAAATTACCATGATATATCTTGATGATTACCTTAGCAGCAAAGTTGTTAACTAACAAGGAGTTGGCATTAATATGCCTACGATCTTCAACATACGGACCAGTGGTTATGGGGTAATTCTTATGAATCAGTTGCTCCTAGTGACCCCGGGGAATTCCACTTCCTCTTGGCTTGAAAATTCTAGAGGAAACTAAGATCATAGGTTGAAGGAAAATAAAGGGTTTTGTAGCATAAAATTTTTGGGTGTCATTCTAACCACTTTTGCTATGAATATTGCAGGGAAGTTCCAGACTGATATAGGCAAAGCTTGGGCTTCAGAGATAGTATCAAGAAGAAGGAAAGAACACTAGCGCCATACACACAACCTTTATCCTGATTTTGGTTTCTTCTTCTTGTACATTCTTTGAGTATCATTGTTCATTCAGAGGACAAGTGCTTTAATATTTAGCAATGGATTCTTCAAATTTGATTAGGATTGTACATCATCTACATTTTGGGGAGCTCAATTGCTTAGAAGCTAGGTGTTTCTTAGTACCACGAGTCCTTACAGTCTGCTTAGTAATACTGTCAGTAAGATCTGTTTTGGAGTAGTCGTCGTCTTCTTCTTCTTCTTCATGTCTTTTCTCTATTTTGATATCCCACGCTTTCTTACTGATTTTTGTGTCGGTAGAGATGAGAACCAAAACATATACGACATTGAATTGATCCTTCTGAATTTAGTTGTTTCTTCACTATATTCAGTTAAATAATAAAATGATGACAGCTGAGCTGGTTCACAATAAGGGCAAGAGAATGCTACGCTGCTGCCGCAGGTACATGCCATTGTGCGGGCCAAGGGGAGGGTGCAGGGGAGCATCTTCAATGTGGGGGTGACATGGTCTTTCTACACCTATTGTGTCTAGGCTTGCACACACGCAAGTGGGTAGCATTCTTTGTTCCATTGAAAAAATATCCAGGGCACTCTTGGACAACTAACATGTCAAATTTCTAGGGGCATCTTTATCATATGGTTCATCATGTATTGAATTGTGGATGTAAGCAATGTAAATTCATAGTACTCCAATATCGGAGTATTTATCCAATATGCGTATTCATTATCCAATTTTTATTATTTCATTTGAGTATTTGAATTCAGATCCACCGAGGATTTGAATATTAAATAAAAATTTTAATATAAAGGTAATACAGAATTTTTTTTATTTCATCAAAATATAATAATGTAGAATATGCATGTATATTAAGCATGAACTAGTAAAATATAGGAGCGAATGTACCCAAAACAACTTTGTATCTTTAGGTTTGAACCACACAAAATAATTTTGTATTTTTCATTTCCTAAAGTAAGCCAACCTGAGAAAGGTTTCCTATTTTGCCCAAATATCCTACGTGGCTTATAATAAAAAAAATCTACCATGTGGCAGCTTAGACGGCTTCATATGTGGCATAAATATTTATCATGTGGTTTACAATGATAAAAAAACTGTCACATGACGATCTTATATGAGTTCAAATTTTGTGGATAGGTAGACCTCAAGGTGTAATTCATGTATCAACAAATTGAGTTGGCAAATAGAGCTTTAAAAAAATTTAGAGCTTTTTCAAGGTCTCCAGCCAGAAATTAATTTTGAAAAGAGTGAGCTCTTAGTAAATGTACAACTCCCAATGTTAGGAATTCTATCAGAAACCTTCTCAAGATGCAAGAAATGCCTTTAGGTTCCCCTAACTTAGAGCTCTATTAACAAGTGCTCGATCTAAGAAGAATTGCATCTTGAAAATTCTAGATCAAGTCCAAGGTAAGCTGGCCTCTTGGAAAATTCCTCCTTTATCCCTTGTAGGCTGGACTACTCTCGTCAAGTCTGTTCTTAGTTCTATTCCTACTTATTTCACATCTTGTTTCCTCTTCCTTAAATCTTTGCGTTGATCATTTTTTATTTTTTTTTTCAAACAAGAGAAAGATTAATTAACTATTGTTGTAGTAAAATATACATCATATCTGACATATAAACCGATTGTTTTTCTGCTATAGCCTCATTGGGTATAGATTTAAGCTCCCCCAAATATCTATTGTTAGTTTTAATACAAACATTGGGTTAATTTGGATGGTTATCCATCTCTAAACGTAATTGTATTATAGTCCTTGGCCAGAAGGTGAGCAAAAGTTCATAATTCCATTAAGAAAATATTTCGACTTCCTTTTCATCGCTCCAAGCCAAGTCCACCTTCTAGTTCATCTTCCTTGCTTTCTTCATTCCTTTGAGAAGCCCGATGGCCGCCGCCTCACCATTTTCTCCTGTGAACAAGTAATTTGCCTAGCATAAGATGCATTTTCTTTTGAGTATAAAACTAATTGCCATGTGGCAATATTTTTAATATTATCCGTGACTCTTGTGATTATAAAGGTAATTCTACTATGAGGGGCAAGGGTAAAAGTGGTGATTTGGGAAATATCAGATGTCACCTGAGATACACATATTTTTTTTTGTTGGATATTCTATTGGAAATCCGGAACTCAACCTTTTTGAGAATGATTGAAGGATCTAGTTTTTTAGCACAAAAAAGAGTTTGATTTCTGTGTTTCATTTGAAATAACTTAAAGTCATAAACATTGAAAAGAACCAAGAAAATTTATTCTTTGAAAAATATTACCAGAGTTAAAGCAATACATTATCAAATTATTCAAAGATAAATCTGGAAAGCGGTCAGGTTTAAGGCCCAAGGGGCTAGCAGCCCAAACTCTTCTCGAAAACTAACACTCAAACAACAAATGGTATAAAGATTCCTGCATTGCGGAAAAATCCAAAAAATGAGTCAATATTCACCCATTTTAGTAAGATGTCCCTGGTGAGGATCCCAATATTGATAATTCCACAAAAGAAGATCTTAAACTTAGGGTGGATATTGATTTTTTAATTAAATTACCAACAATGTGAGCAAGGAGATGGGCAATAACACCTGTTTGAGCATCCATTGGAGTTTGTCAGTGAATTACTTTTGAGAAAATTTGCAGCTACTTTAGTTGTGAAAGATCCCTCCTTAGAAGGGAGACACCACCATCTATCTAAATGATGGGATATGGGATATAGGGATCTGAATTATTGAATTAGTAAACTGAAATGGTAAGACGTAGTTTAACAGTCCTATATTCCTCTGATTGTTTATTATGAAATCCTTGATGGAGTTCATTAAGTGGGGTGGGTGGTTATTGGTGCAAGAAAATTCTCTAGAACAACATTAGAAGAAAGAGTCCAATGATCATTCCAAAAATAAGTGTTATTACCATTACCTATTTTTTGGAGAATTACGTTCTTCAAAATTGGAAGAATATTTGCAATGCTATTCCAATAAAAGGATTCGCTCATTTTCTAAGTTTTCTTATCAAATATTGGCCTATTGTGAAAATATTTGTATTTGAGAGTTTGGACCGATAGGCTATGATCATTGGTAACCATTCTCCATCCTAATTTTAAAAGTAAAGCTTTATTATGGGTTTCGGAGTCCCTAATATCTAGACCTCCCAATGATTTAGGTTGGCAGATTTTATTCGATTCAATAATATGAGGTCTTCTGGACTTGACATTGTCACCGATCCAGAAGTGGAGGTAAATGGAATCTAACTTCGTATATAAGGTCTTTGAAAAAGCAAAACAAGACATTAGATAAGCCTGAATAGATGCAAGAGTATATTTGTAGAAGAACAGTTCTCCTAGCAAATGACAGGAGACTAGCTTTCCATAGACTGAGTTTGTTCTGAAATTTGTCAATGATTTTTCTAAAAGACAATGATTTGGCTTGGTTATGGAGCAAACTAATCCCCAAGTAGGTGGTCTCATTTTTCATTTCATTAATACCTATTATTCCACAGAGATGATTTCTAGTGGCATCATCAATGTTGGAGTTGAAAGCCAATCCACTTTTTCCAAAATTAATGGTTAAGCCTGAAAGGTCGGAGAACAGGTCTAGAATACATTTGATGGTAGCTAGATCCTCATAGGTGGCCCTACAGAAGATAAAAGTATCATCTGTCAAAAAGAGGTGTGTAATTTTAGGAGCATGTCTAGCTACTTTTATTCCCTTGAAGAGATTGAGATCTCAGTAAGTTGTAGGAAGTCTGGAGAGGACTTCCATGACAACAATGGATGTGAATGGGCTAAGGGGACATCCTTGACGGATTCCTCTAGAGGCATCGAAATGGTTGATAGAGAAGGAAGTGGTACTGATAAGATAGTTAATCAAATCATTCCACTTCTCCCCAAAACCAAGAAAATTGAAAATGGCTAGTAAGAAGCCCCATTCTAATTTATTGTATGCCTTTTCCATATCAGTTTAATCAGCAAAACCCAGTTTTATCTTTTTTTCCTTCTCGAGAAGTGAAAATTTTCTTGTGCAATGATCACATTATTTGTAATCTAACGGCCGGGGACAAATGCAGCTTGACGAGAAGAAATGAAGCGGAGGAGGTGAGTCTTGATCAATTGTATATCATTAATTTCAGATTCTAGCATGGAGAAACCCATGGCTCCACAACTTTGCTACCATTGCTTGGGAAGAGATCTACAAACCCTAGTCAAAGAGTGGTTTAGATATTAAATGTAACCATGATCATAAAACGTGGCTTTCCTCCTACACCTTGGTTGGAGATTGCTTTCAAACCACTCTTCCCTTTGGGGGAGGGTGATGAAATCAAAATATTTTTCCCATTCAAGCATCATTGACAATGACCTCAAACTAGAAAAGGGATCCTAGACTTGGAATAGCATTGTCTTCATCATTCCCTATCTCAAAATTCTACTCGATGGAAAGTGGGTATGGGAACAAAGATCAATATTTGTTACCCACCATGGCTTCCCTCTTCCCACTCTCCATCCATTGCTTCTACCAATGATTAACAGTCCATTTCTTCTGTGGCTAATGTCATCAGCAATAGACAATGGGATACTCCTCTCCTTAACAATCTTTTCGCTCTTCATACAGCTTTTGTGATGTCATCTATTCTATTGGCACACCCAATGATGGTTTTCTTTTCTGTCACATTTCCAAATTGGGAAGCCTGACCTCTAAGACTGCAACGAAATACCCTTCTTGCATGCAAACCCTCTTCATCTTCCCACTCTACAAGTTTTTTTATGGAGAATTCTTTGGAAAACTCCAATTCATCCTAAATTTAAGATTTTTCTATGAAAACTTCTAAAGGAAGGGCTTCTTATTACAACTAACTTAGCCAAAAGATTTCCAATTGAAACATAGGCTCAGTTTGGTATCGTTTCTGTTTCAGAAACTCCATTTCGTGTCAAAAACGAAAATTTTAGTTTCTGTGTCGAAACACCGTTTTTAAACAATTTAAGGCTGTTTGGTGAATTTGTTTCTGGAACAGTTTTAGAACAGAAAACCTACAGTTCTGCCGTTTGGTATTGCTTGTTTTAGAAACGTTTTTTTTTTCTTTTAAGTCAATAATTACAGAAATAACATTAAAATAGGTTTAGAAATTACTAATCCTTTGGGACAATAAAGTATTACATACCACAAGAAAAAAAAAATTGGTTTCAAAAGGACGAATAAAGTACAGAATTAACAATGCCTTGTCCGAGTTAATTATTACATAATTCTCCAGATTTTCACTTTTTGTCCAAGTCTAAAGACTTGAATGCATGGAGGATGCCTTTCATCTTATTTGTTTGGTCCTCTAATCCTTTATGTGTCCCTTCCAGATGTCCTTTCATGTACTCGTTCGAAGTGGATGGTGGTGTGGATGATGTTGATGTCGAGCTTTCTGAACATAATGTATGTTATATGGTAGAGATATGTGTTTCATCTTTCAACCATACAAACATACCACATCCACGGTTATCAGCCTATATCAAATAATAGATGTGATTAGGGTCGTTGAAATTTAACATCAAATTAAAAAAAATCTAAAATTATCTATAGGTATAGATCAATCATAGAAATAAATTACCCTAGTTGAATTTGGGCAACATAGAAAATATTGTCCCTTCTTTGGACTTTTTATCGCAGTTCGTACTTTGCATTGACCTTTACCACATCTACATAGATGTAGTTGGTCCACCCACATAAAAAAATTACATAAATCTTGACACTTGAAAAATTCTCTTCCAATATTTTTACCCGACTTGATTGTATACTTAGCACAACTCTTCCCGCAAATTTCATAATTTGCTATTATGAGTAGGGGCATAGAAGAAGTCATATGTAACAGTAATTTAAATATCAAAGAATTTAATATAGCATCCAAATATATGACATTCATAATAATATATCAATTTGTACCACATACATAAATGTAACATAAAACAAGTGCTACATCACTTGAAACATCAATTTAGGTTTTCAATTTTGTCAAAATAGTTATCGGTTTTAGTTTTCAAGTAATTTTGGCATCCTTTGCTGTCTAGCTATTGCATTTGTAATTCTTAGCCTAGTGGCATTCATCTCTTTTGTCTTATTTCGTTGACTTGATTGTGCTGTAGAATGATCAACGAAATCTTCATGTGGTGGATTCAAGTCATCTTCTGCAATTTTTAAATCATCACTCATTCCCACGAATTTAGCATCAACAATATACTCTTCTTGAATATAGTTGTGTAGCTCACAACATGCCAGTACGATTGATGCCTGAACTTTCACTGGGAATTAGTGCATTAGCTTTAAAATTTGAAATTTGTTCTTCAATACCCTAAATGTACGTTCAATGACATTCCGAAGTGATGAATATTTATAATTGAACAACTCTTTTGCTATTCTTGGGGATCTTCTATGCCCTTTGTAGTCTAGTAGATGGTATCTCTCACTCCTAAATGGTGTCAAAAATCCAGATTGGCTAGCATACCTAGAGTCGATAACATAATATTTTCCTACAGACGAAAAATAATATATGTTATTACGTATACACTCAAATTTTAATCTAATATACTAGAATAAAGTTAATACCTGAAGGTAGATGTGGAAAACTCAATCGAGGATCACTCCTTGCCTGTTCAAGTACTCGACAATCATTTGCACTACCTTTCCATCTCACATACGCATATGTGAATCGCATGTCAAATGAACATGCACACATTACATTTTGAGTTGTGATCCCTTTCCGATTCCTATATCAAGTTTGATCCTCTCTTGGAACTACTGCATGGATGTGAATACCATCTATGGCCCCAATACAGTGCTATGACATATAGTGACAATTAAATGGTCACTACATATAAGAATATAAATATTCATATATTTAATTACAAAAATGTATCATATTAACATATTTACCTTGAAAAAATGGTAGTATTTTGGGTTCTGTGCAATCTCTATCGGTATCATACTGACATCTGGTGGTCTGAATTTCTCCTTAGCCAGGCATTGCATTACAATCAAGACAACATTGAATGTTTGACTAATTATTTCTCTTGAGTGGTTGAAATGATTTTGGGTGTCCCTATTACTCGAACCCTTCCCAACAATCTATAGGAACATTCTAAGTTGTTCATCCACTCGGATGTTGGTCATTTCTTTTAACCACCCCCTATGTCTAATATAATCCATAGGTTGAGGAAAACATGACATTCCATCCTAAACTCTTCATAGCATCTGTTGGCATGCCCATTCGATACCTCATGCATGATGACAGCACCTAGAAATACACTATCCCTACATGGTTCCTGAATATATACAGCCTCACTCAGTAATTCCATTCTCATGTGAATGATCATATCTTCTTCATCACTATAAGTTTCACATAATGCATTTGACATAACTGTAATAAATTGATAACTACTTCTCAATTTCAAACAAATAACTGTAAAACATAATAATCTGACACATCGTCTCAACACAAAACACATGTTCAATATTACACACATCAATAAAAAAAAAACAAAAGAAATAAAACACAAGTAGCCATCATCGAAAGTATTGTCTTGAATCCAAAATGATCAAAAGTAGTATTCAAACACAACCATCAAAATTAGTCTCAATAGTAGAATCAGACAAAGGGCCCGTTGCCCCTAAACTACTCCAAAGCATCTAAAAACCAAGTCATCTTAACAGGCTCCGCACAAATAAACAACTCCCTCCATCTAGGATCAGCACACATACAACTGGTGGCCTTCAAGTATGTCTCCTTTGACATATCCGGTATGGAGGATAATACCGCCTCACATGCATTCACGCTGAAATCTCGAGGACGAGATGCACCTTGCCCACCATGAACAGGAGATCAAACGAAAGTATTGGATGCTTTCTCAATTTTAATGGATAAATACTTCCCATAAAAGTCCTTAACGTGGCTATCTCCCTTATTGGTGCTATTTTTTCTTCATCCCATGGGTGTCCTATCAAGATTTCACTTTGTGGTGGTTTGAGATGGAGTAGGAGTATCCTCATGGAAGGAGTTAGTCATGCCCAAATGCATTAGGGTACTAGGAGATTCAAAGACTTGCTCAATATCAAAACTATTATCAACTTCGATGTAATCCAAATCTTGAACACTATCAACCCCTAAGTTTCCTCTAGCATAGGCATCCCTAAATATCATACTCAAATCTGGCCAGTTGTTTAGTCCATACTTCTTATATTTCAACCAACTTGGATTTTCCTGTGTAAGCAGTCATTGCATCACTTAGATGTACTACTCATTACAATCTAATTTTGAAATAATTCAACTAGTTTGTGAGATCTATTGTACCTGTATTGCCCTATCCCATACAAACTCATCATCTGTGACTGATTTTGTCATTGAGTTCCACCCAAATCCAGTTGTGTCAAGTAGTCTCTTGAATTGTTGGTACTCTTGTTTCAACTTGTTCATCTTGTTGCGTAATTTTTCTCTCTCAACTGTACGATTTAAAGCCTTCTGAAATTGCTTTGTAATGTCCTTCCATCCAGTTTTGTTAAATGAATTACCGGATTTGTGTCCATTTTTTACAGCTTCTTTCATTGCCTCAATGAAAATAGTGGTCTCAAGTTCTGACCACTTAATGGCAGCGATACTACTTCCAGACATAATAGCGAGACATTATGAGTTAGCGTAAAAAGTTAGCATACTGGGTTAAAAAAGATTGAACTATAAAAAAAGAAATAACAAAGCTCATCTTCTGAATATGATACAAACATTTGTAAATAAAACTTATTACATGCATGCAGAATAAAAATTTCGTGTACTAATTCTAGTATGCCTCTATTTGTAACCAAGACTTTATAACCGGACTTTTATACTCTCCATATATAAGTGCAGAGAATCTACATTCAATTATCCATTAACTAACAACCATGTAATGAATATTAAATCAACAAATACCATTAACAGATACCATGAGACCATGAGAAGTAAGTAGAATGAACAATGAATTCCAAACAACCACAAACATAGAAAAACCACAATTCTAATAGTAATATAAAAACCCTAATTTGAAAATTAGGGAGATAGTGAGGTTGAGAGGGTTTAGGAGTAAGAAAATAGGAGGGAAAAGAGAAAAAAAGAAGGAAAAAAGGTAGGGATCTGCAATTTCAGAATAGGCTTCCATTCACATGGTTTGTCTCTTTAAAGTTCAGATTTTAAAGAGACAAGGAAGGGTTCTTCTAAGTTCCCATTGAGTTGCAAATTTGAAAGAGAGAGCAAGAATGAGAGTGAGCGTTAGAGAAGAGTGAAGGAGAAGCTATTTCGCTGGCTGGGGAAGAAGAGGTAGCTCTGATTCCGGTTGACTAAGAAGGGGTTTCAGAAAGAAATCACAGCAAGAAGACGGTTTCAAAGGAGCTGATTTCACAGGTTAGGAAGAGAAAGAGTAAAGGACAGAATGGAGAATGGAAGCCTTGGATCACAGCTCACCTGGGGATTTCAAGCACTGAAGTGCTCTATTGATATATTTCTTCAATTCTGGGAGACAACTGAGGTTTGCAATCTTGATTAGTCAGTCATCTCAGAGTAAGGTAAAATTCTGCCAATTTACTCTCTAAATTCATTATTCTTATCTTTTAAACATGTTAATGATAGCTTCATATATGGCATGGCTGAGATCATGGAATTTGTTTAGAAGAATGAAACTAATTAGGTGTACTTGTTTGAGCGAAAATAAGCAGGGATGAGATCTGAGACCCAGACGCGATTGATGAGTAGAGACGAGCAGCGGAGTTCTCTTAAGAAGAACGATGAGAAAATCTGGTTTGTAAAAAATCCAAAAGAGCTTAGGGTTCGTGCGAAAGAGAGAAGAGCAAAGAAGAAGAAGAAGAATGAAGATGAAGAACAAAGAAGAAGAAAGAAAGGGAAGATGTACTTGTTGTGTCGAGGATTCAAGCTTTGATCGTGCTTCTTCTCCAGCCACAAATTTCTTTTTCTCCTGCTCTAGGCGCTTAGAGGTGAAAGGGTGAGAGGTGAAAGAGGGGTGTAAGGGTGAGAGGTGAAAGAGGGGTGCTGATCGTGCTTCTTCTCTTGCTTGTGTGCCCTCGGCTCAATTTTTATCGGGAATGAGGGTTTCACGATCTGTTGCTTTTTTTAAGTTTGGAGCGAAACTTGTTGGACAGAACGACAATTTGTCGTTCTGTATTTCATCCTCCAAATCTTTTTTTGTTCAATTTTTGTTTCAAAAAAACCGAAACACATCATGATGTTGCCAAACAGTTTTTTATGTTTTTTTGTTCCAATAGAACGAAAAAACGATAGAATTGTTTTTTTAGAACGATACCAAACGGGCTCTTAATGTCCTCTATGTTCTTCTAGTTATGAAAAAGAGTGGCATATCTTCATGGCATAAGATTTTCTAGAACGATTTGGGCAGCAGAGTGCCTATGTTAGCTATCTGAAAGCTTAAAATGTCCTCTATGTTCTTCTAGTTATGAAAAAGAGTGGCATATCTTCACGGCATGAGATTTTCTAGAAGGATTTGGGCAGCGAAGTGCCTGGGTTAGCTATCTAAAAAGCGTAATGCTCCCTCACTTAAAAGATTGATTGAGAATTTACTTGCCTTTCCTGATCTCTTTGAAAATGATTCCCCCCCCCCCCCTTTTCTTTTCTTCATGTTACTTTATCTGGATGGCTCTAAGTCTATGTGTTAAAATAGTTAAGCATCCTGACCCCTCTTCATACTTTAGCCAATATCAATAAATAAATTCAAGACCTAAAGCTCTTTCAATCTCCACCCCTTGAAGCAGTCACACACAACCCTGATACATCCTCACACTGATTAGAAAACTTTGGTTTCACTTCAAGCAAACCATGTACTATTATTACTGATGGCAGCTTTGCGAAAGAAATTTTTTTTGGCTGCCTGGCAGTGATTTATATCCACATACCACAGTTCTTATAGTTGCGCCTCCCTTAACTCTGGTTTTGCAGGGAGTCCAGAAGAGTCGAAAATCAGAAGAATTCTCGTGGGAGTTCAAAAAGCGCGGTGATCAGGAATCACAAATCTCACAATCAATCTGGACAATCCTGATTGTGAAGAAATTACTAATAGAAAATATACTTGCAATACATCACATGGAGATCAGATAAGCATGCAACAACGAATACATAGTGAGGTTTTAGGCACACTTGAATCCATGACTGAAGAATAATAACTCCTTCGTATGCTCCTTGTACAACACGATCAATGTTGGTCTGATTTACCCTCTTTCCCTTGTCACTTTAGGTTTCCTTTTAGTCATACACTTAATGGGCTAGTGAAAACTATTTATAGGGGTGAGGGTAGAGACCAACCTTGCAATGAAATTAGTGTTTCCTTCCCATTAAGGAAACAATACCTTAGGTCCACACATGGTAATATATGTTTTATACCATTAAAGTGTGCTAATAGAATCTAATATCTCCATAGAAATCACTTACCATTATTGGATTCTTTCTGCTTACTCCATCTGTAGTCAACACCACTAAACCGGTTTTGGAAACAAATCTTGGACTATGCTAACCCACATAATTGGAAATCTTACAATTACTACTCTTTTTCTTGCAGAACAAGGATGTTGGCCATGAAAACTGTTTACTTTTTTGTTGGATCTTAAGTACTTGTCTAAGGAGTTTGCACATTTTAATGATCAAACAATGTCTTAGAAGAATAGCTTTGGGTGACCAATGAGTTCATTGAGCTAGAATTGATTCTCTATGTAATATTGTATTTAGCTGACTTTCACTCTTTTCTCTTTAAATGAAGTTCTTATATTTTGAAGGGGGAAAAAAAAAATTAGAACCATATATGGGAGAGTGCACAGTATTGATTGCAGTACTATAGGCATGCGTGGACATATATGGTAGGTATTTTTTTTTTTTTTAAATTTAAACGTAAAATTTGACATGTGGATAATCCAAACCATGTCCACAAACAAGGAAAACCACATTTCCTACCTACCAAAAAATTAAAAACTTACAAAATATTTTAAGAGAGAGAGAGAGAGAGTACTAATTCTGATGTTAAACTGTGGAAGGACAGAATCAAATGAGAAGCACTAAGGATCCCTTAATCAAGTCCTAATTAAAAGCTTAGTGCATGGAAGCAGACAAGATTACAAGCTTCATTTCAGATAGCTACAAGCAGCCCATATTTGTTTCCCCCAGGTTCAGGTTGCTGTAACAAGCAGGAAATCTTGAGAACATAGACTAAGGAAAGCAGCTCCAATGAATCCATGGATCTCTGGTGGGTTGAGGACCACATAACAGTAAACCAACTCCTCCATCTCCTCCCAGTCTCGGACACCCACTTCCCTAATCATTTCAACTATTGATTCCCTCAAATCTTCATATGGATTGATAGAGTACTTCACTGCACAGATACTATCTGCAAACACTCCATGAACGTCGTCCGGCAAGCTCGCCGAAAAGCTTAGACTATTGTTGTGGTGTCTAAGTTTCTTATATCTCCTGTTGATCTTGTTAAGTTCCTCATCAGCAGTTTCCATGCCTTTTGCAGAAACCAAGAAACTCACAATCAACCACAGTTGTAGTTCGTTCATAGAGACTACATTAATAACTAGTCTCATTGCATGGCTCGATGGTTGTGAGTGTGTTAAATAAGCTGTAGCTCTAGAGATAAGGAGGTTGGTTAGTCATGTGGGTTGGTGTGTGTGTGTGCAGCAGCAGGACCCAATTGAGTAAATGGAATAGCAGAGATGGTGCGGACTACTCGGAGCCACAAAACCCTAGAGATATTATCTTGTGAAGGGGGTAGTTGATCACTTCAGTACTCAATACTGAAGCATTTACCCATGCATCATTGCAACAGCCTTAATTACCCTCATTAAATAGCAAGTGAACTGAATGCATGATATACGCTCTTCATAGACATCATCTCTTCTTAACCTTCATCAAGCTAGTCTTCATTGTTTGAGCAGGGGTTGGTATGTGTCTTTTATTTTATTTTATATTTTTTGGCGGGGGAAGGGGGTCCATGTCATGCATTTACTACATTATTATTTAATTGTTGAGCCGAAATCATGCATGGAGCCTTACAAGTCCCACCTACCATTTCGTTCTCTTGCCCTATAACTGGTCATGAATTACTAAACTTTTCTAGATAAAACCCAGATTTGGAACAACACTCTGGAAGGAGATTAAGCAACACCCCCCTCAGCTGCAACCCAGTGATAGCACAAGAAATAGAATCTCAAAAGGGTATTTTAAAAAATATGAGGGTATTTGTGAAATCATGAACACTAGAACATGACAAAACCCCTTATTTATTTTTTCAAAAAAAAAATAAAATAAAATAAAATAAAAAACTTATTTACCATTACTGTGTTGTTGATAAAACCATGAGTTTATAGTGAGAAACATATCTGAAATCAATAGGATCTTAAGAAGGAAAGGGAATTAAATGATGCACGGGTCAAAAAGTGTAATACGGATCATTTATGTAGGTTCTGTTGCAAGTAAAAAGAAGTGAAGAGAGAGATCAATTTAAAATATAAAATGAAACTCGACACCTAGAGTAGGGTCTAGGATTCACAAATATAATCCCAATAGGCATTAGTCAAGTCATAAAAAATGATGAAAAGTGTTAAGAGGATGATTTGACGATGAAGAGTGTACTTTTTTTTTTTTTTTTGGTGAAGATGAAGAATGTATTTGAGGACTGAGGGATGTTACATCTATGGATTTGGGAATATTCCCATATTCTCTGAACGTCTACCAATCGTTGATGTTAAATGACTAAAATACCTTTGTAGCGTAAATTATGATGAAAGATGGTTATTTGAGCTAGAAATTTGCCAGTATAACTGAGCGATGTATCGTTTTGCCTTATTTAAAAGTGATATGAAAATTAGTTCATTTTCTACTTAGTAGAGATTCATTTCAGTTGAATGGGCCACACCGAAGACAATCTCCATTGGTCAACACAGTCCCCAAATTTCAGAGAGACTCAGAGGAATTGAAAAAAAAAAAATATGATCTTGAAAATTTCCTTCTAATTTTCACTTCCCTTTAATTTCTCTTGCAATCCAAACAGAGCCATATATGGGAACAAAGATTAAATAGATGGGAGATCATATGCCCCATGTGGTAGGAGATGTTGTGTTATGCGACAAGTGAATGCAAAGGATATTACCATGTTGTGAGATTTATTTCTGGGAATATTGACCTTCTCACCGTCAGTCTATTTTATAATGGCCCATTTTGGTATAAGAGAGCAATGTCATGTAAATCAAGGCCTTCCTCGAGCTGTGATACTTTTAGAAATGTAAGGGAAAAATATGAAAGTTTTTATTTGTTGGGCACGGGAATTTTGTATGTATGATACCTGATCACTTCTCTTGGATTTAATTCAGGTTTTGAGGATGGGCTAAAACCTGAAATTTCTTTCCCAGGAGGGAATACAAACACCAATTCCATCTCTTCCCCATGCCATGGTCTACTTCAAGTTCTTGCTCATCCACAAGAACAATGAGGTCCCCAATTCCATCTCGCTGCTCACATCACTCAACAACAATGAGCAAGTGGATTCCGTGGATCTTTCACGCTTGCCCAAGGGGGTGGTGTGGTGTGGGTGGGCAGGGTGAGGGAGCTAGGGAGGGAGGAAAGTTGGCCTTTTCATGTTGTAGAAGAAGGAGGAGGACAAGGAGGAGGGCAAGAAGGAGGTGAAAGAGAGAATTTGAGAACTTGTTACTAGGTAAAAAGGAGGGGTAATCTAGGCATTCAGAAATAGCAGGTGAGAAGGAGAGGTACGAGTTTTAAGTAGGGTAGTATTAGAAAAAAAAGGTTAAAGTTAAGGGGAATTTTGGTAAAGAGTTAATCTGTTTGTCACTTTGACGGTTACAACATAAGTTGTAACCTCTCTTTTATGTCCATCAATAGATAATCATTATTCTTGCCCCTTTAAGGATTAATTGTCATTTCACTTTTAATGAATTGAATGAAAATTTATTAAAAGTTTGTATTTTATAGTTATTAAGGTAAATCTACTGTCATAAAAACAGTAGAGGGAGTGTCAGTTACTCACTTTTTCTCTCCGATTACTCACTTTTGTCTCCAACGCCTACTGCCTCTTCCCGCCCCATCTACCTGCAACTGATCAATTTTTCCACCCCATCTACCTGCAATTGATCTTAATTCAATCAAAGTCCTACATTGCAGAACATGGTCGGGTATGTTCCACTCATTAAACCGTTCGTTTGCTAGAGAAGGTTTTTTGAAGTCAAAGTTGCAAAACATGGTCTGGTAGTGAAGAATTAAGCTCACAGGTGGAGAAGAACTTCTTGTAATTTACACATAAGGACATGTTTCTTAATTATTTGTTTTTTACACTATATAAATGAATTTATTTATAATTTAACTTCAAATTACTTTTAAATTTCAAATACATCCCCAGTCTATAACAATCAAATATTAGTTTTGCCTCTCCCAAATAGATTGGTTCTTTCACTAAGAATTGGAAATCGGATCGCCTAATCGCTTGATTTGGATTGGAAACAGTGGTTATCGATATTGATATATGACCATAAGAAACCATGACCTATATTTCATTATTCCGAATAAAAGGATAGGATAATAGACCTAAATTATATTATATAAATCAAGATTAAAATCAGAGCCGGTTTGAGTTGGGCCGGATTAGGCCTGGGTTGAGGTTAGGCCTAGGCCTCAACCTAGGCCTAGCCCAACCCTAACCCAAGGTCAATGTTTTTCAACCCTAACCCGCCTTTAATGTCAGAAATCTTAGACCAGACCCTGTTCGGGCTCATATGTAAATGGTTCAAATATGATTGGATCATGCTATCCTCTGATCAGATACGAATACCCATAAATGGATAGGGATGCAAGTTGAATCCAATTTTTTCGACTACCTGTTTACATCCTTGACTTGTGTAACCTAGACCTTCCTCCCCCAGAGGATACTATGCAGTCTCAATCCATGTTTCCCATTTGTCTTGGCTCTTTTCTTTATTGTCTAGAATTGGTACCCCTTGTGGCCACATTAGTAGATTTGAATACTGGTAAAAAATTCCAATTTGTTCTTTTTTTTTTTCTTTATATATAATCAGTGTGTTATTTCTTTTGATTTGTGGAACCATAATGCCTTTGTAGTGTCAGCTAGAGTTTGGAGTTTGGATAAATAGCCTTTGTCCCTTGGTGGCACATTTAACAAGTAGTAAAAAAAAGTAGTAAGCTGTGTGTGTGTTTTATGATCCCACATCAATCGTATGGGGGGGGTGATCATGGTTTAGAAAAATGAAATGTTATTAAAGGTTTTGTTTTGGTTCGAAATTGTTTAATCGACACTTTCAAATGGTCCAGATTATTCTATTATTTTTTCCACTTCAAGAAAGTTGTGTGTTAATGATACTGACTATATGACAATTAGACTACTGGTGAAAAATATTGTGTTTCGAGGGCCCATATATGCCGATAGATTCTATAAGGAAATTCGAGGGCACTTATGCTAAAGAACCACCTATTTATCCTCAGGTTGACACTGGTTGATCTGCCCTAATATATAACAGGCTAGGGGTGTCAATCCGAAGTCCGCATTGGTTAGACCAATTGGGCCCGACCGTTTAAAGACGACCGACTTGCACCGATTAGTAAACATGTCAGGCTCAGGCTCGGCCCGTTTATAAATAAGTAGTACACGGTGCAAGGGGTATACCCGACGGGCGCTCGACCAGCCCAACCTGGCCTGACTCGCTCAACAGGTTTAACCTGACCTATTATATGTCTAAGGTTATAGCCCCGCGAGGGCCGGCTAGGTTTGACTGAGACCGGCCTGGACCGACCGATTGCCACCCCTATAGCATGCCAAATCTTTATTATCATTCATGAAAATTGTGAACTCCATGTGACCTATTCTCATGTTCTATAGGAGCAAAATCCTCTGCATTGAGCGGTGAGCGATAGTGAGGATTCAACAGTTGGGAGGGTCCTAGCATGCATCTCAGTCGTTGAATCCTCACTGCCACTCACCGTCTTCCCGTAGACGATTTTGGTGCTCTTTTATATGGTTCTTAAGGGATCAAGGTAATTATCATCTAGAATGTAGAACATGATCTATGGTATTTTTTTTTTTTTCTTGTGTTAAATAATTTTGTTTTTGTTCTTCCAAATAAAAAAGGGTGTAACCAATGCATGAGGCTCCCAACATTGTGGGTTCTGGGGAGGGTTTGTATATCAACAACCCTCGCACATGAAGGCTTGTGCGCACAAGGCCCTACACGTGACATACACGTGGATGCACAATCCTATAGCACCAAGGGGAGAATGTTTCAAGGAATCCTATTGCATTTTCCAGGGATTGAGCACTCAAATTCCTATTACAAACACTAATCCTAAAAGCTCAAGCCGTTAAGTGCCAGCAACAGCAATGTAGTCAACATTATTATCATACTTTTATCAGTTTGGTCCTTTTCTCCAGCTTACATCCTCTATCTGAAGTTATATACTTTCCTATTATTCCTTGCAAATTTCATTTTTATTACAAATATTTTGTATGCTATATTGAGCAACTAATAAACAAGTAGCTGTTATCATTTTTTACCAAAAAAATGATTATTACTCATTAGCATTATTATTATAGATAGGGAGCAGGGCTGAAGAATAGTAATAAAACATCATTTAACCCCCTCAGAGGGAGTTGTCTTTTATAAATATCCTATTACTTGCTTGTGATTATCCAAGGACCATGTTCCATTGCTTTTGAGGTCACAATTACAGTGATCATATATTAGAGCACAATATTATACGATCCAGCTCATCCCTATAATTAGCATTGATCAACTAAGATCATTGGGATAGTTATATTCTTATGTGGAAAAGTGGTATTGGGTTTGCAGTAGAATATGTAGGGGTGCAAAAAGGGCCGGGTTGGGCTGGGCTTCTTAAAACCCTAGCCTAACCCTGAGTCCCCTTAACTGGACCCAAACCCGCCTTGACCCTGACTCAGGGCCGCAAAACTTCAATCCAGGCACAACCCTTTGGGGTTCTGCCCAACCCTTACCGGCCCTGATTGGCCCTGACTCTGACCTTGGTTTGTCATTAAGGCCGGGTATACCCCAACCCTAACCCTGCAAAATATGAAATAACAAAAAAATGAAAAATATTCATAATAAAGAGGAGATAACAAACACAAAGTCACAAATTACTTATCATGAGGAGAACTTCCTAAAGCAAACATTCAAACAATATAAATGACTCCAACTATTATGGTAAATAAAGAGGAGATCATCCTAAGAAATTAAACAATCCAAAAAATTGCAATTATTTATCATGATAAACAAAGAGATCATCCTAATAGAGCAAAAATAAGAAGATCTCAAAACCCTTGTCATGTTAAACAAATAGGAGGCATCCTAAGAAAACAAAAAATCCAAAGTTAGGTGATGCATCGCGTCGCCACCGTGGGAGTAGGTATTGGTCAGGTGTATGAAATAAGTTGCTTCTTATGAGGACAACAGTTGCATGCCTACAAAGGATGCCTTTAAACTCGAAGGACTTACAACTACACTTAACAGTTTCTTCCCCAACTAAATGTTGAACTGTTCTCCACTTAACATCATGCTCCGCATGTCGAACGATCCAAAACCCAGGGTCATGTTCATAACATGCGTATGACTAGGATTCCACTATCTCGTTCTGGGACTTAAGGAAGGCATAGGGAGTGAGAATTTTAGAGGCATGCAACTCAATTGGGTGTTGAGTCAAAATTGATACTATAGTTGCTTTTTGTTGCATGCCTTTCTGCTCTCCCTTTTGATCCAACATATCTGCTGCCTTTCCAATATGAGCAAACAACAACAATTAGATGACAAGATGCTTAGTGAAATAATCGATCTCACTAGCTCCAAATATCACAAATTAAAAACAGTAATAAAAAAACCAAAAAATCACACAATTAAGTACTGATACCTAATCAATAAAATCTGTTAGAAGAGTTTGTGATGAAATTATCTGCTTTATGAATGCATTCATTGACTTGGATCTGCCAGTAGTCCTCATCCCAGCAAAGAAATAAGACCTGAGATATGGTTTTGCCCACATAGTACGGCCACAAAATAGTCTCCTTAAATGTACATTAGTTACTAACTCGTACTCTTCCAACATTGATTGCCAACCCTTGTCAAAGTCTTCGACTGTCTCTATCTTGCTTAGTTCTTGAAAGGTCTTGTTCCATTCCTTAAATCGAGCTTTCAAAACAATAGACAACACTTCGGGAAATTTTTTTTGCAATATGCCACATGCATAATGCGTGCTTCGTGGCCGGACAAATGTTCTCAATGGCAGCACCAATTTGGGGATCATCATCAGTGATAATATTTTTGGAGGCCTTGCCACTGATTAACTTCAAGAACACCTATCAGCATACATTGTTAAAAAGTAGAGTACAAGTGTATAAAAAAATTAGACTAATACCTTGAATGCCCACTCAAAAGACGTTTGTCTCTCATCCCTTATTAAAAAACACCCAAGAAAAATAAAACAGCCATGGTTATTCACACCAACCCATACACCTATAGGCATGTTATACACATTTAACTTCTAAGTTGTGTCAAAAACAACAACATCACCATAGAGTTGATAACCACGAACAGAACTGCTGTGACACCAAGTAATGTACTCCAAATGGTTGTAGTCGCCAACTGGATACTCATATTGGAACTCCAAATCTAAGGATTTCAAATGTTTGCATTTGAGGACAAGATTGGCTGTATCATTTTCCCTCATAAATAATTTTTGTGAGCTTAGGAAGTTGTATATATCCTTCACGTTGAATAAAAGACAACCAACCCCAACTTGTTGCTCTGTTTCCAATATCCTAAGTATTTGGGGAACTAGTACCCTAGATTTTTTAAGTGTCAAGATACGCTGCCTTTAGTGGCCAGAAATATGCCGATATGCTCTCACATGACGGACCTTGTTTGTAATTCGTGGTTGTGGTTATCTGCAAAACTATGAATTTCCCACAACATCACATCCGCATTCCTAGACAAGCCAACACTCATGTGTGCTTTACAATTACAACGACAAGACTTAATTCTTTGTTGTTTTCAATAACTACACCTTTTTTACTTCCATTGCCAAATCGATGGCAAACAAAGTCTCGTCGATATACTTCATGATCCTCAGTTTCTCTTTTTTCACACCTTTGCTTCTTAACAGAGAATCCCTGCTTCCTTGCATAGATGCTATATTCATGAAAAGCTTGTTCAGAACTTCCAAAAGTTTTCCCAATGTACAATGTTGGGGTCACAGATCCCATATTGGCATCCTTTGGTATGAGATCTGGGTATCCATCACTTTGACAGTCCACCATTTTTCTTTCGACAAAGATTGGCTACAACTAGTATGGATTTAACAAAACCCAAATGGCCATTGTTACATAAATATCATACAAAAACATCAAAATTACTATACAACAATCCACTGGTCATGGCATCTTCATTAAAAATACATAATATTAGGACAATTGCATCATTCTTTTAATCAAACAATATAACAAGGAGTTCAACCATAAATGTTATTTGTAAAAGCATTAAAAGCAGCAATTAAGCCAGACAACAATCCATTAGCCAAATAGTCAAAAACATAATATTACCACAAATGTTGCATTCATTTATTTTTTTTTGTCTTTTTCTTTTTGCGCCATGAGGCCATGACATCATAGAAGTATCTTCAATAAGAACTTTGGTTTACATACGGTAACGATTGAATTAAAGTTTATTCTCTCCACATCTATCTATTAGTTTCTGAAATGGAACATGGGTAGTTAAGTTACATTATGTCCTAAATTATACTTCAAATTTAATCTCAATTGCAGCCCTTAAAATAACTCTCAGTAGCTTGCTTCCTATAGTATTTCAGAAATGGAATGGTTTTCAAAAATGTCAAAAATAGCCCTCCTCAGGTTAACTATGAAGCAATGGCCTCTGCTTTGAGAAACTACTCCACTAGGTTCATTTGGTTAACCATAAAAACCATGATAAAAATGTAGTGGGCAGTTGGTAAAAAATTACAAAATTGGACATCTTCTTCCTTTGATTACAGCTCAGAAGGTAAAAAATTGGGCCATGGTTAGTACAAAATTATGCTTTCAGGTATATATAAACATTTGACTTGAGGATCACAATTCTCATTCCTTTCGGACCTTTCAGATATGCAGTAGATTGAGTGGCCAAAATTACGACCAGAAGAATAAAAATATAAGACCAAAGCAAGATAATGGGAAGCCAAGTATAAAAAAATGAGTAAACAACTTCACATCCAATCTTAATAAAAACTCCAAAAAGACACCCCCCCCCAATAAAAACAAAACCCAAAAAAGAACCAGAATCATTAAATAAAACAAATTTAACCCCTACATAAGATAAGGACTTCTGAAGAGACCAATCATCAAAGTACTACAATTGCCGAATATATCCAATTCAAAAATTTCTTAACCAAACACAAGAACATCTCGATATAAGCAATAAAGTCACATAAAATAAACAAGGAAGATTGATGACAACTGTGAATAACAAATATAAGCTGGACATCAAATATCTAACAGAACGAATTTGTTACAAAAACAGATGGATTAAGTAGAGACATCAAAGTTGGGAAAACTAAAAAAAAAAAAAGTAGAGAGAGAGAAAAATATGACTCACTTGTGATGTTCCACCTTCCATTTGTCTACAACCAAATATCAGACAAATAATACCGTATCACTTGAATGGGATGAGAAATTGGAAGAAAAACAAAAGAGAGAGGTTATAAGAAAGAGTTAAAAAAATCCATATTGAGAGAAGCAAAAGTTAACCCCAAAATAGTTAACCTTTGATTTAGAGTACTTAAAATCAAACAATTAACTTGCACCATTCAATACAAAATCTATACAATACAATCGAAGAAAAAAAAGAGAAGGCAATGTGTCTTATAAAATGCCATTACCATAAAAGATATTGAAGAAAATGCTCATGGATGAGTCATACATGAGCATAATGTGGGGGATTGCTATCACCTAATGTGGGGGATTTGTTGATGCAGAAAATAAATAAGGAAGAAACATGGGTTGAAGGAGATTTTTTAAAATATAATTTTGCAATTGAATTCAAAATGAAAAATTTCTCGGTTGGGGAATCTTTGTGAAATATTTAACCCTAAGAGGGGATAATTATAAATATAATAAAAGATAAGAAGCTTTCAAAAAATAATAAAAATTTTTATCCTATTGCGTGAATATTACGAATCTCCTTCTTCAACCTCACAATTCCTGCAATAGGAGTGTTCTAGTAAAAGATTTGATCGATACATTTCAATTTCAATTACTTCAGGATATCTCAAAAAAATTATGCCCATGAACGGTCGGAAATTAAACCTATGAGGGTATGTTTTGGTCATTTACGCTTAGTTTTGTTTCTAAGAGGTAAAATGGCTAGAGTTTGACCTGGCCAAGTCCAAGCCCTTATCTTGCTGATGTGTTCTCGCGATAGGTTGCAACTCTCTTGTTGAATCCTTGCAATAGGAAATCAAACACAACGATTCTGCGGTGGATGTCCAAGCCCTTATCTTGCTGCTGTGTTTTCGGGATAGGTTAAACTCTAGCAATATAAAATCAAACCCAACGATTCTCTTGTGCAACTATTGCTTTTCTCGATCTCCTTCATGAAACATTCGATCTCCTTCAAAGAAAGTTCAATCTCCAGTTTCACTGCTCCGGCAAGTTAAGCATATCATTGTTTTTTTTTGGTGAAAGAGTTAAAACAGGAAATCGAATAAAGAAGAAGTTTGCAATTGGGAAAGGATCTTTGGGTCGGATTTCCTAATATATCCTTGAACTAAAGGGATGAATTTGGGGAAAGGAAATCAATTAATAGTGGTCATTAATATTGTGAAATTACATCAATTACCCTCTGTTAAAATTGAACTAAACTATGTACTAGGGTATCTAATGTCTGGTTACAAATTTTGTTCGTAACTTCCTTGGTTACAAATAGATGAACCCTTTAGTAAATATAGGCTAAGTATAGGGGAATGATAATAATTGTCTCGGCTTTAAATCCTTACTTTCTAATTTAAATTGGATATACATCTTGTATGGGTCTTTCTCCCTTAGTTTTCAAGTTTGTTTCACTTACTTTTTGGTTGGTTAGATTCAAGTGTGTTCACAATGGGGTAATATGTTTTAGGATTCATGGATTTATTTTTAGGTCTAAGATTAATTTTATCTCTAACCATTGGCTAGGATAGATAGTGAATTCTATGTCAAATTCAATGAGATGACTCACCTTGTGCTGAACTATTTCTTAACCATCCAAAATCTAATGAATCTAACTTCTTGGTTACGTTTATGAGGTTTCTCTCCTTATTCTCAAGGTTCTCCCTCACATACATGAGGGGTTTTTACTTGAGAAATTACAACTATCTAATATTCTTTGATCAATGAGTGTTGTGGAGTGTGATTTTGTAATGTCCCAAAGTTTGGAACCTTAGGATATATATTTTTTTCTTTAGTCTTTTTAAATATTTGTTTTGCCACTTAAATTAATAACTTGAGTACTAGCCTAGTGGTTGTGATTTAAATTGGTGAAAGATTAAGAGTTCAAATCTTTCAAGTCTTAAAAAGGGGTGGTGAAATTGATTCAATTTGGACTTATTTTAGTAGAAAAAAGTTTTGGGATAGGTTACATATGTTATGTGCTAGGACATTAGTTTCAAGGTTTTTTTTTGGTACCACTTTTATGGGCCTATAATATGGGTATGGGGTAGGAATATAAAATTAGTCAAGTCTTTATTTCTTTATTTTACTTGTTAATATGTGTTTTAATTGGACTAGATTAGGAATATATAAATCTAGTCCTTTTTTTAAGTTTTATTTCATTATTATTATAGTTTTCTAGTCAATTTAAGTGTTCTATTGGTTAAATATTTGGTTAAGCCTTTCCTTTTTAGTGTCTAAGCCTATTTTTGAGTTTTCCATATAAGTTTGTAAGGGAGTCAAGCATTGTACACGAATTTTATTAACGAAGATTATTGTCGTTGCTGCTCCTCTTCATGTGTGAAGACTTCCTTGTATTTGATCAAGGTGACAAAATCGACTTTTGATCTGGTTGATGAATCTTCTCTACAAGCTACTACGTTCTCTCATTACTATTATTAGTACTTTTTTCTATTCAATTTCTGATTTTTGACATCAACATATATATTTCTCCCACCAGACCTTCAACTCTATTAGGTTCCTCAGTGCGCGTTTTTCCAAAGATCTTTTTAGCTCTTTGTCTTTGAATCCTCCCAAGAGAGTCATGAACTCATCCTTTGTGTCCAGTCCCCTGATTTTGAGCTTCTCCCGTTGGAAACGTTTAATGTAGGCTCACAAAGATTCTCCCGATCATTGCTTCACATTTAGCATATTGACCATTGTTTTTGGAGGGGTTGGCTACTTGAGAAGCCTTTTCACAAGAATGTGTCTCAATTCATTAAAGCTATCTATTGACTTTGGCAGCAGGCGATTGTACTATGACCTCGCGGCTGACCTAAACGTCAAGGGAAGTGCGCAGCATATGATGTTTTCCGAGACATGGTGAAACTGCATGGTGATCTTGAAGCCTTCCAGATGATCAACAGGGTCCCCAGTACCATTGTAGGTGTTGTACTTGGGCATGCAAAACTCGACCGGAAGAGGATCTCTCATGACTTCATCAGTTAAAGTCGTATCATTAGTGAGATCCGGCTCTTGAGCCGGAGCTTGGTTATCTACGACCTTTTTGGATTTCATCCTTGAGTTCTAGGATCATTTGTCTCAAGCCAGAGTCGGTCACCTCTTGGCATGGATCAACACGCCTTACCCAGCGGCATGTTGGGTTTTCTCTTTATGTATTGGTCTTTCTTTTGTTGTTTGGTTCCGGGGGTTCCGTCTGGACCTGACCGAACTAGAATTGTTGTGGTCATCGTTCTGCCCCTCACTCCAAATGGACACTTATGTCTCGTGCCATCTTGTTACTACTTGGGTTACAACTCTTCAAACTTCCCGCATCGTTTCAGCCAGTTGATCATACTGCTATTGGAGTTTGTAAAACTAGGCCCTCATGACAGGTGCTTGATCGCTGATTTGAACTGGAGGTGAGTCGATCGTCCTAGGGTCTTGGTTGTCGTCGGGCTATTGGCTGGCTTGAGGGTTCTATGGTTGTTGGGGTCCTCCTTGCTGGGCCCCATTGTGTTGTCCCCCGCCTTCGGCCGCGACACCAGTGGAGGGGGGAGGGGGTGCATTTCCTAATAGTCATGTCACGAACTTGAGTAGTCTTCCTCTTCTTTTCGTATGTTCGCTTCACCATGTCCATGCGCCTACCACTCTCTTCCCACAAACGATGCCAATTTGTTGTGGTCAAAGACCCGTTGGTGCTGGAATGTCTACCTTGCACATTGAAACAAAGGGTAAGAGGCGCAGAGTAGACTCTGGAATTAATCCTCCGGCGCCCAAGTCAAGGATCCGTGCAACAGGAGTAGGGTAAGGAGAGTAGTAATGAGCAGAATCGTGAAACTTACCTCTACCTAGTCGCTTCCTTCTGCTTTATAGGATTGGATCCTTGGAGTACTATTAAGAAACATCCTCCTATTTTGGTCCATTTGTGGTGATTATAGGATCGTGTCCCATTAGCTTCCTTCTTTAGTGGGAAATATCCCTAATCCTTTGAGGAGTCACATTGCCTTCATGTTTAGGAGGTATAGAATCGTTTCGGGCCTCTGCCACGAAAGGAAAGCTGAAACTCCCTCAAATCTTGGGATACGAGATTGCTTGCTTCACACAGTCGTTCCTAGTGTCTATGTCAATATGATGAGTAATCCGTTGCCACGTATCAGTATATCGTTTATTAGTTTTATAGATATCAATGATTTTCAAATGGAACAAGTTGCACGCTATTTGGGGATTTCCTGTAAAACCAAAATAATATCTTCTTGGTAGACCCAAGTGATATCCGTAGAATAATTCAGAAGGTCCTAATGATACGACCTTCAAGACCGTTGGATTGGAATAAACATACTAATGGCCACCCCTCTAGTCAAATCCAACATGTAAGCAACACAACAATCCACGTGACAAAACTTTCTATTGGGTAGGGTTTTAAATCTCACGGATTGCATCGGTACCGATCGCTTTCATCCATACTTTTCATAAAAAAATTGATTTTCTTTTTAATTATCTTACGATTTTTACTCTTGATCTTGATCCGATACCAATACCTGATCCAGGATTGGCTAGATGTCAGTATCAATATCAGCGATCCGATACCGGTACTTAAGAACCCTGGTTGGGGGACTTGGGAGTCTAAAACTAATTGTTGGAGATAACATATAACAATCTCCACTGAAAACGGGAGTGTATGTTGTTCCAAGCTTGATTGAATCCGAATCTTTGTATGTTGTAACTGATTTGGCACGTGAGAGTCACGTGTCAAATCAGTTAGTTGCAAATTTGTCAGACTCTCGAGTCTCCGAAGCGAAACATATAAAAACCGGTTGAAACCAAAAGGCGTAAGCTCAGCGCCTCAGCTACACAAGTGGCGGGATTTCGCAGACAAAATGTTCGTTTAAGCGCCGATCCGAGACCTTCGCGGTTCTCTCTCTCTCTCTCTCTCTCTCTCTCTCTCTCTCTCTCTTCACGAGAAAGCAGAGCACAACCTTGTTTGGTTCCCTTTCTATCACTGCATTGTGTTTGGATTGAATTCCATCTCTTTGGAAACTTTTTCTGTTGAGCCGAGCTGGATTTCTCTTTTTCTTGGATTGATTTTCTGTGGAAGAATGGAAATTCATAGCTAGTTTTAGGGTTTTCAGAGGACGGAACTCGTAAGGAGAAGCTTTGAGAAATGGAGAAAAAGAAGTATCCGATTGGTTGTGAGAATTACGCTCTGTATGAAGTGGTTGGGCAGGGTGTAAGCGCTTCTGTTTACCGTGCTCTCTGTATTCCGTTCAATGAGATTGTCGCCATCAAAATACTTGATTTCGAGAGATATAGCACTGATCTGGTAAATCGACTATCCTATCTTCTTCTCAAGGAATCCGTTTTGATCTTGTTCAAATCTCGTTAGCTGTATAGATGTTGTAAAAAACATATCAATCCTCGACCACTTCGCTTGAGCTGAAACAGAGCAATCTCTGCTTCTCTGTAAACATTGAATCTGGTTATTCTTTCACCAGAAATTGTTGCTAGAATCTCTTTAAACATAATGAATTATTTGTTTTCTGATGTATGACTTGGGTCTTTATCCGTAGAGTAATCTCTCTCGGGAGGCACAGACTATGATCTTGGTTGAGCACCCGAATGTTCTAAACGCTTACTGTTCCTTTGTTAGCGATCATGATTTGTGGGTTGTAATGCCATACATGGCCGGAGGTTCTTTCCTTCATATATTGAAAGCTGCTTATCCGAATGGGTTGGAGGAAGTGGTAATAGCAACTATTTTACGTGAAGTATTAAAGGGTCTAGAATACCTTCATCAACATGGGCATATACATCGAGATGTTAAGGTGAGTAACCATTCTAGGGGTTATTCCAAGTTTCTCAATGTTCATTTGCTAACTATTTTCCTTTGTGACTCTTGTATGTGTTAACATGTGATATTTCTGTTGAATTATTTATTCTCAAGGCTCCATTTGTTTTGCTGAAATTGTTTTACAGGATGTCTTAAAAGCAAAAGGAAATTGCATAAGGAGGAAATATATATATATATATATATATAGAGAGAGAGAGAGAGAGAGAGAGAGAGAGAGAGATTCCTTTAAATGAAATGAAAAAAGAAAATTTGGGAAAAAATCTAATTAAATTTTTTGGATGTGATTTATAAAAATAAAAAAGGGGCAAATTTTTTGTAGTATGCTTGTCAGTTGTACAAATGCTACCCATGAAGGTCACAGCCTCATCAATATGACTGGATTTCTGCCCCCTCCCCAACCACCACCCCACACA
>NC_056561.1:27319372-27465412 GCF_013358625.1 Macadamia integrifolia | reverse complement strand
CCCCCCCCCCCCCCCCCAAAAAAAAAAATTAAATAAAATGGCAAAGAAATGGAACATAAGATTTATAACAAAAGAAAGTTGATTTCCTGGAAAATAAGTCTGCATTGAAATAAATAGAGCATGAGAAGCTCATATTATTTAGTAATTGCATATGTATTTTCTTCTTATTTAATTGCAACAAATTAGTGAAAGATCATAATTCTTAAGGTTTTGCTGCATCTTACAGAAAATCCTTTTAAGTACATTGAGCACTCTTCCGTTAAAGCATTTTGTTTCTCTATCCATCAGCATAACACAAGATGGCTCTACAAAATACTTTATGTGAGTTTCCAGCTATGTCAAAGTACTTTCTTATAGGTCTTCCAAAACACTTTAAGCTAATGAAAGCCAAAAATTCTGGTAAATTTGCTAATACGTTCTTTAGGACCTCTTTTAGAAGAAAATTTCCAATCAAGCAACTTTTGGATCCCATCTATAGCTTGCAAAATTGAAGAAGAAAACAAAAGGGACATGCATTAAAGGCCAAAACAGCTAAGGTGCAGAGCAAGTCTCATGCTCATACTACATCCTAGCCTGTACGGCTGTACCTATATACATGAGCCATTGCATAAATAACCAAGTCTTTTTGATGTAGTTCAAAAGAACAAGAAGGCGTGCAGCAAATCATGCCGTCAAACTGGATCAAGAACGGATTAATAAGCGTAATTTGAGTGCTTAATTGGTTGCATGGGCCATAAGCTTTATATTTTTGGGTTTACAATTTTAATGGGCCAATTCTATAGGCCCAAATATTAGGGATCTAAGTCTTACACGGGATTAAGTAGTTAGTTTTCATTTTATAATGTTCTAGAACAGTTTCTATTTTTAAGATAGACAGTTTTTTAAGGGATTCTCCCTACCATACATAGGGGTTTCCTATTTTGCTTGGTTCGTGAAGTTATAAATAAAGAGCAGGGGATCGTACTCACTAAGTGATTTGAGTAGCCTTGAGCTTATGAGTTCTGTGGGAGACGGAACATGGTTTCATGAGATCCAAAACTGCTCTACTGTGGGATGCAGTAGGTAAACCTAAGTGAGATGCCAAGAATGTGGATCGAGCTTGCAAAAGAAGGGGGCTGCTGGTTCCATCAAACGAGACCAGCCAACCCCAGTGTTGGCCCATCAAGCCAGCCCAAAACCAGAAATTACTATTCATGTGACAGTAACCGTGATTAGTAACTCCATTTCCTAGAAGAGAAGGAGTGGCTTGGGCAGAAAGAAAGAGACACCCATCGATTTCAGCTGAAGAGATGATCTGTTTCTATTTTTATTGCTTAGTTAGGCAGCAATATTTGTTTCCTTTTAGGAGCCTTATCTTAGTTTCTATTTTTTTGTTTTCTTAGTTGACAAGTAATTAGAACTACATAGTTGTCTCTAGAAGATTCTAAGTTTCTATTTTACTTTTTTCTCAGAAAAAAAAAGTTAGTTAGCATAGGAAGTGTTTGTTCCAAGTAATTAGTTCCCTTTTCGACTACTTTCTGCTTGGCCAAAGCTACATATAGGCCTTTATTTGTAAGAATTGAAGAGAAGTTTTAATGATATTTTGTGAGCTTTGCTTGCTGGTTTATTCCTGAGAAAGGACGTTTCAACAGCTAAGATAGTTGTGGGTGAAGGACCTAGGACTGAGAGAGTCCATCCCACCCCCACCCACATCTATCCCTATTCAATCCAAAATTTAGCTCCATCTGAGCCGTGGTTTTTTATGATAGATCCTACTGGGACTGATTACCTTGGTAATTAGTTTGACATCACCAAGGCTGGAGTTGGTGGGATCCATTCTCCATAGTTAGGTTAGAGGCCTAACATATCTTCTCTTTTCTTCTTCTGAAGGTCAGTTTCTGTTATCTCATTCATGCGCATACTAGTTACTATTCTGTTTGAGCTTCTAGGTGCTATTTCTGTCCACTAATTTCTTTTGAGTTGCTTTCTCAGTTTTCAAATCAGATCCTCGCATTGATGTTGCCATCCTTCCATCGATTTCATAACTTGTTGGTAGTACAATGCCTTCTCTAGAGTTCTGCAGCAGCCCCATTCCTTGTTTTCTTTTCCATGTTGCTGCTAGTTTCTATTTCCCAACTCACATGCTAATTTAGTTCCTGTAGTTTTTGAACAAAATTCTGTTAGGAGTTTCTAAATTCTGAAGTGTATATTCAGATCCACGTGGTTTCAAATTCTGGACATTGTTATTGCAGGTTCCGAATTTGGTCTCTAAAATCTGATCAGTGGTTACTTTCTGTTCTGGTTTCAGTTACTAATTTCAAATATGTTTCTATTTTTTGGGTATTTCTATTCTGATTTATGACGGTTTAAGTTACTAATTCTGACTTCTACTTGCTGAAACTTTCTATTTTGGGGCTTAAGTTTCTAGTTCATGAATTCTCACTTCACTACAGTATCAGAATGAGTTGTTAAATTCTGGTTTCATTTCTCAGTCTCTAATCCCTTCGATATTGGATTACGTGATGTTTTCTAACCCTAGATTCAGATTGTACTCCACTCTTAACAGGAACTCAAGCGACCCTGAAAACAGAATTTGGTTAACTGTATGGTCAAAGTCAACCTTTTCTGATGAAGGCCAGAATTTGACCAACGTTCATAAACCACTAGAATAACCCAACCCCAAAGTGCTGCGATGTTTTAATGGTTAGATTGTAAACTATAGATGTTTCCAAGCATAGCAAGTATGGTTACTAAAATCTTGAAACTCAAATAACAGTGTATCAACAACCCAGATGGATAGTAAATTCCGGTGGATTGTAGTAGCCCAATAATAAAACATGTTTCCCAATCAAATTCCGGTGGCATCTCAGAGTTGTAGGGGAGAAAGAGAATCATGTAACCACATACTCATGTTGCACGGCCCAATCAACTTTTTATTTCAAATCTATCTTTATTGTTGGGTACATGCAAGTATATAAAGAGAAAACAATGCAAATATACCAAAAAAAGAAAAAAAAAGTAATTGTTTGCGGTTCAAGTTAGAACCCTTCTATCTTGTTTCATCTAGGGTGAGATTTTTCCTGTATATGTTTAAACCTGATGTGTTATTTGACAATTGGGAATTGAGAGATGCAACTATATCAGTTTTGGTTCACGTAACCGTGTCTGTGGGGTGATTCCCGCTTCACCACATTATATTAGCACGTGTTCCAAACTGATAATGTTCCATAGAACCAATCCCAGAGTCAGGAATAATTAAGTATTTCCATGCTACCGGGAGAAACAAAATTCCTATGTGAAATCAGCTGCAAGGTTGTTCTTGCGTGAACAAAATTGTTTGTTTTCCCACACCATAATTTTAAATTGGGCCCTAAAAAAATATGTGAATACCAACTGAAAATTGGGCTAAAGTTAGATGCTTATTATTGAGGAGGAGTAATTTTATGAGTGCATTATAAAAATATATATATATATAATAAAAAAAATAATAATCTAAAATTTAAATTTCTTGGTTTAGGTCAGGCACGATTTTGCTTCAAAAAAATTCCCTGCTGTCTGTGTGGACCCGTCAAGATAATTGTTTGATCCGAGTCAGCCTTGAGAAGTCCTTACCAATGGTGGAACTTATAGTTTAACTCATGCCACCAAGTTCACCTAGCTCAGCATCGTCTGAACAGTCGGCGAATATGGATCTGGCTAGTGGAAGTCAACCAGATGCCCAAGAGAAAAGGAGAGTGGATCTGATGCAGTTAGAGTTGGAAGAGTTGCATCATTTATTCAACCAGTTTACCAGTTCCAAGCAGCCTCAGCAACAAACTGAACCTATTTTAACCCCAGGAGAATAGGATTGGGGACCAAGATGGGGTCCAGTGCACCTCGTACCATACCGAGGCTTGTAGTCGACCAAAAGAGTATGGAAGAAAACATCGATCGTTGATCATGAGATTAGTTTTATTCACCCACACAACTTTATAGGGGTTAGGACGCGGCTCTGTCTTTAAACCAAGCTTGTGAACGGCATTTTCAGAGATGACATTGGTACAACTACTACTGTCGATTACACAATGCACATATTTTTAGTGCATCTCACTTTTGTCTAGAAATACTATCTTTATGTCAATCATCCTTGTGAGAAAACTTATATGTGACCAAACATGGGTGAAGAATGTAACAATGTTATTGCTCCCCATCACTATCACCATCATTGACTTAACTAGGTTCATAATCGCGCTCTGACTCTAGAAGTACTAGGCTACTCCTTTGTTTCTCTTTTGAAGTAGTAGCCATGGATTCTTCCTTATTAGGAAAATCAATCAGACGATTAGGACACTAAGCATAAAAATGCCCAAATCCATTGCATGAGAAGCACTGTAGGTCAGCCCACGGCTTTGTAGGAGGTTTGTGGGAATTGTACCAGAGCTGAGACTAAGCAGTTTGGCCTCAAAGATGCCATGGATGAACTGCTAACTTGTGTCTTTCTGAAATGACTTTCCCTGGGGAGAAGATTGTTGTTGACTGAAACTATCACCTGTAGAGAAAGTATCTGTAAAAGTCTTCCAAGCGTAGGGCTGCTTCAAACTTTCTTCAACCTAATATGCCGCGTATAAAGCATCCTCCATTGTAGGAAGTCGACTAGATGTGAGTGCAATATTGATCTGAGTGTGCAAACTTTCATGGAACTGTGCCACCATACCTCTTCATCCCACTCAGAATCAGATCGAGTGGCTAAATCATAAAATTTGGTCACATACTCCTCAAAAGTCAGGCATTCTTGTCTCAACTTTGCAAACTTGATGTGCATGCGCTGCTTGTAATCGGTAGGCAAGAATCTTTAGTTCATGGCTTAACTCATCTCAGTCTATTTAATTACTAACCCAATGCCTCAAGTTCAATTCTGTTGTTGGTGTTTGATCCATGAGGCTCGAGTCATGCCCTTTAGCTTAGCATATGCAAATTGAATCTTTCTAGCATCAGTCCACCCTTACCATCTAAAAAATATCTCCAAACTGTGAACTGAGTCAAGATACTACTCTGGGTTGTTATCCCCATAAAAATAGAGGATGTTCAGCTTCGCTCCTTTTTTAGCTCCATAAAGTGTATCATCATATTGAACAGCTCTATCTATATGGTGGTGGTGTATGATGTGGTGGGGGTGGTGCAAGATGTGGCAATGGTGGTGGTGGTGACGGTGGTGTAACATGAGATGGACCCTATGGGATGGAGTTGCAAGAATCTCAGACTGTGTAGGACTCTTTTCTTTATCAAAAACCACCAGCTGCCCAATAGATACTTGCATGGATGCCTTCATTGTGTAGAAAGAATTGATAATCGTGTTGGTAAACATGATCTGTGTGGTTGGCAATCTCCATCCTGCTTTCATCTTTAAAGGAATTAAGTTGTTGGTGAATCTCACATTGCCCACTATCGTTAGGATATGGATAGAATCTCCAAATTGATGGTGATCCCAGGATTCAGATTAATCGGAATTACTATGTGCCGACAATATCAATGGACGAATCAAATCAATAGTGTAGTGGCAAAATGGTAAATAAATGGAATTCATAAGAAAGTGGCAGATTCATAATTAAAGGTAATCCTAAAGAGTCATTAGGATATAAGAGTATGGAGGGACAAAATAAGGTTAAGAATTATAGAGGGCAAACTAGGAATGGAGACTAAAATAGGGACAAAATAGAATAAAAGAATATTATAAGGGTATAATGGAAGAAAAAACAAAGAACAAAAGAATAAAGAGAAACATGAGATGAGGGGGCAATATTGAGAATAGGGTTAGAAAAGGAGGGGAATATATCGTGGGTGGAGGAGAGGAAGATGAGGTTGTCTTCAATTCATCAGGATGGGCAGCTGCTATTTTTTCACAAAATAGATGCTTATTTCTTTTTGCAACTTATGTGATGACAGGAGAGGATACTGAAGCTACCATGCAGGGAGTTCTCTATGGGTTAGAGGTAGCTTCCAAGCAAGGATGGGATTTGCAAGAGATTTGTAGTGATGTGCGGGGTGTTGATAAACTTATAGATCTTAACAATTTTTTGCTGTGGCCATGGTCCACTTTTGCCCTACGCATGGAACTTGATGATTTTTTCGTTCAAACCTAACTTTTTTTTGTGTAGGATGTACATGACTACTCCATTAACTTAGTTAAAACTATTGCCCACAAGGCTTTGACTAGGAAGTCCTTAACTCAGAATAGTAATATTTTGATTACAGATGTAGATAAGATATAATTTCTGTTTTTCTTTCAAATAATAATAAAAAAAAATTTAGTCCAACGAATCAACATGAGTAGTGTTAAGGTTGATAGAAGTACAACTCTGACTTAAGAAATCCAATTTGTTGGGGGTGGAAGTTTGAACCATGATGACAGGTTTTTGAAAAAACCAGGTACAATTGATTCGACCTCTCACCTTTCAGCAGTCTGAAACTCTTTTTTTTTTTTTTTTGGTCCATTTGTGGTAACCTTAGAAAGGAACTTAATCACGTCATAGAAAAAAGGGCTTTTGGGGATCTCCCTATAGATGGTTACCCTCGAACACTAGTTTCTGGATAAGGATAGCATGGAGAGAGGTCTAACCACTCTCAGTCAGACGCTTGGTAGATTTAGAGTAGGGAATGCTGAAAGTAGAAAAAAAAATAAAAAACTCTCTTTAAAGGAAAAGAGAAAGAAGAAATAGGAAAGGGGAAAAATAGCGAACACCAAAGGAGGAATAGGGGGAGAGGACAGGTCACACCTTAGATAAAACCTCTATTTCAAATCTCTCTTTATCGTTGGGTACTTGCAAGTATATAAAGAGAAAAAAAAAGCAAAGAATCTTTAATGGAATGTAAAACCAAACTTGACTCGAACTCTATCTCTGATTCCTACGTAAACTATTCAAAAGAAAACATGATAATATAAAAGAACTAAAAGACTACAAAGTAAACCACTACCAGCCTTTATTAGACCAACCGGTTCTATCAGGGTTTGGGTTTCTAGATCCAGTAGTGTTGGTCCAATCAGTCGAGTGCTACTTTATCAAATATGGTACTCCCTAATCACAAAATAGTATCGGTTTTGATCTGTTGAATGATCACTACAGAATTTTGATGTGAATGCTCCTATCCCACTCCATTCTCCATTCTAAAGGAAGCAAGAGGAAATAAGGCCTAGATGCATTCCTAGCACTTAAGGTTTTAAAACTCGGGAACGGTCATGGTATCGGTCAAGGCCAATACCGTTCAGATACCGATCCGGATCGACTTGGATTGGACTATATCGGGTAGGTCTACCCCTTCTTTTTATTTAGGTCAGTTTTTATTACGATTTACCCTTGGACCATACATGTGTATTAGGATCAGGATCGGGATCGGGATCTGTTAATAGCCAAATTAGGGTAGAATGCTCGAGTGATCTATTTGATCACATAAGCCCTTTATTTCTGTTAAGAAAAAGAGAGTCATAAAAGAACTACAAGTTATACCCTAATTACAACTATGACCTTTGTAATTTGGCAATCATTGAGAGGGGGTGAATCAGTGAGTCTAATTCCGATTCCAGAACTGGCTTGAATGCTGACTTGGCAAACCCTGTAACACTTGTACTTGCTCACACATAGTTGTATCCACACTTAGGGTCTTATAGGCACTTCCAAGTGTGCACACCCACTCCACATTCTACGCACTTCATACAAAATAAAATATAAAGAAAAGCTTAACCACAACACAGAGATTTTTACAAGGTTCGGAAAGACACCTACATCCCCCGAGTAGTGTCTATAAAGGTTTGTACCTACTCAACACACTACTTTAACTGCACCTACAGCACCCACACTCAGTTTTCCCAGCATAGAACTGAAAGGGCATTACTATGCCTATACAAAGATAGCGCCCACTATCATCTTGCCAACATAGAACTAGGAGGGCATACACTGTGCTAATGCAAGTTGTAGCACCCACTGCCAGGGAGTACCCAACCCCGGTGTCTAGCACCCACTAAACACCCTTAACAATTAATAACAATAAATTGGGCTTATAACAGATGCCCTACGGTGTAGTTCAAGCTAGCATAATTCAACAATAACTTTCTCCTACAATTAGCAATGCATACAAATATGTAGACAATGATATAAAAATAAATACAGGGGCAGTGAATGCTTACAACCCTTGTCTGAGAAACCTAGAGATGTCTTGAATTCACTAAAGCTATCAAGTGCACTATGCAGCCCAAATTTGGTAGTGTCTAAAAACCCCTGGCAGTGGGTGGGTGTTAGAGACACACTCTCTCTCCTTCCCTCTTCTTTCACTAGCTTTCCTTTCCTCTCTTTTCTTCTTCCCTTCTCTTTTCTTTTCTTTATTTTCCTTTTCTTACTTGTAAAAGCTCCAAGATACTCAACAATGGTGATTACTCCTTCACATAAGTTCAATATCACCAATACAAAAGGTGAAATAAAGTTGGGAATGCTTCAAGACATTATACAAGGCCCCCTTATGTTTTCTCCTTCTTCCCCACCTTTTGCTTCCAATAAAGCATCACCTTTACACAACCACCATTAATAGAGCTCTTTGAACCTTGCTTAAAATAGATGTAAGTTTTCAAAACAACCAAGCATGAGGAGGACCACCTTACATGCCTTCTCTTTCACATTTTTTCTTTAAAACACAAGGAGGCCACCAAAGCCTGTCTTCCCATTTTTTTTCACTTCTCTTGGTGTTGGAATCAATAGATCATGAAAGCAGCCCAAGCACCTCCACAAAACACTCTTAATGGAGTGAATGCAACCTTCATTAAGCACCCAAACCCATTCAATATCACACACTAAAGGAAGGAAGCTTCTCTCTTCAGAACCGTGGGTTTTCTCTTTCAAAATGTTGTTCTAAGCCTTCCAATGGATAGAGCATGAAAATATGAAGAAGCAGCAAATTGGATGGACCATTTTGGCCTTATAGATCAAAAGACATGACATTTTGAAGTTGGGCCACTGAAAACACTCCATTCAGAATCTTTTGGGGCGGGGCGGGGCAGGGTACGTTGGCGGCTTGAATCTCAGGCATAGGACTTGTCTTCAAAAGGCGCCCTTGATCTTGGCCGTAGGATCAAGTCAAACGGATAGAAGATCTGGTCCGTAGGATTTGAATCTTGTCTAAGGCATGATTGACGATGACATCAATGCTGACATCACTCTTTATGGCGTTGTTGAGTTCTTACTAGATGCCATAAAGCAATAAATAGGGATTGTTGGATCAATGACATGTGGCAAGATCTTAGCCATCGATCATAGATCTCTCCACTCTCCCCTATAACAAATAAACCCCTTTGCCTTAATTTTTTGCGCTGAAAATCCCTACAGCAGACTCTTCATCATTACACACAACCCCTCTAAAAATGTGACATGTTGGAACCCTCCTACATCGAGAGCTTTTGGCCAATTTTTGAATTGGACTTTTTAGACCGGTTTTGCGGAAGTGGCCATAAAAATTCATGACTTCGGATTGAGTCGAAACGAAAAGGGTATGGACCACGACTCGATGCACTACAATCTTCTAGAAGACTTGATCACCAGACTCAGCTATGAAGAAAGATCAAATTGCCCCTTAACCTTGCATATTTCATAACTTCCTCATAAAGAATTGAAATGGGATGAAACCAGGTGCATTGGAAATAATAAATCACGCTCGTATCATCACATGGAGGATTCGTCTTCAAAATAATTCATTTTCAATGCCGAAATGCCCCGAGCGTAAAATAGGCCAAATTTTCTCGCGAATGCCATAAATTTTTCATACAGTATTGAACAGGATGGAACCAGGTGCTTTGGAAAGAATAAATTAGGCTCATATTGCCACATGGAGGATCCGTCTTCTAAAAAAATCATTTTCAATGCCGAAAATGCCCCTCGAGCGTAAATATGCCAAATTTGCCAGTTTTGGTTTGGAATTTGGCACCACCTATCATGGATGTCCCAATTCACTCCAAACACTTCATATAACATTGCCATTTCATCAGAGAGACCATACGCTGCCATGTCACCACTTCTAGCCATGTCATCACTACCAAGTGGCCTAGCTTGCCAACAAGGACAACCGGAAAACAACATGACCCCCATCCAGCCGTCCCACTCTAAATAGGGTTGGTGGAAAGGGAAAAGTACCTTAGTGCCCCTGCGGCACACTTAAGTATAGTTCTAACAAAATCGGTCAAGGCCAATACCATTCTAATCTGAGTTTTAAAACCATGCTAGCATTAGCTCAACAGATAAAACAGTTCTTCTCAGTATTACAGTGAGTTTAGACTCTTTACCCATCCATTTATTGCTTCTTTTTTTTTTTGTTTTTCATTGTCAAATAATTTACGTTTTACGCTTAATCCTGTATTTCACTTAGTTGACAATCTAAACTACAATCATGCAGTGGTGGGTTTGATGTTTGTATACACTTCTTAATGCTATCACCTGCCTCAACCCCAACATATCAATTTTCAATAAGAGATAAAGGTATAAACCTCTCTGGTTTGGTCTTCGATATACCAAGCTGACAACAGTTGAAATGGTTTTCTCCTGAACCGAACGATGAGAAACATTTCTCTATTTTTCAACTGCTCATGCACCTGCAAAGTTTTGGGAGTTTCTTGCGTTGATTGTAACTATATGGTTTGCCCATCATTGCCTTTTTTTCCCCTTCTATCTTGTGGGCATCATAGACTCTTTCTTTTGTCAACATTTCCGAGTTTTAATTCATTAATGCAGTTTTTATCTTTCTTTCCCTATTTCTTGCAGGCTGGAAATATTCTAGTGGATGTACGTGGTACAATCAAGCTAGGAGATTTTGGTGTTTCTGCTTGCCTTTTTGATTCAGGTGATAGACAACGCACGAGAAATACTTTTGTGGGGACTCCCTGCTGGTATAATTATAATCTCCTGGCTTCTACATATTATATATGAGTTAAACAGTGGCTAACTATTTTTATGTCATTCATTTATTATCAATGGTTCCCTATTAATTTTTGTAGGATGGCACCTGAGGTTATGGAGCAATTACACGGTTATGACTTCAAGTTAGCAATCTCCAGTGTTATTTTTAATTTCTTGCATCATTAACAAATAGTTTGATGACATTGTGTGCTACTGTGCTGGACAACTGATCTTCAGGGCAGATATTTGGTCTTTCGGTATAACAGCGCTGGAGTTTGCACATGGTCATGCTCCTTTCTCAAAGTACCCTCCAATGAAGGTACATATAACATTCTCTTCTACATTTTTATCAACATAAAGTATTAAAACCCCATGAGGTTCTAGCAGTCTTAGCAGGAGTTACTTTTGGTAGGTTTTGCTTATGACCTTGCAAAATGCACCACCAGGCCTTGATTATGAAAGGGACAGGAAGTTTTCTAAGGTATCCTTTCTGTGCATTGGATTTCAATTTCTTTTTTCCTAATACCACTGGTTCAATCCTTTTACTATTTTTTAGTTGTGTAACCTCATAGACTACTTTTTTTCCCGTGTCATTAGTCATTTAAGCAGATGATTGCTAGTTGCTTGGTAAAAGATCCTTCAAAACGACCTTCTGCAAAAAAGTTGTTAAAGCATTCATTCTTTAGGAAAGCTAGGTCCAATGACTATATTGCCCGAACTATTTTAGATGGGTTGCCAAGTCTTGGTGATCGGCTGAAAACATTGAAGGTTAGGGAATCACTACTATGTGTTGTGATTCTGTGATAGTATTGTTTCTGCATTTACTCCGGCTAGCACCATACGCTTACAAGCAGCCTCATTTTTCTTATGAAACAGATGAAAGAAGAAGATATGCTTGCACAAAAAAAAATTCCGGATGGGAAGAAAGAGGAAATATCACAGGTTTTGATTTCCTTGAGCTAAAATGATTAAGTGGTCATTGTCTCTTCAATTGAAATAAATTCATGTTTTTGGTTTTTGGACACCTATTGTTGTTAACATGGTTCATGACAGTTTCTATTCCTTCTTTTGTGACCTTACTTGCAATCTATTTATTATTATTGTTTTGGAATTTAATATGCACTTATGCTTCTTGATTGTCATGGTTAAGATTTATGAGGAAGTTCCATATTTTAGTGCTAACAGAAAGTAGATGATGACTGATCTGTGTAGTCACATATTTCTGATTTTGATCCCTTGGTAATACGACTAGTTGTGGGGTAGCAAACATACTTTGAGGAAGAAACAAAAAGGAAAATGTATCAACATTTAAAATTTCTATCGCATGATTGAAGCAAGGCAAAGATATAGAAGTTGATGAAGATCTTTATCTAGAATCTATCTACATGTATATCTCGTGTTTTAATTTTCATTGCAAGTACCTCAGTTTCTCTGTCCTATTTTTCCTTTTCTTTTCCCTTTTCATCTGCTATGTTTGAATGGCATATTTTTCCTCCTTCACTTCAATATGTTTGCAACCAGAAGAACCAGAGATCTGGATCTCCTTATCGTGTTGGGATAGTGATATACACCAACCCCCCTTCCCCCAAAAGAAAAATTTTACAACATGTAGGGCTCTAAATGATGCAGAAAATTTAGCTTGCATAGGATCCAATGTTCTCTAGTGATAAAGAATTATAGATTCTGATTCTCATGGGATGTCAGTTTGGTCTAAGTCTCAGACAAGGATCCTCCCCTAACATCATCTTCTGCTAATGTTTTCTAATGCCTTCAGATGCATGAACAGATAAAATGTGGTACAATTTACGAGCCTATGCTTTACAAGCTTGTTCATGTCCCCCCTAGCCTGACAGCTGACAGTTGACAGGATCATACCTTAAGCTGCTTTTTGTGGTTTATTTTCTTCGATGATGTTACTTCAGTTTCTTAGAGCAGTTTTCTACTTGTCTTATGAATAAAAATTTTGTAGAAATTTGTCCATTTATAACTTTAATCTTTTTTTTTGGTGGAGATTGGAGTTATGATGTTTTTTGTCAAACACCTTGTTGCTAGAATTATCATATTGTGCTTTTTCACACATTTTTGCTTCTTAGTAGATACTTTTTGTCCTGTATTAGTCTTTCAATCTCTTATCTTGTGCAATCAGACTTTCCTACATTGTGAGGATTGTATCTTAATGTGCTTTCTGTTTTTCTTTGATCTAACAAAGTGCAGTATTTTTTTATTTTATTTTTTTGATGAATAAAAAAGTGCAGTATTATGTTGTGCTAATTTGAAGAAGCTGTAGTTGTATCCTATACTTGGATAAAAGTAAATGATTGTAGTTCAGATAAGAGCCCTTTTGACTGTCATCTGTCTCATCTCTATGGGTTTCTTATATGGTGGCCTGAGTGCATCGAGAGAGAAGTCGATCCCTTTGCCTCAAGTTGTGATTTGGACAACTAATAAGTGCACTAAACATCGTTAAATCATCATTGATTAAACAAACATTTAAGGATTTAATGAATCATAGTTGTCTATGTAAGAATTTCAGACTTCTGCCATGGTAGACACCTGTATCTGTGTGTGCGCTGGAACTTCACTCTTCTTTTTATATGAGGCTATATTGTTTAACGAAGGATGCATACTTCAGACACTGGCGCCCATGCAAGTGTCCTTTTTGCATAGCTAGTAGACTTTGTTTTCTTGACCTGTATGATTGGTTGCAGAAGATTGTCAGATTGTAATGAATAAAGATTCTATACGTTTTTCTTGGATGGTACATTGGTTGGAATATCTTATGAAACCATGGAGGAGTGTGATTTAAATTTCTGTGTTAATACTTTTGTTTCCATCTAGACATTGACAGTCTGATTATACAAGCTTAACTTCTCTTCTACTAGAAAATGTCCACCCAAGGTTGAGGAGAAAAAGGTGCATACACTGATTTCAAGGTTACTAACATTATGGTGGAGAAACTGGTGCATGCTCTGTGGAGGTTAGTTTTCTTGGTGACTATCTGGTGATTTGGAAGGAGAGGAACAATAGGACGTTTTTGTTGGAATGTATGTAATAGGGGTACTTTAGGAACTGTCTTATGTTAAGTTATCCTATTTTGTATTCTCTTTTATTTCTCATTCACCTCCCTTAGGTAGGAATATGCAATTTCCTTAAGTGTTAGTTGGAGCTAATAGAGGTGAGATAAGCTAAGAGCTCATTCATGTTTTTCCCTCATCTCTCTCTTTCTCCTCTCATCTTCTCTCCCTCTCCTCTTTACCCCTCTTCTCCCTTTCTCCTTGGTCTCTAATCTTACTCTTCTCAACTTCCAACTTGGTATCAGAGAAGCAAGGAGTTTGAGAGTCGACTAAGGTTTCTTCCTCTCATTCTTTGAGTCTCTTTTGGAACCCTAGAAAATAAAGGGGTCCAATAGAGGCTATACAATGTAAAGAAATTCAACAAGGTGACCTAATGGGGCTTTAGAAGCTTCTTGAAGATTCTTGGAGGGAGATTGAAGCATTATAAGGAACTATTGGAGCTCAAACCAAGATTTTGGTCCTTGTTTAGCATTACCGCTAGCTTCTCCTTGGAGTTTCTCTTTCTCTCTCCCCAAGGGACTGTTGGGGATGGGGCTAGGCTTGTAGGTGTCATCCAAGGCCCTTTATTTGGTCATCCTAAGCTGGCGTTCATGAGTTGTGTTGTTAGAGCACAACTCAAATACATGCTTGCTGCCAGGTATTGCTAGTACCCTGTTTTCTGCATTTATGGTTTGAAATGACCTATATGGTGTTCTTGGGTTGTTTTTTGATGGAGGTACCCTATCCTATAATGTATGTGTGTGATATTAGAATGAAGTACTACAGTTACTAGTGGATTAAATTGGTTTTATCTCAAGTTTCAAGTTTTTTTGCTTGCTGGAATTGTTTTTTCTGGTTCCGAGAAGACAATATTTGGGTATTGGGATACCTCTTGCTTTAGATCTCCAATTGTGGTTGTTTAGGAGTATCCACTCACCATGTTTGACCTCATTGAACCTTTGGAAGCTACACCGGTTGGGTCGAGTAGTACCAATCCCAACTAGATTGTCTTTGTCAACCCCAACACTCAGATTTCCCTTGTCAAGTTGGATAGCACCAATTACTTGGACTGGTCACACTCTGTGAAGTTATCCTTGAGGAGTCGAGGGAAAATTGGATATATTAATGGGACCATCAAGGCTCCTGCTGTCTTTAATCTAAATATCATAATGGGAAACTGCGAATTCTACTATTATATCTTGGCTTCTTTTTCCATGAAACCCGAGATCGGTACAAGATTTATCCGGAAGGAAACTTCTAAGGATATCTGGGACAATGTCTCTAAGACCTATGACAGGGTGGGTTACTCTGTTAAGGTCTGTCAACTCCTTTAGAAGGCTCTCTCTATGAAGCAGGGAAACAGGACTATCTCTGACTATTACAACACTGTTGTAGGACTCTGGGAAGAGTATAATCATTATCGGGACCTTTAGTTGTCTAATCCTGACGATGAAGCAAAGGGCTATAGGTCCTTTCAAAAGGAGAGTTCTGATCTTACTAGGAAGGTTGAACTTGGATTATGAGCAAATCTATATATAGATTTTGGGACGGTCACCCCTTCCATCCCTTGATGAGGTGTGTAGCTACTTATTGAGTGAGGACACTAGAAGAAGTACTATAGAGTCTACTCCTCCACTTGAGCTATCTGCTCTCTCTTCCACTGCTCATAGAGAATGGCGGGAAGGCAGCCAAGGGTAAGGATTATCCCGTGGGGATGACCGGGATAGACCCCGATAGTGTGATCATTATGAAAAATGTGGGCATACTCAAGGCAGGTGTTTAGTGCTTCATCGTCATCCTAGTACACGTGGTGGTCGCTGAGGTGGGGCTACAGCCCATGCTATTATGACAAAGACTGATCCTCGAGGACCCTCACATGTTGATACCAGCTCCTTTAGTGATGATATTGCAGTGCTCCGCCAGTTCATGTTTTACCTTGATAGTCCATCTACCTCACAGGATGCCTCAGCTTCCACTATGCTTATCACTTCATCTGCACCTTCACAGCTCTGTCATAGGTTATTGACTCTGGGGCCACTGACCACACAACTGGTACGTCTTACTATTATGATTCTTACTCCATTTGTTCGGGTAAGGATAAGATTCGGTTGGTTGATGGTACTGTTTCCTCTGTTTCTGGTAAAGGCAATATTCCCCTTACTTCTTCTATTTCACCTAAATCAGATCTCCATGTTCCTAACCTTACCTTGAACCTTTTGTCTGTGAGTACTTTGATTAAATCTTTGAATTGTTGTATCACTTTTTTTCCCTTCCCACTGTCTTTTTCAGGATTTGCTCACTGTCTTTTTTAGGATTTGGTAATGAAGAGGATTATTGGTAGTGGACGTGAGGAGAGTGGACTCTATCACCTTGATCCACAATTATCTTTTTTGACTAGACTGCAATCCTATGCATATGGTCATAGTGACAGTAGTTCTATGGATTCTGTGATGCTTTGGTATCAACGTTTGGGACATCCCTCTTTTGCTGTTATGAGGAAACAATTACCTCATTTATTTACGTCTTTTTCTTCTTCTCATGTATTTCATTGTGAATCATATACTTTTGCTAAACATTGTCGTTCTTCTTATCCCTATCATGGTTGTAAGTCTGTTGTTCCCTTTCACATTGTGCATACTAATATCTAGGGACCTTGTCCTACTACCTCTTTATTTGTCCATCATTACTTTGTTTCATTTGTTGATGATTTCTTTTGTTGCTCCTGGACCCTTTTTATGAAATAGAAAAGTGAGGTTTATGATGCCTTCAAAAACTTTTATAAAATGGTCCACACCCAGTTTGAAACCAGTATCAAAATTGTCCAGTCTGATAAAGAGGGAGAGTACATATATGGTGATCTACAAGATTTTTTCACTGACAATGGTGTTATCCATTATCTTGCGTGTGTTGACACCCCCCAATAGAATGGGGTCGTTGAGAAGAAAAATCGCCATTTGTTAGAAGTTGGTAGAATCCTTCTATTTGGTATGCATATTCCTAAAATGTTTTTGCTCTGAAGTTGTCTTTACTACTGCATTTCTCATCAATCGCATGCCTACCAAAATCCTTGGGTCCCAAAACCCCGTTGCCCTCTTGTTCCCTCAGTCTTCTGCTTTTTCCCTTCCTCCCTGGGTGTTTGTTTGTAATTTTTACATGCTTGTTAACAAATCCTCCTGCACCAAACTTGACCCCAAGGCTCTCAAGCGCCTCTTCCTTGGGTATTCTTCTACTACCGAAGGCCACAAGTGTTATCACCCTTCCTCTCGTAAGCGATTTCTTTCCAAAGATGTCACCTTCCTTGAGTCTATGCCTTTCTTTGCTCCTTATCAGCATCCTCTTCAGGGGGAGAATGGGAACGCAAGTGAAAAGGTTGTTGATGCTATTCCATTTTACTCCTTTGCCTCTTACTCCCTTCTCTTTTGATATTGGGAAACATAAAGAGGTGGATGATGTTAACACTATGGAGACTGGTGGGCCTTGTATAGAGAAGGCACCGATTATTATATACATAAGAAGGACAAAGAAGACTTTCCAAGAGTCCTCTTTGGATCCACATCCTGAGTTCCATCCTCCTCAGCCAGGTAACATTTCTTCTCCTTCCAAGTTAGACCTCCTTATTGCTGTTCGAAAGGGCAAGAGAGCTTATACTAATCCTATAGCCCAATTTGTTTCCTATAATGCTCTCTCTTCTATAGGTATTACCTTTACTGCTGCTCTTTCTTCTACTTCTATTCTTAAAATTGTTATTGAGGCTATGACAGACCCCAAGTGGAAGAAAGCCATGTCTGAGGAAATGATGTCCCTTGAGAAGAACGACACTTAGAAACTGGTTGATCTCCCCAAGGGAAGAGTTCCAGTTGGATATATGTGGGTCTATACAATCGAAGTACCGATCAAATGGTGCTATTGAGAGGTATAAGGAAAGATTGGTGGCCAAAGGGCAATTCAGCTCTATGGAATTGATTGCCAGGAGAGACCTTTTCTCTTGTGACCAAACATAACTCTATAAGAGTTCTTTTATCTGTGGTGGCAAATAGAAATTGGCCCTTATATCAGTTAGATGCGAAGAATCCCTTCCTCCATGGTGACTTAAAGGAGGAAGTGTATATGCACCCCCTCCTGGCTTTAAATCTTCAGTAACTAATGGTAAGGTGTGTCTCCTAAAGAAAGCTCTATATGGCCTCAAGAAATCACCAAAAGCTTGGTTTGAGAGGTTAAAGCAGGCCATCTTGTAGAATGGGTATTCCCAGAGTCAACCAGATCACACATTATTTACCCGGAGAGGTAATGGTACCCTCATAGCGTTGATTGTCTTTGTTGATGATATTGTGGTGACTAGATATGATAGTAAGGAGATAACTAGGCTGAAAGCCTACTTGGCTACACAATTTGAGATTAAAGACCTAGGACAGTTGTATTGAAGTGTTAAGGTCTAAGAAGGGAATCAATATTTGCCAAAGGAAATTTATATTAAACCTGTTAAAGGAAACAGGGATGTTGGGGTGCAAACCGGCAAGTTTTTCGATTGAGCATAATCACAAGTTAGGAGAAGACTATCGTTCTTCTTTTGTTCATACAAGCAAATACCAGAGGCTAGTGGGAAAGCTAATATATCTATCTCTGACTCGCCTTGATATCACTTACGCAGTGGAGTAGTGAGCCAATTTATGCATGCTTCCAAGAGTGAGCACTTGGAGGCTGTGTACCACATCCTCAGATACTTGAAGTCCTTTCCAGGGAAATAACTCTTATATTCCCAGAACAATCACCTAAGGATAGAAGGTTATTCTGATGTTGATTGGGCTGGATCCATCTCTGATAGACGATCTACTTCCGGCTATTGCACATTTGTGGGTGGTAATTTGGTTACATGGCAGAGCAAGAACAGCCTATTATAGTTAGATCTAGTGCAGAGGCGGAGTATAGGGTAATGGCTCATGGAGTTTGTGAACTCATTTGGTTGAGACGGCTAGTTCTTAAGTTGGGATGTGATCCTGATGGACCTATACGTCTCTACTGTATAATAAAGTAGCCATAAGCATTGCCCATAATCTAGTGCAACGTGATAGAACAAAGCATATTGAAGTGGATCGGCACTTCATCAAAGAAAAAATTGACACTGGCAACATTTACACACCCTTTGTGAAAACAGGTGATCAGTTGGCAGACATCTTCACCAAAGGACTCATTCCTCATTTGTTCAGTTCCCTCTAATGCAAGTTGGGAATGTATGACATTTATTCTCCAGCTTGAGCGGGAGTGTTGGAATGTATGTAACAAGGGTACTTTAGGAACTGTCTTATGTTAAGTTGTCCTATTTTGTATTCTCTTATTTTTCTTTCACCTTTCTTAGGGAGGAATATGTAATTTCCTTAAGTATTACTTGGAACTAATATAGGTGAAATGAGCTAAGAGCTCATTCACATTTTGCCCTCATCTCTCTCTTTCTCCTCTCATCTTCTCTCCCTCTCCTCTTTACCTCTCTTCTCCCTTTCTTGTTGGTCTCTAATCTTACTTTTCTCAACTTCCAACTGTTTTGTCTGGCAGAAATCTATTCAACATGTGTATGAACTGATTCTGTTGAGGAAAGTCAGATGGGCTTCCAAATGGGACGCATTTCAAGGTATCCTCACTGACTACTACTTGTGGCATTGGGACCTTGTTATTTTCTTCAAGGAAGGCTCATCATCAGAGATCCCCTGCTCCCAATGTCATTAAACTCGATACTGATGGCAGTTCTATTGGGAATCTGGGCCTGTTGGGATTGCAATAGTCTTTTTAGAAATCACGAAATTGTTGTTTTCTTGGTTTTTTTCTGGTCTGACTGGTTAGGCAACTGTTCAATGGCTGGAAACTCTCACTTGGTAATTCAGTGGCTTCATGATTGAGGTGGCGGCATTGATGCTACCTCTTCCTCTTTAGGAGGCTACAGCCTTGTGCCATTTTTTTTTTTTTTTCAAGGAGGATTTGAGTTGGCTAGTGTGTGTTTGTGGATGGAAAGTGTTGAGGTTTTAGGCACTGAAGGGATTGAGGGTAAGAAACCTCAAGTTAAACCAAAATTGCAGGGATAAGGATGTTAGAGTTATGTAATGGGGGTACTTTAGGAACTGGTTTATTATATTATTGTCTTATTTTGTATTTCCTTTTTAACCTTTACCTCCCTAAGGAGGTGTATGTAATTCCTCATATCATATTATGTTGCAATATTGTAATGGGTATAACGGTAATCTTGTCATCATACTCATACTGTTTCTTTTAGATAAAGCTAGAACTGTGTCCAAATGACACAAGTCTCATTTCCTTAATTCCATCTTGGAATCAGAGTATAAATTCATGTTGGGATTAGAACCCTAGAGTCGCTGCCGCCGCCGCCGCCGCCGCCGCCACCACCACCACCACCCTCCACCTAAATTCTCTCTCTCTCGATCTTCTTCCTGCGACTCGAATCCCTCTCTCTCTTGCGACTTGAGTTGCCTTCTCCTTCTCACCCTCTCTCTCTTGCTTCTCATTCCTATTCTGCCTTCTCTCTTCCTTCTCGGTTGAGTCTATCTCTTAGTCAATCGGTCTTGTTTTTTATGAATCCCCTTGGTGGTGACTTCTTAGTCCCACCGAGGGATCTTTTTCCTTTTTTTTTTTTTTCTGGTGAGTCAGTATGCTTTAAGAAACCTTTATAGGTTTCAGATCTGAAATTTTTGAATGCTTTCAAGATTCTTTGTTGAGTTTTCGGTTCCACCACTGATCAACAGCCATGTTTGAGAATTCAACCATATTTACTATTGCAGTCATGGTTCTCATGGATATTTTCCCACCTTCCTTTTCTTCCTTCCAATCGATTCCCTTGGCCATTCTAGCTACTTAACAGGGGAATCTGAGAAGCCTGTTGTTATTAGTCCATTTTAGAAGAAGTGGAGTTTTGACAATTCTCTTGCGATATCCTTTCTCATCAATTCTATGAATCCAATATTTATAGGGGTTACCTACTGTTAGACATTGCTACCAAGATCTAGAGGGTTGCCAAGGGAACATATTCCTAGATCAGCAAAGATGCTCAGGTGTATAAGTTGCGCAAGAAGATCCATGATCTCAAGCAGCAGAACATGAATTTATGCTAGTACTATTCTTAGTTAAGGAATCTATGGCATTAGCTGGATTTTTATGAGGAGTCATCCTATCACTACCACAGATGTTACAAACTTCAAGAAAAGGGAAGACAAAATCCATGTTTATGATTTTTTGGTAGGTCTCAATGTTGAGCTTGATCTCTCATCTCATTGTTCTTTCTCATCCACATATTCTAACTGGATGACCTAAACGTTGGTGCCACAACATTACAGAATCCATAGAACCGCTATCAGTATGTCCACACACATAAGACTAAGCTGTAGCCAAAAAAGATGATTGAGGTTCAAGTAAGTAGAGCCCTTTCTCCTCACGCCCACTGCCAATAATGCACTTCGTCACCAAATCATGAAAGAGACAATGAGAAAGAAAAAAGGTGACACAGTAGTTTAAGGATTTTGTTACGCCCACTGCTCACCACTGCTCCCCTATATTGGATCTCATCAGAAAGCACCTCCAACTATGGAAAGGAAGGCTTCTATCATTTGTTGGGCGCCTTGAGCTTATTAGATATGTTCTCCAAGCCTCCTACATCTATTGGTCTAGAATCTATAGGTTGACCAAGTCCATCTCTTCAAAGCTGGAATCCATATTTGTTCCCTTCCTCTGGAAAGGGTGTGAATCCTTTAGATTCCTCCGGCCCCTTAGTTGGGCTACGATTTGCCTTCCCAAAAAGGATGTTAACTATGTGGGAACACTCAAGTTGGTTTGGAAAGTGGTCTCTAAGAAGAAAAGCATTTGAGTGAATTGGGTCTACTTTAATATTCTCAAGCAGGACACTTTTTGGTCTATGTGCATCCCCTCAGATGCCTCCTGGGTGTGGTGTAAGATGATCTCCCTTAGAATTATTGCTTTTAAAGTTATTTCATCTCAGATTGGTGATGGTTCCTCTACCTTCCTTTGGCTTGACCCTTGGCACCTAATTGGGCTCCTCTCCCATATTCTTAGTGCCCAGACCATCTATAGTTCTGGGCTCCCAAAGCTTGCCAAGGTTGCTGACATTCTATTTTCAGAATCATGGTCTCCCCCAGCTCATTCTTCTCCTCAGATGGTAGAGATTTGGAATGCTTTGCTTGTCATTCCTTCTGCTGGTCTCCCAAGAAGTGACACCCTTCTGTGGACCCATTTGGTAAATGGGCTTTCCTCAGCTAAAGTGGCTTGGGAATTTGTCCGATCTTAGGGCCCCTCATCCCCATGGCTCATCTGGTTTAAGCATCATATCCCTACGCAAAGCTTAATGGCTTTGGAGAGTCTTCACGAATTGTCTTCCCAGACAAGCTTTCCTCATTTAAAGAAGGATTCCGGTCCCCCTGGCTTATTATCTTTTTGGCTCTGAGCCGAAAGACATAGAGCACCTCTTCTTTGCCTGTGCTGTCTCTTCCTCTATCTGGGCTTTAGCTCTCTTCTAGTGCTGGTCGATCAATAGAAAAATTCTCCCTTTCCATAGGGAATGGATCTGGATGGATATGATTTTTTATGGAAAGACCACTTATAACATTGTGGGCAAACTTGCCTTTTGTGCAACCATCAACCAAATTTGGATGGAGAGGAATCAAAGAAAATGGACCTCCAACTCTTGGCCTCTCGGAAAGATTTGGAGCTCCATCTTTTTTTATGTCAAAACCAAGTTCTCAAAAGTTTCCTCCCTTTGTCCTCGTTCCCCAAGAAATTTTCACATTATAACCTCTTAGGATCTTCCTAGATCTATGATCAGGACCCCGGATCCTCATTGAGATCCTTCTTTTGCTTCTCCCCCTCCCCTCCTAGAGGCTTGTATGTATTTTCTTCTCCTTTGGTAATGAATTATTTATTCAAAAAAAAAAAAAAAAAAAAGAGATTAGTGGTAAGTTTAGGAATGTGAAGAATAGAATTAAGTGAAATAGAAGAAGTAGCAGGAATGCTACCTTTACTAGAAATGGAGGAAAGGGAGCCATCAGCAACCCTGACCTTATCTCTACTTGAACAAATAGAGTACATATCATAATAAAGGGAAGTACTAGTCATATGATCTATAACACCATAATCGATAACCCAAAATGGAGCTGTGGAAGGAGCAGATGAGGAAACTTGCAAGGTTGAAGTTGAGGAATCTGGCACTATAAATGAAGAAGATGATGAGCCCCCCAGTTGTGAGTTGACCTTGCAGAATCTTGTAATATCCTCCCTAGTGAGGGAACTATGCTCTACCTGTATGCTAAAAGCAGACTCTATAATATCAGTCTCAGCCTGAACACTATGGGCTCTAGCTCCCCTTCTACGTCCACCACGAGCACCACTAGATTCACCAAGGATGCCAAGAGGATGTGAAGAAACCAACATCTCTCTTTGATGTGCACAGAATCCCACAATGATCATATCGTCTATCATCTCCATGAGGTAGTCCTTGACCTTTGCCACCGCCATACCAATCTCTTTGAGAGCTAGTAGTAAGATCTGATTGCTCAAGAGGGGGGTAGGTTCCATGGCCACCCACCTAGTCTCCTCACTCTGCAGATAGCTACACACTTCATCGAGGGATGGAGGAGGAGACAGGCCTAAGATTTGTATCCGAATTGGCTTATACTCGAGATTCAAACCACCAAGCAAGATAAGAACACGTTCCTTCCAAGTGTTCGATAAACCTTAGCTTCATCTTCAAGATTAGACAGTTGGAGGTTCCTATAGTGATCATACTCTTCCCAGAGACTAATGACAATATTGTAGTACTCAGAAATGGTCCTATCCCCTTACTTCATGTCAGTAACCTTTTGGAGTAATTGATAAACTTTAGCCGAGTCACCCACATGGCCAAAAGTTTTAGTAACACCATCTCAAATATCCTTGGTAGTCTCTTTCCTCATAAACCTTCTTCCAATCTCAGGTTTAATAGAAAAAATCAGCCATGTCATAACAGTGGAGTTTTCAATCTCCCATTTTGCATATGAAGGATCATTTGGGTTAGGAGCTTTAATGGTACCTATAACATACCTGAGATTTCCCCTACTCCATAAAGAAAGCTTCACAGAATGAGCTCAATCTACGTAATTTATGTTGTCAACTTCACAATAAAAATTTGAGTATTTGGATCATCAAAATCCATATAGGTAGGATGAGTAGAACCACTCGATGCACTAGCTGAAATATCCCCAAAGAGAGCCCCAAGTCCACTATCATCAGACATATTGTAGAGAAAAGGTCACACACAAGGTGGGGAGTACACATTCTACCCAAATTTTCTTTCCCTGAGCCAGAAAAAATTCCAGCAACCAAACCAAGTATATACTTTAAAGAAATTCACACCATCTACCTTATTCAAGGTGTAGGATCATAACATAGGAGCTCAATAGCACTAAACATTACAAACACATAGCAATTGGAAGCATCATAAGTCACATTTCTTAACAAAATAGCCAAAAAAAGGGCTGGCATGTTCAGTGAAGAATTGAGCTGTGTAGCCACAACTCATTGAGGCTTGTAGTGAGTCCAAGAGGGGTGATAATACACCCTAAGGTGACCCGAATGAAGCTTGTTTCAGCTCCAAAGCTGACCAGATGAGAGAAAGAGAAAAAATGGTCCAGGACTGGCAGTGAGCTTACCTAGACCTGATTTTTCTTATTGCAACCTTCAAGTGTCTCTTTCTTCAAAGGAAAACTCCCCTTCGTGTCTTCATGGTCTCCTTGCATGCCTCTCTCAAGGTTTCTTCAATTTTCTCACATAGAAGTCCCTTTACTTGGAACCCCTTTGTAACTTAGGGTTCCAAAGGGAATAAAAGAAGGGAGGAGACTAGTAGCTCGACACTCAAACCAACCTTACAGCTTTGATACTAAGTTAAAATATGTGGATGGGAAAGAACAATGAGATGAGAGTTGGAGAAGAAGAAGAAGTAGAAGAGGGAGAAGGAGAAGAGGCGACGGAATGGTGGAATGGTGTGTAGTGGGTAAAATCTCACTAACACCAATATATTACTTCACTAATATATCTACAAGTAGCTACACACACATCCCTAAGGAGGGAAAAATGGAAAAAAAATAAAACATAACATGACAAGTTCCTAAACTACCCTTAGAGCAACATAACTAATATCTCTAACACATCCCTCTTTTGTTGTTATGAGAAAACAGTTACCTCATTTATTTTTTTCTTTTTCTTCTTCCCATGTCTTTCAATGTGAACCATGAATGTTTATATAACATTTTTGTTCTCTTTATCCCTATCATAGTAATAGATCTACTATTCCTTTTGATAGTGTGCATACAGATGTTTGGGGACCCTCTCTTACTACCTCTTTGTTTGTTTATTGCTGCTTTATTTCATTTGTTAATGATTATTCCATTACCACTTGGACTATTCTGATAAAACATATGAGTGATGTACATGATGCATTCAAAATTTATTAAATGATCAGTGCTCAATTTGATACTAGAATTAAATTTGTCCATTCTAATAAATGTGGGGAGTACATGTATGGTGGGCTCCAAAACTTTTTTACTGATAATTGCATTATCCATTATTTGGATTGTGTTAATATACCCCAAAAAAATGGCTAGCTGAGAGGAAAAATCACCATTTTATAGAAGTTAATAGAAGCCTTCTATTTGGCATTCGTGTTCCTAAAAGTTTTTTGTCTAATTCTCTTCATACTATTGCATTCTTAATCAATCACATGCCTACACTTCTTAGTTTTAAAACTCCCTTGGAAGTTGGAAACCTTGTCTCCACAGGTTTCTTCTTTCTCTCTTCCCCTAAGGTGTTTGAATGTATTTGTTATGTCCATGCTAAATCCTCTTGGACTAAACTTGACCCTAAGGCCCTCAAATGCCTCTTTCTTGGATATTCCTCTATTAAGTATTAACAAAAGGCTACAAGTGCTACCATCCTTCTTCCTAAAGGTGCATTCTCTCCAAAGATGTTATTTTCTTTGATTAAGTGTGATTCTTTGCTTCTCATTAACATCCTCTTCACGGGGAGAATAGATGAAGTGAAAAGGTTTCTGATGTCATACCCTTTCTTCCTTCGTTACCTATTCCTCCATTTATGCTTGACATTGGAAAAAACACAAAGAGGTGGATGTTGTTGATATTGGTGATAATTTAGGTGGTGATTCTGGTAATGAGAAATTACTTATGTACAAAAGAAAGGGAAAGAAGACCTTCCAAGATTCCTCTTTGGATCCACATTACGATGTCCTTCATCATTCAGGTAATATTCCTTCTCTTCCTCCAGAGTGAGACCTTCCTATTGCTATTAGAATGGAAAAGAGAGTTTGCATTAATCCTATCACCCAGTTTGTTTTCTATAATGCTCTCTCTTTCTCCTATAGGTGTTTGCTTTTACTGCTGCCCTTTCCTCTATTTCCACTCCCTAGAATATCATTAGGGTCATGTCTGACCCAAAGTGGAAGCAAGCTATGTCTGAGGAAATGATGGCACTAGAGTAGAATTGTCCTTTGAAACTAGCTGATCTTCTTTAGAGAGAGTTCCAGTTGGATGCAGGTGGTTCTACACAAATAAGAACCGATAGATAATGTTGTTGAGAGGTATAAGGTAAGGTTAGTGGTCAAAAGGTATGGTCTGGTATATAGGATTGATTATCATGAGGCATTTTCTCTTGTGGCCAACATAATTTCAATAAGAGTTCTCTTATCATTGGCGGCAAATAGATTTTGGCCATTGTATCAGTTTAATGTGAAGAATGCCTTCCTTTATGGTGAATGTCTTCCTTTATGGTGACTTATAAGAGGAGGAGTATATACAAACTCCATCCAATTTGAAGCTGCCTTCAGCTGAAGGGAAAGTGTGTCTCCTCAAAATGACACTATATAGTCTTAAACAGTCCCCAAAGGCTTGGTTTGAGAGGTTTAAGTAGGCCATTCTGAAGAATGAGTAATACTATAGTCAAGTTGATCACATCTTATTTACCCGGCAAGGTAATTACACCATTACAGCCCTAATTGTCTATATTGATGACAATGTGGTGACTGGAGATGAAAAAGCTGAGATAGCTAAGCTGAAGACCTACTTGGCCTAACAATTTGAAATCAAAGATTTGGGGCCCTTGAAGTATTTCTTAGGAATTGTAGTATCAAAGTCTAAGAAGGGAATAAAAATATGTCAAAGAAAACTTGTGCTGGACATGTTGAAAGAAATAAGGATATTGGGTTGCAAACCTATAAATTCTCCTATTGAGCAGAATCACAAGCCAGGAGAAATCTACGGTCCTTTTCTTATTGATGTGGGGAAATACCAGAGGCTAGTGAGGAAGCTTATCTATCTGTCTTTGACTTTCCTAAACGTCACTGATGCAGTGGGAGTGGTGGGCCAGTTTATGCATGCCCCACAAGAGTGGATATTGTATACTACATTCTCATATCCTTAAAGTCCTCTCCTTGGAAAGGACTATTGTATGCCAGGCACAACCACTTGAGGATAGAAGGTACACGAATGCTAATTGGGCTGAATGCATCTCAAAAAAATGGTCTACATTGAGCTATTGCACATTTGTGGGTGGTACTTTGGTCCCATGTAGAAGGAAAAAAACAGCTTGTTGTGGCTAGATCAAGTGCAGTGATAGAATTAAGGCAACGGCTCAAGGATTTTGTGAACTCCTATGGTTGAAACAGTTGCTCCTAGAGTTGGGGTTTGACATTGGAGGACTTATGCGGCTCTATTGTGATAACAAGGCAGCTATAAGTATTGTTCACAATCCTATGCACTATGACAGAACAAAGCACATTGAAGTAGAATGACATTTTATCAAGGAGAAGATAGACTTTGGCTACATTTGCACCCCTATTGTGAAGATAGGTGATCAATTGGCAGACATTTTCACCAAAAGCTCATCTCTCACTAGTTCAGTACCCTTTTGTGCAAGTTAGGAATCTATGATATTTATTATCTAGCTTGAGTTGGAGTGTCAGAGTTTATGTAATTGGGGTACTTTAGGAAGTGGTTTATTATCTTGTATTCTTATATTGTATTTTTATTTTTTCTTTTTTTACCTTTTACCTCCGTAGGAAGGTATATGTAATTTCTCATATCATATTAGTGATGCAATATAGGTGTGGGAGAGTCTATTCTCTTCTTTAACCTTCCTCTTCCTTCTTCTCTCTTGCTCCCTTTTCTTATGCAAGGGAGAAATCAAATAGCTCAGTCAAACCAGATGTGATCAAAAGGAAATTTAGATTGAGTCCTTAGTTCAGCGTGGAGAGTAAAACTGCAAAATATGATTTAGATCCAACGGCCAGATATCAATTGATGTAGGTTTTGTACTGGAACAAGAAACTGAAATCGATGAGAAGATAGAGGGATAGATGGAAGAATGGTAGATAATCAGGGATCCACCAGATTACAGCTTACTGAATCCACAGAATTTACACTCAGAATCCACCGAGTTATCATCTGAACACAGTCATCTAACTAGAAAACCAGAGACCAAAGTAGCAGCAAAGCTTTTCGTTATGCATCCAATCATGGGTGGGGGACTGACCTTCTTACGTGCATATCTAAAATTGACTAAGAAAGCTAAAAGAAACAAAAAGTATAAAGGCTAGACTATCTAACTCTCTACAATCATAGGCTGTAATGGAGAGTTCTATCCTGACTCAACACTATAAACAATAAAGAAAACAGATACAATCAAGTTCTGGGAATTAATTATTCCTATTCCGGCCAACCAATTAAAAAAAATATATAAGCTGTTAAATTGCTTCCACTTTTTGGACTGATAAGGTTTCTGATATGATCAGTAAACTGAGATCTGAAATTGGACATATTCATTGAATCTGCACCATAGTTAAAATGTGTTTTCCTGTTTTGGCCGAATAAAATGCCGTTTTCCATTTTACTCCAAAAGATATGGCAAAAAAGGGGGCATTTTTTTATATTTGTTTTAAACTTATTCCCCCCCCCCCCCTTTTTTAAATTAAAAAAAATGATTTATTGAGTTTAGAAAATATTATTTTCGAGTGCATCAGTCCCATGCATGCTGCACACATGGGCAAGATCTGACAAATCCTGCAGCTTGGGTTGTGTTTTTTCAGCTTGTTCATTTTCCTTTTCTAGCCACCACTTTCTTTCATCCTCATCCACGCTTTCATTGTGGGATTAAAGTCCACATTCTACATTCCATTAAGAAATGATAACCCAGTCCTAGTACCAATTAAAATTAGCAGGGAACCCTTACTCACGTGTTAGCATAATGTCTAATAGTTTTTTATAAAGAAATGATAATGTGCAAGGAGCCCCCACTTCCAAAAATCCTTTTTTTTTTTTCCTTTTGGACTTTGTAGATATTGTGGGGTTCAAATATGAAAAAAATGATGTCAATTTCAGTAAAATTCATTATTCTCATTATTTCTTCAATAAGATGGTTTCAAAGCTCAAAACCTCACCCATTATTCTCATTATTTCTGCAAAGCTCTAAGCCTCACCCACCTTGCCTTTGCTGACGATCTCATGATCTTCTCCAAAGCCGATCCCTGTTCCATCTAATCTATCCTCTCCTCTCTCCAACTCTTCGAATCCCTCTCGCGTCTTCGTACCAACCTCCTTAAATGCCATCTCTTTCTCTCTGGAGTGTCTAATGACCTCAAAGCTCTCTCCTTAATTCCTTGGGGTTCTCGCTGAGTTCTCTCCCAATCAAATACCGTGGGCTGCCACTCATTTCCTCCCTCCTATCTTCCCACCATTGCACCCCTATGCTTGATCTCATTTGTCGAAGGCTTCAGCTTTGGAAAGGTAAGCTCCTATCCTATGTCGGTTGCCTTGAGCTTATCAGATCCGTCCTTCAATCGTGCTACATCTATTGGGCTGGTGTCTTTAAGCTTCCCGCTTCTATCATCAACAAGGTGGAATCCCTCATGTGCTCCTTCCTCTGGAAAGGGACTGACTCATCCTGTTTCCTCCATCCCCTTAGTTGGGAATCCATATACCGGTCTAAGATTGAGGGGTGCCTTGGCCTCAAAGGAATCTCAGATATTAACTCGGCTGCTACCCTTAAACTCATCCTTAACCTCAAGCCTTCTGCCCTTAGAGCTATTAAGACTTCCATCTCTGATGGCCTCTCTACTTCCCTCTAGCTGGAAAACTGGCACTCTTTTGGTATCCTTTCTATCATTGGCGCCAGAGCAATCTACTCTTCGGGTCTCCCTAAATCCTCTCTTGTTGCTTCCATCATCTCCTTTGGTTCCTGGTCCCCTCCCTCTTCTTCTCCTCTTCTTCTTTCGTTATGGAACTCTCTCCCTCCCTCCCTCCCTCCCCTCCTCCCAGCCTAGGCCTTCTAATAAGATCCTTGGTCCCCCTCTCCTTTGGGTGCCTTCTCCTCTTCCACTGCCAGGAACTTCATCTACTCCCCTCATCTCCTTGTCTTCTGGCACAAAGTTGTTTGGTTTAAAGGCCACATCCCCTGGAATAGCTTTACTACTTGGAGAGATTTCTCCAATTACCTTCCAACCCTCTCCTTCCTCTGCTTCCACCACATTCTTGTGCCTTCTTCCTCTTGTTGCCTCTCTTGGAATGGCTGTGAAGACTTTGATCACCTTTTCTTCTCTTTCCCCTTTTCCTCCTAGGTTTGGAAACGAGTCCTTTCTTGTTGCCATCTTCTTTGATGTTACAAAGCTCCATTTCTCCCTCTTAGACCTGTTCGCGACTCCCCTAGGAACAAGCCCATTGTTGTCTGCTGGGGTCTCCCCCTCTCTTCTCTCCCCCCTTGGGGCCTGTTGCCCCCTTTTGGGTTTCCTTGTTTTGTGTTTTTTCCTTTTTTGCCTTCAGGCTGTATGTTCCGCATTGTTTCTTCTTCTTGGTAATGGATTTATTATTCACCCAAATAAAAAAGATGGTTTCAAAGGTCCTTTGTCAAATAAAACATTATTTATGTCCTGTTCATTTGGAGTGGGCTGTTGATATTATATGTATTTTTCTTGGATGTTATGGTTGGTCTATGTGAGTGTATTGCCATTTTGGTCTGTATTTTTCTATTCTAAATGTTTAAAACCCATATTTTCTGTTTTTCCTTTTTCCTTTTGTTTTACCATCCTGTTCCATTTCTTTTCCCTTTTGAACATGCCGTACCGAACAAAGTTTTTCTTACTTTCCTGTTTTAACTAGCTATGATTAGGACACTGTTGTGGTCCAATCGATTGGACCAGTTTCTAAGTCCAATTTTGATCCAATAGTAGTCCAGTTCTTACCTATCCGATAGCCTGACTTGCTGCTGCATCAGAAAGTCTTTGCATTTGGGTCCTTATCATTTGATGTAGCCCCTTTCCTAGGGTCAGCTTCGCCGCTTTGGTCTCTTTATTGTTGTACTTCAGCTATCCATTATTAATAAATTATTGTTATCTATAAAAAGAAAAGCAAGGTTGCAGCATTATCCCATTCTCTGAAATAGAATAATCAGGAGATCTTGATATTACATGTCGAGCTTAATGAATTCAAATGCATATTTAAGTCACATTGAATTTGTTATATCTGACTTCTGGTTCTGACTGTAAAGCTATGTGGTAAGATATACAGCGGAGACAATTACTTTTATAATATTTTTACAGCAAGTGCAATGTTGGACACTAATACTGGTGTTCATCCGCTTGTTACCTGAACTATAAGGTGCTGTAGTTAGTAGTTGATACTTTTTTCTTTTCCCTTCATGTGCAATGCTCCTTACTGGTTTGGGAGATGTAAAATATATCTCATTTTGATTCATGAGTTCCTATTTTATGATGGAAAGTATTCTTCCTTTCATCTACATGGAGGCCATTGACATTTTACTAGAGCCTTCTCTTTTACCCAACTATATTTTGGTTATGTCATCAATAGTGGGCTTTTAATGCCTTTCTTAATCACTTTTTGTAGAATGAATATAAACGAGGGCTTAGTGGTTGGAATTTTGATATTGAAGATTTGAAAGCACAAGCTTCCCTGGTATGTCGATGATCCTTCTTGTTCCATTATTGTATTTACTATTAAGTTTTCTGATTGTTATTAGTCATTGAATAGATTTCTCTAAGTTACAAGTTACAAGTTAACTGATTTTACTGACTTCATTTTATCTCATTAGATTCAAGATCCTGAGGAAACTCTGACAGATAAGGAACAAGGGGGGAGCTCGTGTTCCTCGTTTGGTCCAGGGAGCTCATATTCTTCTTTTGGTTTTGACATGCTAGATGCACAATCACTACCACAATATCAACCTTCTGTTCACTTTCTGAAGGATATTTCAGATATTGTAAGTCTGAGGCCTCCTTGCTGATTGGTCCATTTGGATGAAACTTTTTGGTCTTAAGGTTTCCTAATGACATTGGAGTTTACAGGAAGATAATGATGTGATACAGAAACAACCGGCACATCCTCCATTAGCTGACTTAACAGTTCAGAATTCCAAGTATATATTACTCCACCATGCATGAATATTTTTTTTTTCTGTTACAACCATGTTATTATGTGGTCATTATTGTAATTATAAACCCACTTAAGATTTTTTCATATGAAATAAACCCTACTATACAATTAAGCTTGTTCCCTTTGTGTTTCCTAAAACTAATCTCTAACTACTACTCAGTAGTGTAAGTCTTACTTGTCCATTGCTTTCGGCATTAACTATTAGAATTCTTGTTAATCACACAATTATTGTCTTTCAATTTTCCAGAACAAGGAGTGATGAATCAGATGATGAATTAAGTGTTTGCGATGTTGCTGGCTCAAGTTGCAAACAGAATATTGCACAGAATGGTTTGAAGCATCATGATGATCACATTGAAAATGTTGCCATTGAAAAGCATGAATTGGAGATTAATGGCGGGTTGTCAAAAGGTATAAATGGTCATTCTGATCTCCAGTATGGAGCTTCATCAGGGACCAACGTACGTGATCTTCCCTTTATCAAAGAAGAGAGGTTCACTACTGAACTATATAATCATTGATCCCATGACAAGGCATATTCTTTTTATTTGCTTGATTTGTGAGTTTCATCTGATCCATTACATTACTTGGCTGGCAGTGTATATTACTTATACTCTCCCTATTTGAATTTCTTCCTTTTCTTCTCAATGATTTTCTTGATGATTGTTATTGCACCTTAAATGTTATTGTTCCTTTTTGAGTGTACTAATTGGACCCTTCATTTAACGGACCAATTCTTGACATGATATAACCTGGGTGTGGATATGGAATATTCTAGACCTCAAATTTGTAGCCTCCCCTTTTTTGAGTCTAGATTTTGTGATTTGGTTATGGGATGGACATTGTTACATGAGACTTCACTTAGAAGCTAATATGATATGAGAGTACAAGGTTGAAGGAGAAGAAGAAGATAAATGGTGGTAGAATGTCGTGTGTGAGAGAATAGACTCTCCCACACCTGTATTGATTCACAAATATGATATGAGGAATCACATACACCTCCCTAGGGTGGTGAAGGTAAAAAAGGAAAAATACAATATAAGACAACAAGATAATAAGCTAGTTCCCATGGTGCCTCTACTACATACACTTTTAACAGCATGCTCATTTAAGCTAATGCCTTATATATTTGGTTCAGGCATGGATCAACAGATCCAATTAGCCTGTGGGTACGCCCAAAATTAGAAGAAAACTAGTGAACTGGAGGATGGAATTGGATAGATATTGAATTTGAGCAAGATACAATGCAAAGTTTCAAATTTATTTGATGACAGAATGCCAAAAACAACACCCAAAAACAAAATTAGATTAAAAAGGTTAAATCTAAAGCCAGGAATTTGATGGGTATAAAAAGAGAGAGAGGATATGTATATTAATATGAAAAAAAAAAAAAAAGGATTTCAAACTAGGAAAACAGAATTGAAAAAATGTAAAAAGGAAAGAAATATAGAGCCAAAAATTAGGAGATAAAAAGAGGGAATTGAAGAGAGAAAAAAGGGAAGAGAAAGGAGATAACTGGAAAATAAGATCTGAATATAATAGTCGATATGAGAGGGGTGGGGGAGAGATTAACTACGCAAAGCGACAGCCAAAAGCAATTCAAATCTTATCCATCGAATCCACTATTTCAGAGGGTGTACATCTGTATTGACTCAAAAGTAAAAAATAACTAGTCTAAGGAGTCTTCTAATCTAGACTCTTACCAATAGTAATCAAGAAGACTCAATTCAAATCTTATCCATTGAATCCACTATTTCAGAGGGTGAACATCTGTATTGACTCAAAGTAAAAAATAACTAGTCTAAGGAGTCTTCTAATCTAGACTCTTAACAATAGTAATTAAGAAGATTCTTTGACCAACACATTTCAAAACTTTGGCAGTCCTGAAAGACTGCCAACTGTTTCTCTTACGTTGTCGGCTTGTTGCAGTCATTTAGTTCTTTTCTTTTCTACTATTTGCCATTTGTTCTTATTTTTTTCTGTTTAGAGTTCAGCATTAGTATCCTTGGTCTTTATGTAATATTTGGCAGTGAAAAATCCATGCATCTGAAGAACTTTGTAGCACTACATATGCTGAATGAGTTGACTTTTTCTTTTTTCCTTTTGCTTTTGCGGTCATGCATATCTGCAGTCTGATGCTTCCCATTGTTGATTTTCTGATACTGCTATTGGTTTGTACCCCATTCATTTAACTGTTCACATTTCCATCATAAATTTCCCTAGTTCTTTTTCTATTCCTCAGTGAGAAGCAGCAAAGTCAGCATCAGAATATGGTCAGTTCTGATGGAGTAATGGTTCCACATGTAGTGGATGATGCACCTTCTGAAACTCTTGCTAGATCATCCAGGGCATCAGGCATGTAACAGATAATTTATTCCCTTACAACTGCTCTCCATGTTAAAATTATTTCCCAACTTCTGGTATCTTTGTAATCTTGCCACAAATGAATTATTGGCCAGTAGAAAAGGTAGTCCCTGTTTTTCTCGCTTTAACTAAAATTGGTTCTTACAGCAGTGCGTGATGATCTTGATGAAAAAGCAAGGGCACCAGTTGTGCAACAAAGGGGACGTTTCAAGGTGACATCTGAGAATGTTGACTTAGAAAAGGTGAATTGACTACTTGCTGACATGGTATTGGTCCCAATATTTTTCTGCAATTTGGACTATATTTGACTATTGTCATTTCATCAGGCACTTCCATCCCCTATGCTGCAAAAGAGTCACAGCATGCAGGTTAGTTGTTTTCATGCAGACTGTTAATAGTTATTACTGTGAAGGTTATTTCTTATTGCATTTTCTTTTCAACAATTTATGATGTGGGACTGATTCCAAGGTAGTTTTTTTCCCTGAATTCTGGTTGCTTTAAGTATTAGTAGGGGCTTGGAGTTTCTACCAAAAAAAAGAGTAGGGCTTGAAGTATGGAGATGTACTACATAGTTGTCTAGGCATCACCTGGGTGGTGACAGAAGCCATTTTTTCCATTTCACGAGTTTTTTTTTTTAATGAATTATATAATATTCTATACTTTGTATATTATATGTTGATTTCTCATATTAGGTCTTTAATACCGTAATAATATATATTGCACTAATATGGCTTCTATGTTGCATAAAAGCATAATTTTATAAAATTATCATTACTGCATTACATATAGTCATTATACCACATGCCTAGGGCACCTAGGCAACGTCCAGGTAACCCTCCAACCCCTTGGGTCTCCGTGACAACACTGTATATTACTGAACGTGGTCCATTTGTTTCATATATTAGTTCAGGTTGGGGTTTGTGGAATTCCCAACTGTAGGATTTGGTAGGTCCAGTCATATGGGTTTGCTGAATTTCAGTACTTTTTTTTTGGTAAATATGAATTTCAATACTTAATTACTAAAAAAAGAAAGGAAATAAAAAAAAAATTTGTGGAGAACCAAGAAATATACAAAAACATCGAAATACAAAGGAAGAAATATTACCATTGTTTCTCTCTGGAGTCTTTAGGAATCTCTCTACACAACATAGGCAGCAAAGTCTCATTTTCATTATTCACTCTCAAAAGCACTGTTTGCGCTTTTATAACAAGGACAAAACACAACAGGAAAAAAAAAAGAAGTCCAAACAACAGAGATGCATGATAAGAGGAGAGAATAAGGGTGAGAGTATACAGATGAGAGTAAGAGGAAAGAAGCACAGCCCAACAAGTCAAGAGAATCTTAGCTACATGGGGACGGCCTACATGGATCCTTGCCCTTCAATAGGCTTTATCCAAGGTCATACTTGGGACAAGACCAAGACTCTACATGTCCTTCCTCACCCCTTCGTCTATGGTCATTTTAGGCCTGCCCCTAGCTCTTTTAGCTTCCTCAATCTGAATCAGATCACTCCTCCTTATTGGGGCATCCTCAGGCCTCCTTTGAACATGGCCATACCACCTCAAACGATATTCGCGGAGCTTGTTGTTGATCGGTGCAACTCCCGAATCAGCTGTAATATACTCATTCCTTACTTTATCCTTCCTAGTTTTGCCACACACCCATCTTAATATCCTAATATCTACTACACATAGCTTCTCTAAATGATATTTCTTAACTGCCTAGCACTCTACCCCATACATTATAGCTGGTCGCACAGCAGTCCTATAAAATTTTCCCTTAAGCTTCGAAGGGATAAGTTGACCACACAACACTCCAGAAGCACCTCTCCACTTCATCCATCCCACTTTATTTTTCTGTGAAACATCATCCTCTATGTTACATTCTTTATTTATGGTTGACCCCAGATATCTAAAATAGTCACTTTGAGGAATCTCTCTCTCCTCAATTTTTACCGTTTCATTGACCATTATAAAGTGGCTAAAGTTATACATTATATAGTCCGTCTTCGATCTACTAATTTTAAAGCCTTTTCTTTCCAAGGTAAATCTCCATAGCTCCAACTTAGTGTTAACCACTGCTTTAGTCTCATCCACTAAAACAATGTCATGCATGAAGAGCATACACTTTTGAACCTCATCTAGAATGTTTTTTGTTAACTCATCCATGAGAAGTGCAAATAAATAGGGGTTTAAGGCCGATCCTTGATGTAAGCCAATTATAATTGGGAATTCCTTGCCTTGACCTCCTACAAATCTCACACTAGTCACCAACGCCCTCATTCACGCCCTTAATTATATCCACATAATTACTCCATGTTTTTATATGTAGGCCAATATACTTTGATAGCCAGGCCTATATGACTTTTAAATTCAAAATGATACGTATATGCAAGAATTAAAGTATCGGTATCGATTGCCATATCGATCGGCCAAAATTAAGATACGTATCGGAGGGTATTGTATTGTATCGGAGATATGTTAAGATACGCTAAAGATATGCACAAATGGATAGCTGCAAGGATTAAAATATCGGTATCGGTCGCCGTATCGGTTGGCCAAAATTAAGATATGTAACGGAGGGTATCGTATCGTATCGTATCAGAGATACGCTAAGATATGCTAAAGATACACGCATAAATGGATAAGAAACGTTTTTTTTACACTTTTGTATAAAATAATTATTAAAAAAAAAGCTATAGACAACATGTATTATGCATAAACACTAAATTGAGAGTATCGCACTAAAAATCTAAGGTTTGTAGTTGTCCCATCAATGTAAAATCCTTATTCCCAATCTTGATTTCCACTTTAGTTAGAAAGAAAAATGGCTGGCAGCAACTTTAGAACAAAAACCCCTCAAAAAAAATTTTTTTTTTTGAAAAATGACCTATCTTGGCCATTATATGATCGTACTGCATAGTATCGGAACGTATCATAACGTATTGGTATGTATCGGTTGATACATACCAATACATACCAAAACGTACATTTTACCTTGATTTTTAATTTTTCATAGAGTATCAGTACGTATCGGTGGTGTATCGGTATGTATCATAGGATACATATCGATACAAAAGGATTTGAAAATTTCCATGTATCATATCTGTAAGGGCCGATACAAATACTTATCGGCCGATATGGTACGATACGTCGATACTTAAAACCATGCCTATATGATTATATCCAGAAATAACTTACTTTAATTCAAGTAAATAGGTGCAAATTCAATCAATAATTTGAGAAATTGGGGGAATTAGAATTTCCAGAAAACCAGATCCAGAATTTTGAAAACAACCAGATGTCAGTGAGGGAGCTGATATGGGGATTTTGGGAAGTAATCAGGGGTTAAAATTGAAAAATAACAAAAATCAGATGTGAATTTAAGAGATATCTAATTTTAAGGGTTAAGAGAAAACCTGGTAACTTAGAAATTAGACATATCAAGTTATGGCGGTGAATCTGATTTCTTAGTAAAATATAAGGGGTGCAATTGGGCTGGTGTAGCATTATATGAAGAACAGGGTAGAGGGTATAAATGATAATGCTAGGACTAACGATCAGAACTATAGGGAAATCTTAACAAAATAAAGTTATGAAACTTCAGATTAACAGTCTAAAACTGAAACCAAGCTTCTGGATACTAGAATTACCTAATTAACACCTGTTTCTGTTACCTCATGATTCTATCATAAATCAGTAATTTAAATTACCAAAATTAAATACTTGGCCCAAGACCCAAGTGAGAAAAAAAAGAAAAAGGTCCTAATACTACTAGCGTGGACTTTTGTTTGGACATAAAACTGAACCCATGAGCTTGGGCCTTGAGCTAAAACCTTTAGATTTAGGCCTCTGTATCCCTGCAATTTTGGTTCAGCCAATTAATGGCCATATCAGCCACTGCATCAAATTTAAGTAAAGCTGTGAGTAACTACTTCAAACTGCACTGTGCCTAGCATAGATACATCCCAAAGGCCCAAACACTACTATTGCAAAACTAAAATCCAAGGATATATAAAATTTTCTGCCTAACCAAATTAAAATTGTTGACACTCCAAATACCTCAGTGGCTTGGTAGCTATGTAATCTGAAGTTCACCAAATCAAGGAGCTGTTTTGGTTTGCTACTTCTTATATTCCCCTCTAGAGGGATATAGGCTTTGGTGTCACTGGTGGCACCTATTATTCTACTAGTGGCACCTACTAAAATATCACATGCCCTCCCCCCCCCCCCCCCCATTTTGGAGTCCAAGTTCATCCCTGTGTCAGCTACTAACTTGTTTAAGTCTTTCAATGGTTTATTTTTTTTTTTTTTGGATAATTAAATAAATTAATAACCAAAGAGGAGAAAGAACATACAAGGGGAGGAAAAAAGGGGTGGGGGAGGGGGGACAGACTTCAACCAAAAAGGAGAATCCAGCCACAAGGGGCAAAGAAGAACAACAACAAAAAGCCAGGCACAAAGCCAACACTCAAGCCAAAAGGACAAAGGGATACATCAAAAAAGGAGGGGGGAATCAAGAAGTGGGGATGGTGCCAGTAGGGAGGTTCGAGGAGGCAATGATGTGTCTATTCCTAAGGGAATTGGAGATAGGCCTATGATAGAAGGACCGGATTTTGGAGGAAACATCAAAGAAGATGGCAGCCCAAATCTTGTCCGGGGGCGGGATTGGGATGACCATCTTTAGATATTGCATTCCATCTAGAGGTGATTAATGGTTGAGGCAAGCTTACCGATAGTATCACAAATAGAAGTGCCCGTGAAGGTCATATCAACCCAAATAGATTCCCTATCCATAGGGAGAATGGGTCTACGAGAAGGCCAACATCTGGAGAGGACTTTCTTCCAGACAGAGGAAGAGAAGGGGCAAGAAAAGAAGAGGTGAGGGGAGTCCTCAAGGACATGGGAGCAGAGGCAGCAAGAGGGGTTGACAGGGATGTGACGAGAGATGAGAAAAGCTTGGGTGGGAAGGCAGTTAGAGAGACATCTCCAAACTGTGAAGTTGTGTCGGGGAATATGGCCTTTGAGCCAGACGAGGAAGAAGGGAGCCAAATGCATTTATCTTCTCTTCCCCAGTGCCTAGGGAGATGGGGGGAAGGGAGGACCAGAGGTCAGCAAGGGGTGAGGAAAGTGGGGAGACCAGCCAAGAGAGGAGAGACTAGAGGAGACGGGGAGACAAGGGGAGACCCGAGGAATAGATGATTCTGGCCATGATCAGAGTGGAGAGAATGCTAGAAGGGTACCACGGATCAAACCAGAGGGAGGTCGATTGGCCATTACCAATAGAGAAGGTAATGGTTTTCATTCTATTAGTTAGGTGTAAATCCTTTCTCTCATCAATGCATCATAAATGATAAGGAATTTCTAGAAAGCTACTAATTACCTTCTCTCACTCCCTTGTGTTTGTGCACGTGCAAATGTCCGATTTTTTTTTTTTTTTGGATGAATAAATAAATTCATTACCAAGGGAGGAAAGAATATACAAAGGGGGGAGAAGAGAAGGGGGATCCCAAGATTGGCCTAACAAGGCCAATCAACAAGATCGAGACAAACACAGGAACCAACAAAAAGGGCTTGAGAACCTACAACACTAGTAGCACAAGCCATGATACATCAATTGGGGGGGAGAAGAAGGGAGGAAGGAAAACCCCAAGAGACAACAATGAGCTTGTTCCTTGGGGAGTCTTTGATAGAACGATGTCTAATGAAACCAAGCTTAGAACTAACATCAAAATAGATGGTTTTGCAAATCATGTCACATGAATGGGAATTGGAAGTCCATCTACGCAGATTTCACTCCATTTAGATATGGTTTATAGAGGCACAGAAAACCAGTTTCCCAATAGTATCATGAATAGAAGAACCGCCATAGGTCATTTTTACTAAGATCCATCCTCTACTCAAGGGAAGGATAGTCATACTGGAAGGCCAGCAGGTAAAGAGGGCTCTTTTCTAGATGGAGGAGAAGAGGCAAGAGAAGAAGAGATGGATGACATCTCTGGTGCCATTCCACCAAAGGCAGTAGGAATGGGGGACCGTGTGTGACAGTAAATAAGGAAGGATTGCATGGGAAGACAATACGAGAGAGATCTCCACACAATGAAGTTGTGGCTAGGGATATGACCTTTAAATGATTTTCCTCTAAGGAATGAGATCCCAAGCAGAGGCAGAAGAGAAGAGTCCCAGGGGGACGGGACCAGATGATCCGGTCATGCCTACCTTGATGACCAGGGGGAATAGGAGGTATAGAGGACCATAAATTATCAATGGGGAAATGGAGGATGGGTGATGTAGAACCGGGGTCAAAAGGCTCTATTTGGTTTGCTTATGGGCCCACTCGAATCAGAGAACTCAATAATCAGAATGCAATGATAGTTTTGTGAATATCTCAATTCTCACAAGGGCTTAGTGTCACAATAATATTCAGATATTGAAAATATGGCAGTCTTGTAAATAATCTGAAGTTATTAGGGGGTGGCAAAACTTGTAAATAACCAGGCTACGTAATAAGCTATTTGGGAGATGGGACCTAAAGGTGATTAGTAATTATTGGGTTGGGGTAAATTAGGAAACAAAATAGAAAGAAAGGATAATGGGGGTTAAAGTAAAAAAGGTGAGGGTACTGAAATAAGGGTTTAGAATGACCTCACTAATAAACTAAGAGTCTTCAACCTTACAAAGGTGGAGGCAAGGGGGAATTTGAACAAAGCTTTAATGGAGAGAACTCCTTCAGTTCACCTTTGCTTGGTCTGGGATTTCTGGAGGAGAGTCGCAGCACAAGGATCCCTTGTTTCTCATAGCCCAAGACTTGAAACAATAACCCAGAAGTCAACAGGGAAGTTCTGATTCAAGAACTGGCGGTAGACTTGCAGCTCTTTAGTTGCAGGATTCGGTTGGGACAGATGATGGCATATCTAAGTGATGTAGGGAGGATGCCTAGACAACTAGGTTTCCTATGAGGGGTCAATCCACTAGAATAAGGAATACTCAATAGGTCTTGAATTGGGTTGGGTTCAAAGTTGCTCAGCAAAGTACAGATTTAACATGCAAGATAATAGACTAATTAACAGGGCAACAACAGTCAATAATAATCTAAGCATGAAATAACACTTAAACTACCCAAGTGTAAAATGGGGATATGGGGAAGGGAACATGGCAGGAAATATGTGTTAGGTTTAGCACAAATCAATTAAGACACTAAGCATAATAAGCAACCCACGCAGTTCTCTAAAATCAGCCAACTAATAAGGTAAAACAGCAGGGAATTTTTATTTTTTTTAGGATAACAGAAAATGGATGGCTTGAAAAATAGAGATTAATTTTAGGTTTCAGTGGGGGAGATAATTGGGATAATAGGCAATCAATGGATGTGGAAGTCCAGGGTTTAAAGTATCTCTGATACCGATACGATACGCTCCGATACGTATCTTAAATTTAGCCGACTGATACAATATACATCGATACGATTCATGAAATTTTTAAAATCCTTTTGTATCAATATATATCCTACGATACATACCAATATGCACTGATACGATACGTTACGTACCAATACTCTATGGAAAATATAAAATCGAGGTAAAATATACGTTTCGATATGTATCAATCGGTATACCTATACGTATCAGTGAGTATCAGTACGTATCGATCGGTACGTATCAGTATGTATTGATATAGTGCGCTACGGTCATATAAGGGCCAAGATGGGTAATTTTTCAGGAAAAAAACACGATTTTTTTAGGGGTTATTGTTCCAAAGTTGATCCCAGCCATACTAAAGTGGAAATCAAATTTGGGAACAAGGATTTTACATTTATGGGATAACTACAAACCTTGAGTTCTTAGTGCGATACCCTCAATTTAATGTTTATGCATAATACATGTTATCAATAGCTTTTTTTAACAAATTTTTTTATGCAAAAGTGTTTAAAAAAGTGTTTCCTATCTATTTATGCGCGTATCTTTAGCATATTTTAGCGTATCTCCGATACGATACGATACCCTCCGATACGTATCTTAATTTTGGCCAACCGATACGGTGACCAATATCGATACTTTAATCCTTGTGTGGAACAGGGGGTTTTACTTACCTTCTTGCTGTCCCGATCTGAAGAGAAAAGGAGAAGCCGAAGTCCTCCAAAATAGAAGTGCAGTCCACCTTATTTGACGAGGGAGAAGGTCTAGCTTGATGATGTAGTGCTCAGCAACAGCCCAGCTTGTTGATGAGGAACTCAGTAGCAACCCAGGTGGCGTCTATTCGATGGAGGTGATCTCCAGTTACTGTGAACAATGGCTGCAACAGTGCAGCAACAACAGAGAGAACAGAAAGAGCAAAAGAGAGATGAAAGTTGAGAAAAGAGAGAGAAAGTCAAGAAATGGAGAGAACGAGAGCGAGAAAAGAGAGAGAGAGAGAGAGGGACGATGATTTTTCTTCATTCAATAATTTTTCATTAATTAGAAAAGAGATGGCCAATGGCCTTACACATATAAAGAATATAATTACCAAAAATAAAAAGAGTCATTTAGGAACTCAATCTCTGAAATAAGAAATTACCTAATAGACCAATAGAAAGAAATACCTAGTTTCCTAATTATTCAAAACAGTTAAATAATAATATGAACTAAAATAAATTACTAAAATAAAACAGAATCTGGTGGGGTCCACAAGGATTTGCCGATTGGGAGAAAAAGGGTGGTCGAACCAAGCGCTGGGAAGGCTGGTTCGACTCCCTCTCTTTCATTCTTCTTTCTTCTTTTTTTCCTTCTTTCTTCTTTCTTCTTTCTTCCTTCTTCTTTCTTCTAGCTTTCCTCTAGCCAAATAGAATGCACATGTGGCTGGGTCTTACACCTACGCCGCTGGTATACATGGATGTCCCCATCACTAAGTTTGATATTCAGGGGTTTTTGTCATCTAGGAGAAGGCTACCTTAGCTTAAGATCTCAGCCCAAATAGATCAAACACTAATGAGATCTGAGAGCTTGATTATGGCCGTAAATATCGCCAGAAACAGAGTAGTTCCAGAAAAAAGAAAAGTACAGCATAAAAAGTAAGGAAGAAGAAGAAGATCAAAGAGGGAGGGAGGGATATGCAAGCCTCACGGCAGCCATGGTCTCAACCATTAATTCAGTCATTCAATTCTTCAATTCTAAAACTCCTCTCTATAATGTTTTTTCAGCAATTTAAAGAACTCATTACATAAAATTGGAAAGAAATTAAAAGATAGAAACTAACTAATTGCAACAGAAAATACGTCTTAAACATAAAGAGAATCAAATATACTAAGAGTTCTTCTTGTCAACTACCAACCCTTGCCAGTCCAAAAATCCGGCTTCGGTTGGTTGTGTCTTGGTTGAGGCCTCTATAGTGTGTCGATTGGTCCACCAAGCCAAGGCATCTGCATCAATGGGGGAGTCCAAAGACCATAAAAAATGATAGAAGCAAAGTTGGCATATCTAGAAATGCCAGAGGAGTAGACAATCCTAGGAGGGAATTGAGGAAGGAGAATAACAGAAGGATGCCATAGATTAAGCTAGAAGGAAGTAGACGATCCATCTCTAATGGAATGAGAAATCGCTCCAAAAGCAATGGGCCTAAGGGAGAGAATGTTCCTCCATATCCAGGAAGGATCAGAAGGGATGGAAGCAGCCCACGGAGAGTCATTCTTTAGGAGGTGGGAGTAAACCCAGGATAACAATATACTATTGTGCTTGGAAGCGATTTTCTAGATGAGCTTAAGGGTACCAACATGGTTGACCTCTTTGATGCTTCGAAGGCTAAACCCTCCTTTAGCTTTAGAATGACAAAATTTTCTCTAAGAAAGAGGGTGGAGAAATTTGGCAGTGTTAGAGCCCTTCTAGAGAAAGGAGCAAAGGAAATGCTCAAAGGATTTGGAGATAGAAGAGGGAGGGGGGAAGTGCCGGACCAGTAGAGATACATGGATAGAAGGACAGAGCGGATGAGAACGAGGCGACCCACATAGGAGAGAAGCTTGCCCTTCTATAGCTGAAGCTTTCTCTTAATAAGGTCCAATAAGGGAAGGCAATGATAAGCAGAGAGCCTGGAGGAGATGAGGGGCAGCCCAAGATATTTGACAGGGAGAGATCCCAAGGAGAAGCCAGTGATGCAAAGGAGGTTTGCGTGGCAGAGAGCAGAGACACCGGAGAGGAAAGAGATTGGATTTAAGGAGGTTAATATGGAGGCCAGAGAGATTCTTGAAAAGGTGGAGGGAAGACATGATGGAGGAAAGAGAGGAGGGGTTAGCCTTAACGAAGATCATGAGATCGTCCACAAAGGCAAGGTGGGTGAGCTTCAAGGAGTGGCATTTGGGGATAGGGGAGACAAGATGGAGATTAGTGGAGGGATTGAATCGATCGAGAAAGGATCTCAAGGCCAAGAGGGAAGTGGAAAGGGGAAAGAGGGGTAGCCTTACCTAATACCAATGGTGGAGGGGAAGAATCCAGCAAGGTTGCCATTGACGAGGGTAGAGAAGGAAGGGGAGGAGATTCAGGAATAGATCCAATGGACGAAGGAGTAAGGGAAAGACATCTGAATCAAGACTGAGGAGATGAAATTCCATCAAGTAGAGTCAAAGGCTTTGTGAATGTCAGTTTTAAATAGAGCAGAGGGGGAATGGGATTTCCTATCAAAACAACAGATGATCTCATGACAAAGGATGATTTTGTCAGCAATGTTTCTACCAGCAATGAAGGCATATTAGTTTGGACTGACGAGGGAGTCAATGACCAACTGGATCCTGTTGGCATGAATTTGTAGATGAGATTACACTGAGAGATTGGCCTGAAGTCAGCCATGGAATCAGCACTATCTTTCTTAGGAATGAAACAAAGGAAGGTATGGTTGATCCCTTTGATTTGACTGGGGTTTGGGAAGAAGCTCCTGATAGCAATGATGAGGTCCAGTTTGATGATGTATCAAGACCTGAGGCTTTGTTAGCCTTATGGGCAAGGACAGCCGACAGGATCTCTTCCTCAGATGGGATGGCCTAGAGGGAGGGAAGAAGGTGGGGAGGGTCAAATTTATTGAGGAGGCCACTGAGGATGGAAGGGCTAGGATGGAGGATGGAGGGGAGGAGGAGATCTTGAAAGAAGGAAGCTGCCTCAGATTTGATATCCTCAAGGTTGAGGATGGTGGACCTTTGCAGGAAATGAGCTTGGAGATGGAGTTGGTGTTCGTTCTAGCTTTCAAGGAACGGTGAAAGTAGGAGGTATTAGAGTTGCCAAGCTCAAGCCATTTGATTATGTGTATAAATGGAGAAAAACATGTATAAGTTGCAGTTTTTCTGTCAACTTAATTTTACGACACCAGATATGGGTGGAGAGCTTATAATCTCTCTACTCTAGAAATGACCTTGCACCAAAAGATAGCTTGATGTTTACGCAGAAAGTCCCTGCTCTGTATAGGATTGCTTATTTTTCCATTTGAACTTGATGTTGCTGAGTAAACCAAGACAAACATGACTTCTTGCAGTTTTGGTGAAGGTGCTATCGGGATTTTTCCCAGTACCTGTAGAAACTTCATGATTCTGGAATGGGAATTCAATTGTTGGAAGATTCTAGGCCAAACTTATCAAAAAATAGATTATAGGCCAAATTTATTTAACTTAAATTGATAATCACTTTAATGAATTTGTCAGTATACGGCATTAGAAATGTTTAATATCCAACATTTTTTTTGGATTTCTTATGTTAACTCATTGGTTATGTAGGTGATTACCCAACTTCCTGTACTTAGTCAACAACCGTCATCTGCTGCTAGATCATCAAACCCTCCTGGATATTCACTTTACCCCCAGTTGCATTATATTTTGCAGACAAATATTCATCAGAGGGTATGAGATTGCCTTATTTTATTAGATCTTCTTGCAATCTGAATTTGTTTAGGAAGTTTTTTATTTGTCACTTTACCCTTGACAGGAGAATATTTTAAATTTGATGAAGCAAATCTCCTTTGGTGATTCCACAGGTTCTGGCAATCGATATCTTTCAGATGTTTATTACTTTTGATATTTTATATATTATTTGCTTGATCGGTTTCCATTTCTTCAGTTAATTGTGATGGAGGTCTTATGCCAACAACTACCCTGACAGAGAAATCCTTGGTATGTAATTGCAGATTTTCTAGGGTGTCTCTGTAGTCCACCAGCTTTCTTTTGAGACCTCTGTTTGCTCATCTATTTCGGAATTGAGGAAGTGCTCACAAGTTTCTACATGTTCAATTTTCTTAAAATATTGGTGGTTGGGAGTGGGGCAGTGGGGCACTATTGCAGTATTATATTAGTGGTGCATTAGGGTCCAATATGTAAAACCCAAACCAAGTGTCCAAACTAGGACATCTTTTCCCTCAACCCTCAATATTTTGTTATTCTGATGAGCCTTAACATTAGATGAGGACCTTTTCCATCATTGCAATAACTAGTGCTTACGGATGTCAGTAAAAGTATGGCATTGTAATTATTGTAATTGCCAATGCATATAGCTAGGTTTGGGCTAGTGCTGGTGGTGCCCATGAAATTGTAAAGCTACTGTTTTATGGGTGATTGTAAGATAGAAACAACCATAAAGTAATTGTAGCAACAGTCGTAAAAGTAATCATGAACCCATTTGTAATGATGGTTACCACATATTTGCTGATAAAGAGGGCAATGTTTTCCCAAGCAAATATATTTTACCATTTAGAAAGAGAGAATAATAATTGGTGGTGACTTTTATATCCCCAACTGCTGCATAATGCTAATGGACGGCTCTTGCTCATTTTAGTTGCCTTTTCAAAGACTTGGTATTATTAACTTTTCAAATACTTGGTATTATTAATCCAACATTCCAGACTTCTTAAGAACTTAAGAAATTTTAATGAAAGATGGTATTTCCCGTTCACTCTGATTGGTGTAATTCATAAAGAATCTCTTTCACTCTCATTGGTGTAATCTCAATTGCACCATGTATAACATTTTACTCATTTGAAATTCATGGGTGCAATTTTTATGGAGGATAATGAAAGATAAAAATGGTTCCATCGATTTTCTTTAAGAAATTTTTAATATATATCAACTCAGAAGGGACCAAGTACTTTGCTTGATGTCTCTATAATTATCTAGTCCAAGGATTTGACAATACCTAGAGCCACAATATCATAATTCCATTGTTCATTTTGATCCCCTTTTGGAGGTTGAAGCCGACCAGTACACTTTTGCTTTTGGCTGCAGCTAGAGGCAGCACATGATAGGGAGAAGGAGTTACTTCAAGAAGTTACAGAGTTGCAGCGCAGGTATTCAATAGTGACACATTTTGTTACCAAGTATTTTGAATAAGCCTGAGACATTTTTTTCTTGCCTGCAGGCTCATATGTGTTCAAGATGAACTTCAGAAATTTAAAACAAGAAATGCTCAGGTTGGTTTTTCTGCTCCATCCATGCATCTGAGAATTCAAGGTTATATCTAGATTGTAACACTTTACATAAACGTACTTCAGGTGTGATCCAAATCCTTATTGATTTTTCGATTTTTCATTAAAACAATCTCTACTTGATGAAGGGGAAATGTGAGGAAAATTTTCTACAAGATGAAGATGAAAGAAAAAAAGTTGACAATTGAGAGTTATAGCATAAAACTACTAGAGGTCCACTTTTCTCTTCCTTATGCAAGTAAGTGGAGCCTGCTTTGGATGACAGTAATGCCAAGTCCTTAACCAATTTGTGCAGATTCTCTTGTGTTTGAATCACATTTATACATCTTAATTGTCAAACCTAGCTGTTACTGTGATGTATTATATCCTGACAATTCAAGTAGGTAATGTTTTTTGCTGTGTTATATTTGCAATGGATTTTTTTTTTTTTTTTTCCAACCTCATTTTGAAGTTAGGTTTTTGGAAATGGAGATCCTGTGGATTTTTCCACCGACTTTATTGCCAATAATATTTGCTTGTATAGTTCATTGCTATTATAACATGCATTACAATGCCTATGACATTAACCAATTAATTATGTGCTTTGTGTCGGTAGCTGAGTGATTCATTATTAATGCTTTCCCTTGCTCCATAACAGTTCTCAGTTTTTGTATATTTTTAACCATTGTAATGCGTATCAAATTTGGTCAATCTTAGCCAGCCCAAACTGGAATAGGTCTCATAGTTCATGAGTAACCTCCAGTTGATTTCTGGCTGGGCTGGGCTGGGATGGGCTGGGCTGGGCTGGGCTGGACTGGTTTGTTAGCTGGTCATGCAGTTGCAGCCGGGTTTCAACCTAACCAGTTTTGCCGCATGCTTCTCCAATGTTTGAATTCGTCACCGTTGGATGAGTATGTCAGCTGATGTGGCCAAAATTACTACATCTATCAGCATAATGTTGTACTTTCAGTGCAGGACTACTGTGGTTACTTAAGCAGTTTATAGCCACCCTCATACCTGATGGTAGGAGGCGGGGTGCTGGTTATCTGAGGTGGCAACAAGGGGTCCTGGTTTCATACATGTAGGTAGAGTCACCATCAACCAACATCTACCGGCTTGAGAGAGAAGTATGGAAACCAAATAACAGATAAGTGGAGAAACCAATTTGGATTGGCTTGGATAGGACAGAAATGCCCCTGGTTTTAATTTAAAAACCAATTTTTTTTGCCATTTTACCCTTTGGCTGACCAATCCATTGATATAGTATCGGCCAAGAATTGAGATCGGTCAAGGCTAATGCTGATCTGATCCAATTCCTCAAACCATGCTTGTAATAGCCATTTGAATCTCACAGGGCAAGTCAGTGACAGTTAATTCCAATCTGTCCTAGGTACGAACCAACTTAGATAAAGCACCCGCTGGTTGATTGAACTTTAAAAAAAAACAAACTTCAGCAATCATTGATGGAGTTAAGAAAACCAAACTTCGGATTTAACATATAAGCCACAAAGTAGACCATGGTGGCTTGAATCTGCCCAACTAAAAATCAATAGCATTCTTCGATTCTGATTGTAACTTGGTAGAATTCCTTTGAGACAGCCATTTGTAAGCCATCTAAGATAACTTGAAGCTCATAGTGAATAACAGATGTTAAGAGGACCAACAGCTGCTACAACAAAAAGAACTTCACCCCCACTATTTCAACCAATACAACCATATCTCCATCTGGGGAGGAGACGAAGAACACCAGCCAATGGAGGGTTGTTGGGAGAGGATCAGGCTTGCGTACGAGAACATACGAAAACAACCCTGGTCCATGGATTTAGAATCAATTTTCTCTCTTCATTTAATAGATTCTAAACCCATGGATTAGGGTGTTCTCGTACGTGAACCTGATCCGTTCACGGGTTATTGGAAAAGAGGAGTGATGCCCCCAAGAAGAGCAAAAAGATCTTGCTCTAACTGAGTCTTTAATGGATAGATGCATACCTGTTAGCTGCCCATTAATATCACTGTAGATCTTGAAAATCAGGTCTTGGGGTCTGCTCTTAGTATTACTGAACACTTCATGGTTTCTGTCCATCTCTCTGGCAACACTCCATGGTTTCTTTCCATCTCTCTGGCAACACTCCATGGTCTTGTGGATGAAGACAGGCCCAGAAGCATTGGACAGCCAAGGTAGGATTTACGATCCTAAGTTTAATTCATACAGAGTCCTCATTTGTCATTGCAATCCACCATATAAAATGGTCCAATACAGTTTCCGGTCTTGCACTTTTGGGCAGGATTGATGCTTAGATTGGGAGACAACATAGAAATGGCCAAGCAGGGTTCACAGCGTGAGCCCGGCCCATGTGCACTATTTTTTACAGGTTTTTGTCCTATCACTATGCCTAGCGAAGTATGATGCTTCACTATTTGCCATTTGATCATACTTGGGCTGGTCCATGTGATAGAGGACCAAACAAGTATCTTATTCACACAATTTCAGCTTAAAATGAGTAGAGGAAGTAGCTAACCTGAAGATGCCATCTTGCATTTTATATGCATCTCCATTTGATGGTATTTTGGTAATTTACTAAAGCTTTGAATCAGCTTTTGAGCAACTTTCCTCACTTTGGACTAAAATTTTGATCCTCTATCACATGAACTAACCCATGTACTGCCAAGTGGGGTGAAGCATATTCTTCACTAGGCATAGTGGCCCCTAAAAGTACCCCTTCCAAGTTGGGTCCTTTTATCACATGAACATGTTCAAAATTGGAGAGGTTCTAGGGAATATTCTACCACCTAACATAATAAAGGTATTTCCTTAGGGAGAGGGATTGATTTATTATCTATTTATATTGGCATCTTACACGTCAAATCAAAAGAAGACAGTGAAACGCTAGTTAGCCAAAACGTGTTCCCATTTTTTACCTTTCTAAATGCGTTTTGCCGTTTGTTTCCCAAAGATATAGGGAAACTGGGCAAACGGCAATCGTTTCCATGTTAAACGTACTTCAGACTTGTTGAACACAATGACTTAATTGACTCTCTCTCTCTCTCTCTCTCTCTCTCTCACACACACACACACACACTTCGATCAACCTAGTTCTTTTGTCAACATAAAGCTGACTTAAAGGATTACAATTCTTATGATTTCACCTTCAACTCAAGTTCAATGCATGGATCCGGCAACTGAGCTACAAACTGATGCATCTATTGAAATGTGTTTCTAATTGATAACTCTCAACTCCAATTGAACATGCATCACTCCGATAGTGTGCCAACTACATTGACAACAATTAACAACATCATAGCCAAGCCACATTATTCAACAAGACTTCGGAATTTTTTTTTTTTTATATTTATGTGAATTCATAATTTATGTTGGAAAGAGAGTAACTACACATTGTGAGAGGAAATACACACTCAAAAAACATATACTTCATTTTTTCATTTGTTTATAAATGTGGAGTGACTCGAGATCTCATCTATCTATAGGATCGCTATCAGGCTGCATACAGCCTACACCCTCTCACATGGAGGGCAAAATTACTACCCCATCCCCCAATCGATCCCTTGGCTCCTCCTCTAATTGGCTTCCATGCTGGTACAGGGTGCATGCAACTGTACAACAATCTTTTTTCCCTTAAAAGATCCTTTGCCAATAAGATCTCCATTTTGCCAAAATGCTTACGTCAAGGTTTCTTCATGCATGCTGGTCCTGAGTCCTGAGTGGAACTGTTGGAATATCCTGAATTGTAGATCCGAGATATGAGATGCAGAAATCCAAATGGATTTATTACTAGATTGACTACATTGCAAATTGGAATAGCTATAGCACTAAACGAGGTTTTGGTTGTTCTTCCTGCTTGAGATATGCCTCCAATAAGTACTACAACCTTTTATTAATCAAGTCAATATAGGAACATTTCTTCCAAGAATCCAAAAACTTGATTGAGATTTAAAAGTAACTACAAGCGTACGAATCAGTGTAGCTAACGGGTCGAACACAAGGAGAGCAACCACTTTATTTTTAGCTTCTTTTAGTAACGCGAAAGTGTACGGATTGATTGATTGTGATCTAATTCTAACTACCGACCTAAAACAAATACATCTAATAGAACACTTGCACAACTAGGGAAATTGGAAATTGGAATTGAAATTAAATACCTAACCATTCGTTATTTAGGAATTTAAATACTCAAATCACATAAATAAAAACCAATAAATAAAGAGTAAAAGAAAATGGCTGAATTAAAATAAATAAAATAAAAGGATAATAAAGCTAGAGAGAGGCACACAAGTAGGTATCTCTACTTAGCCCGAGGGATGCACCATAAACAGTACAGGCTTCCCTACTTGACCAAAGAGTACTCTTACAAGGGCTTTTCTACTTGGCTTTAAGGGAAAGGATGCAATATAAATAATCAAAGTAAAATGATGGTTCCATGGCTAGAGAGGGGCAAAGCCAACACATGCATCTATCCAAGGACCTTGGGGGAAAGGGAAAGCATCAAAGTAAAAATTGAAATTTAAATCCTAAATTAGGAATGAATGGGCAGCAAGAAGAGGGAATGAGAGGGGGTGAAAAGACTTATGAAAAAGCCTACTTACTGAACTTCAATCCTTGAATTGAAAATTTGGTTGAGATTTGAAATACTATCAGCCCTAAAAACCAGATCTAGAACAAACCAAATCTAAAATTGTTAGGCCTGGAGAAAACTAATCTTAAAGAAAACTTTGCACTTGAACAAAGATGCTTTAAAGCTTGGTTCTTGTCACCTAAATCGAAGCCGTGAACTAGTAAATTAAAATTATTACAACTTAAATAACTTGAATAACATGAACCAGACAAATAAAAGACATTGTATTAATGAAATAAAACCAATTATAAAAGTGTTTAAAGTAAGAAAAAACTAAGAAGAACTAGAACTAGAACTAGAACTAGAACTAGAAGGAGAGCACAACTAAAAATTAGAGAAAAAGAGAGCAAGAGAGGGACGATTTTTCAAGCTTGGTTGACCCTCTTATATAGGGAATGGGGAGGGGGTAGAGGAGGACACCCAAGGGAGATCCTCTTGGATGATTTTGATGAGGTGGAAGGGGGAGAATGGAGAGAAAAGGAGAGAAAGTAGGAAAGAAGAGGCCTCCAACAATTTCTTTCATTTTTTCCTCTTTTTTTTTTTTCCTTTTTTCTCTCTCTTTTTCAAACTTGTGCACAACCTTGGACGATTTTCTATTCCTTGCTTGAAAGATTTGGATAATATTTTAATTTATGAGGAAATTCCATCCGTTCCTCTTGTCTTTAAGTGAGTGGAAAGAATCTTCAACAAAATCTCCTAAAAGATAAGAGAGAGAGTGTAAATCGCACAAGGGGTAAGGAGAGAGAATGCAATGTCCCATGTGGGTCATTCCATCCTTGTTGGCGTCTTGGAATATTCCTTATACCCCTGCAATAACTGCATACGGGCTGGTTCTGCATCTCGGTTCAATTCTGATCTATTATTCTTTTTTTTTGCCCTAAAAGAATAATCGCGTGCACAGTTGTCCAAATGAAGGTGTACTTTTAATGCAACATTTCTATCTTGCTCAAAATTTTGTCCTCATCCCAGCCATAAAAAAAAAAAACTGGACCTCTTTACGTGTAAAATTGGAGATACGGTGCCCGATATTCCTTAAGGCCTTGAAAATATAAAACCTGCAAAAAGAGAGTAAAACCCAAGGTAGCCCCATTCTAAATATGTAAAATGCATACTTTGCTACCTAAGATTTCACACATAAATGTGCTCATCAAACTGAGAAAGGGTTTTAAGGATTGCAAGAAGCAAAAGCTACCGGGCTACTACAAGGATTGCAAGAAGCTTCGGAGCAAGGATTCAGAGAACCAAGAAGTGTATTCACGCTCTGCCTCCACTTACTTGAAAGCTGGTGACTAGGACACACCACTGTGTCTGCACTCTATCCAGGATCTCCGATGTAATACTTTAAGTTCACAAATTTATAAAATAATTCTAAAATCCACATAGATAATAATACTCAGTAATATACACAGCTGGAGAATTCTATTGATACTTACCGTAATTATAATTATATCCCTAGGGCTACATCAGATATGTACGCAAAGGACTCAAAAGGGAAGACAAATATTATCATCTTCAAGGTGCTCCAAAAGCACAGTCATCATACGCACAGTCAACCTTGTGCGTAGCCCAACTCCTTGACCCAAAGATCATCTTAATATAGGGACAGCTCCTCAACCACAATTAGGGATGGTTCCCTGAATCATCATTTAAAAAGGGGGCAACAAATAGGGTGAGCTTCCATGAAGCCCAGTGATGGGTAGACACACAAGAAATCACAACGATATATGAAATGTGTTTGAGCTTTTAAAATGTAACCGCAAGCGTACGGATTAGTGTAGTTATGGGTTGAACACAGGGAGAGCAGCCACTTTATTTTTTTGCTTCTTTTAATAATGCGAAAGTAAACCGATTGATGGTTGTGATCTAATTCTAATTACCATCTTAAACATATGTATCTAAAATAACGTCCTAACCATTCATCATCTAAGAATTTAAATACACAAGCCACACAATTAAAATTAAATAAATAAATAGTTGAAAATAAACACCCCACGTAATTAAAAAATAATGAAGGAAAAAAATGCTGAAATAAAAATAAAATAAAAGAAAGGGGATAAAGCTAGAGAGAGACTCACAAGTAGGTTTCTCTATTTAGCCCGAGGGATGCATCATAATATGAGTTTCCCTACTTGACCAGAGAGTCACTCTTACAATGGTTACTCTACTTGGCTTTAGGGAAATGGAGACAATTAAAATAAAAACAATAAAATGATGGTTCTATAGCTAGGAGGGGCAAAGCCAACACATACACTAGCCATGAACCTTGGGGGAAAGGGATAGCAATAATATAACGACTAAAATTAAAATCTTAAATTAAGAAAGAAAGGGTAGTCAGAAGAGGGAATGAGAGGGGGAAGAGAAGACTACTGAAGGAGCCTACTTACTTGAACTTCAACCCTTGAACTGAAAACTTGATCGATTTGAGATACTACCAGTACTAAAAACCAGATTTGAAATAAACCAAATCTGAAATTTCTAGTACTAGAGAAAAAAAATCTAAAGAAAAAAATTGAACTTGAAAGACATGCTTCATAGCTTGTTCTTATCACCTAGAACTAAGCCTAGAACAAGAATTTGAAAATTACAACTTCAATTGTTTAAACAATAAAAATAAAAGATTGAATAAAAAACAAAAGTGCTTGCATTAATTGAATAAAAAGAACTTATAAAAGTGTTTATAGCATAAACCTAGAACTAGAGCTAGAGAAAGAGATAGAGCAACTAAGAATAAACCCTAGAAGAAGAATGAAGTGCCTCCTCCCCTTATGTTAATTCTATTATATAGAGAATGGGAGAGGGAAGCTAACGATTTTAGCTTTTAAAAAAAATATTGTTTTTTATCTTGTTGATGAAGTGGAGGAGAGAGAACAGAGAAAACGTGTGGAGAGAGATCGCCCATGATTTTTCTTGCTTTTTTTTTCCTATTTTCTTGAGACCTCCTAATAAACAAGGGATTTTGCACACCACAACTCACCAACTACGCAAGGTAGTTGTTGTTACCAAAAAAGAATCTTCAATCACTTAAGGATGTGGTCCATCAATCCTTGTTGGCATTTGGAATATTCCTTATATGCTTGGGACAACTGCAGATGGGCTGGTTCTGCATCTCGGTTCAGTTTTGATCCATTATTCTTTTTCTAGCTCGAAAAGAATAATCACTTGTACGGTTAACCAAACGAATGTGTACTTGCAATTGAACACGTCCATCTTGCTCAGAATTTCGTCCTCTTCGCAACCATGAAAAGAAATAGGACCTCTTTATGTGTAAAATTGAAGATATAACACCCGATAGTCCTTAAGGTCATGAAAATATAAAACTTACAAAAAGAGAGTAAAACCCAAGGAAGCTCTATTCTAAATATGTAAAATGCATGTTTTACTATACTAGATTTCACATATAAATGTACTCATCAAAATGCAACAAAATATCAATGCTTAACCACACCAATGTGAATGCATTTAGATTGATGCAATATCATAATCTGGTATATTAGCACACAAGCCTAATTAACAGATTCTAAGTCCATAGGGGGTTTTAGTGCTACTATAACATATGTGATATCCCCAATCACGAATGTACATTATTGGTCCCCAAGGATGCAAGCTAGTTACAAGACAAGAGTGTGCCAGTTCTAGTACAAATATCGTTACCCGACAAACCCTATTAATAATCCCCATAATACCACAACATTGAATCTAATATCATATGAAAAGTATACCACTACACCGGAATCCAACCTTCGGGGTAAGGTTTTGTCACAATGCCGGTACTCCCCCACCTTGGTTACCAAAAATTCCCCACACCTCGATCCATCAAACAGTAGGATTAGCCATACGTAAATCCCTATTGGCAAGGTTGTAGCATCAGGGTTGTTCTCCTAACCCGATGCAATCTATCATGACACATGTCACATCACAATCAAACTCACATACCCTGTGGGATAAAGTGTCAAAACCAAACCTTTGGCTACCCTCTACCCCACACTCACACACCATGGGCATGCAATGCCAGAACCCAACCTTTAGGTACCCTGCATCCTAATCATCACATACACTCACACACATGTAGTGCCGAACCCGACCTTCAACTATACTGCATCCCATTCACCCATAACACGCACATACACACACAAATACATCATTATGCACAATCAGAATTGACCAATAAGAGATTCACTATGCAGAATGTTTATGAACACATGCATGAATACACATGTTATAAAGACTCATAAAACATATACAACACTCACTCACCTCGAGTTTCTACTAGTTACAAAAAGTAGATGGCCTCATGTTGCATTGCCCCACCATTAGCCTATTCTATTCCTATGAGACATAGGGATTTTAGGTATCAGATGGTTCACTAGTGGATTCACACCGGCTGGTGGTGACCCATTGGTGAGCTCACCGGGGGATGGATCCGAAAGTTACAAGAAGGGGTCAAATTATTTGTAGGGCTTCATTGGTGATCTCACTGGGGGTGGATCTGAGAGGTTACAAAACCTACAGGATGTCCACCGGTGGATGCTCACCCAGTGATGGTGATCCACTAGTGGGCATCATCCGGTGGAGTCAATCGAGACTTCTCAGCCCGGATTTGCTCCCTAAGTCATGGGGTCCCCTTGAGTGTCTTAGTGCTTGGTTGATTCCACAAGGGGGTTCTTTCCAACTAAAGTTCCCATTTTTTTCCTTTTTTGCATTGCTTACAACTAGGGTTTAGGGTTCTAGGTTTAGTTTACAAGTAAAGGGCATTCATACACCTCTTTTAGTCTAGGGTTAGTACAATTGGTAGTTTAGATGGTATAGGAATATAAGGTTTACTCAATTTCTCATTTTAGAGGTCTGGGTTTATCCAAAAATTGGGGATTTCGGTTGGGGCACATACTATAGCCATCAATTCCTCCTATGATCACATTAAACCCTCTCCATTTATGTATAATTCCATTTCCCCAACATAATGTTAGGTTGGGAGGGTTAATTTTAGGGAAATTGGGCAATGGTCACCATTCTAGGATTTGGTTCTCCGAATTGGGATTTGAGATGGGGTTCTTTATAGGGAAGGTCTATACACCCCATGTGAGAAACCAACATGGTAGGTTAGGTCTTGTATACCATTTTTTTCATCCAATTTGTAAGTTAGGTAGGTGAGTAGAGGGAAAATCGGTTAAGGTTTACCTACCTTAGCTTAGGCCTTAGAATGGGGAAGTAGGAGAGAGAGACTACTACATAACAAGTAGAGAGGGAGAGAGAGAGAGAGAGAGAGAGAGAGAGAGAGAGAACTCACCTTAATTGGGTAGGTGATCCTCTTACTTCCCTCTTCTTCCTCCTCCCTTGCTCTCCTTCTCCTTCTTCTTCTCCTTTCTTCCTTCCCTTGCTCTTGAGTTAGTAGGAATGAAATGAATGAGCAAGAGGTTCTATTTATAGCAACTTAAGTCACATAAGGGTTGTTTGGGGAAATAATGAGTTTTCACTCATTACCAGATTAATCCTTCATTTGTCACTACTAGGCCCAATCGACATGATCCAATACATTAATCCACTCCTTGGTAGGTTGTACTAGCTATTGGAGGTGGTTTGAGGTGCACAGGTGCTAGGGCTCGGGCCCCACGGCCAAATAACCTGATAACGACCAATACCCTTGTCGGAGGGTGTTCATTGGCTGGTGACAATCAATCGGAGTGGGATGTTTTGGTCCATTTTTTTGTGGAATAGAGCCCGTTGGCCGTGTGGAGGTTCCCCTAGGTGCTTGCAAGTGTGTAGGCCTTTTCTCGGTGCATCTCACTTCTAGGGTTCGGGTGATTCTCCTTCAAGGTCTGAGGACTTATACTAACCTCCTCTTCTATGGTTTGAAACCCTTCTAATACTTGGAACATGAATAACAAGTGCAGGTGGCATCTTCCTTTCGTTCTTGACACAAAACAACTGCTACCCAATACTCATTGGTACTAATGTCCTCCTGTGTCTCATTTGCAAAATCACAAAATGAGAAAAATGAGGGGATGGGTATAACACGTATGGACCGATATTGGCACTTTTTGTTGTTGGTTTAATGCACGGAGAATCAATAAGATAATTGATGGCCTTAGGATCTTATTGATGTTTTGCTAAATAACTCTCATAGCTTAACTATTTTTTATTAGAATATTTTTATGTGGACTTGTACTAATTGGGTTTTTGTGCTTTAATAAAATCGAGCTAATTTATTTGGTCTAATTAAGTGAGACATTCAGGCTTTAATTAGTTAGTTAGTTTAGTAAGGGCTAGCTAGTGTGGAATTTAGTTAACTATTGGACTTGTGATGAGTGGATTCATTGGGAAACTCTATAAATAAGAGTTACATTCTTCTCTAATCCTAATCTTATTCACAACGTATATTCTGGAAAAAAGAGGGACATAGAGAAAGCGGCAGGGTTTCTTGTGGCTTCCTCCCTTTTATGTTTAGGTTCCTCATCTAGCCAGTGAACATAGGAGAATAGAGGAGAAGTACCTTGCGACGTGGATCAAAAGGTTTTCCAATGCACTTCGCTTTGTTATGGATCCCAAACAAAGTACGTTTTATTGTTTATAGTTTTCTTTGTCATTTGTTCTTAGTGTTCTTAATCTATTGGGTATAAGGTATGTTTGAATGATATGTAGGGTCCTTTTACTTTGGATGTAATTGGTCATATAGTGTAATTATTTCTTACTTTAGCTCATTAAGAAAATACTGAGAAAATGTTTCTATTTATAAAAAAGAATATATATATATATATTAATTTAAAAGAGACAAATGAATTAGATTTGTTGCTAGACAACTGGGAAAGCCTCTTAAAGTTTATTTAAATTGGGATCTCCATGGTCAACCAAGTTAAGATTTATTTTTTATTAAAATGAAATTTGTTGATTCTATTAAATTGCTCAGCGCCCAAAGTATTCCTTGTATTTTCATGTTAGATTTGAAAGCTATCATGCTTCTTTTGAATGTGGCCTTCTCACTCAGAACAAATGAGTGTAATAAAAAAGAGTCTACCAAAAGTGAAATTTTTTGTGTAATGGAACAAGATTTTATGATTGCTAGTGGATTTTTCCCTAGCAGCACTCAAAAGGAAGATAAAGAGTGGAAGAGGAGAGGAAGAGGCTGCTAGTAGCTTTCCCTATCCATAGTTATTTATTTATTGATTGAGAACTCTAATTTACAAAGGGATCACATGCCAAGTGGTAGGATTCAATTAAGTGATCCAGTGGGGTTTACTTATTTGAGTTAGACTCAGTTTGTGTAAATAAATGCAATTAATTAAAAGCTTATTTTAAGCAGCTACAATATTATTTAGTAATAATTACACCCATAAATTGCAATAAATAAACTCATTTAAATTGAAAGAGGCAATTATGTTAAAGTTTCTCCACCCAACAATATCATATAATGTGCTTACACATAGAATATGAGCATAGTAATAAATGCTAGCCCATCAAAACAACTTTATTAAAGAGTATCGACTATTGATTGGTTATAAAACTTTTGGAAAACATTTACAAGTATAATTACTAAATAAATAATAATATTTCAGTAAATCATAAAATATTTACAAAAATGACACCGAGTGTGGAATTTCATCCAATCACGGTTGGATAACCCTTTCAAGATATTACCCTTGTTAGGGAGCGGATTCTCTGTCAAACATCTTTTTCCATTCAGAAAATGAACATTGCATGTCCAACGCACTGATATATAGTAAAAACATGCATCAATCTTTAATACACCAAGAAAATACAATATCCCATTGCAACAATAAAGACCTCAATTCTAGGAAGCAACAACTATCACAGAAAATGTTGTTACTTAAGTTAACTGATGGTAGTCCTAGTCAAATTCTTAGATGGTCCAATTCAATACACATACAATAGATATATATATATATATATATATATTTTTGTTAACCAAGGTGTCCGGGCCAGCTTACGCGCACCTCGATTAATCCTCGGGGAGACTAGCACAGTAACCCACCGCCATGATCTCCACTTAAATCGCAGATGCACAGATGGAGAATCGAACCTAAGACTGTGCGCCGAATCCACACAATCCCCAGTTCGCCCTAACCATCTGGGGAACCTACACATACAATATAAAGAATACTCATGTATTTATATTTTGGAATCACATTCCGAAAGATATAGAATATGACACTCATATGAAAAAACTACTCAATTATGTCCCTAGTTGTGAATACTTTCAAGTATAATCTTGAGACAACCATTATCATAATTTAATTAACATTGAATAATTAAATTGGATTTGATGGGCACATACACATCCAACACTTAGATATGGAAAAAATTGTCTAATTATTAAAATGTACACCAAAAGACCAAGGCTATGTTTCCATGATTTGAAACCTTTGGGCGTAGCTCTCATAATCTATGCCCTAAACTCCCACTAATTGTTCTCAATATCTTTCCTCAGTGATACGCATAAAACTAATCACCCAACCAGATGCTGACACGTGGCAACTGATTACTCACCAAATTAAAAAAGAAACTATAACCATCCATGAGAAGCTAGTGACCTCGGATACTGAGATCGGAAGAAGGTCTAAACCTCCTCCCATGGCAGAATCATAATAGGACTCTATCCCACCCAAGGAAGAGGGGCAAGACAATTCCTCAGAGAAGAGGAATATTTCACACAAAAGAAGGAAACTTATGGGATATAATCCTCTAAAATGTCCTAAGTTTATCAAAATAAGATGACGTTTCCTAGTAGGACTCTACAGGATCCGATCCTATAAAGAAGAGGGAAGGGACCAAGCAGAGGTAAGCTCACTATCTCAATCACTATTATTCTCATATTACTGTTGCTCAGGGTTCCTAATTTGGGCGTCGAAGCACTAACCTCAGAGTGAGCTAGGGGCCCTATTAGCCTCATTGTCGTTGCAAGATAGATCTCCGATCAATGAAGGATTCTCGACAACAATAGATTGGCACTGTCCATGGGAATGTGAGAGTAATAGAGACGTGGGCATGGTGAAGCGAACATACCAAAAGAGGAAGACAACTCAAACGCGCGACATGAATGCAGGAGAGCCCCTTGCACCCAGTTAACTCAGGCTGTCATGGGCGAAGGCAACCAAATGGCAATCAAGGAGGAGCGTGGCAAGTGCAAGACCACCGAGACGGTCAATGCCAAGGCGAGGGCCAAGAATATATAGCAATCGACCCACCTTCGTCCTAACCGGAGAACAAGCGCTTGTCACGAGGGCTCAGTTTGACACGCTCCAACAGAAGTATGATCGGTTGGCTGAAACAATGTGGGAGGTCTTAAAAGTTGTGACCCAAATGAGTAACAGGATGGCAAGAGACCTCAGCGTCCGGTCAGAGCGAGCCCAGGATGAATACCATAGTAGTTTAGGGTCAATCAGGTCTGGATGGAATCCTCATAGCCGTGGAGTGAAGGAGAAGGTGTGACACGCCACGGGGGCGTGACAAGAGGAACCACACGGGAGGAAGATGACCGGCTTGAGACAGTTGATATTGGACCTCAAAACCAAAATCCGAGAAGTTCTACCAGTAGCGAGCAGTAGTAACATAGCTCCTAGTTTTCAAGTTTTCAGCACTTTTCCATTTTCAGTACTTTAGGACCTTTTCAATTCGTAAGTTCGTAGTTCCTTTTCCCTGAACGTCTTGGATGATTTCAACAAAATTAAAAGCTAGTTTTCGACAGAGTTTGAGTATGTATGATAGTAAGGCACCTATAGGTCAAGGCTCGGCTAAAAGATCCAAGGGGATTTGGCCGAAGTAGCTAAAGAATCAATCGAGGATGACGATCGAAGAGTCTCCTCTGACCAAGGAAGGTTCAGGTTAAGACTGAACCAACATAGCCGAGGGCACACCCACGGTAGCTAAGGCAGCCGACCGAGATGAGGGCCTATCCTTGACCAAGGCATTTAATCTGAAATCACATTGCGTTTAAGCTGAAGTCATATCACACCAAAACGGAGAAAGATCCTTCCTTACGAGGTAACTCAGACCAAGACCGAGGGCAACGGATGATGGGTCCTCCCTCGGGTTCGGCTAAAGAACCCAACGTTGAGTGAATGCTTAGCCAAAAAAACAAGGATTCATAACACTTTGGGCACAAAATAAAGAAATGCACTTCATCAAAAGTAAAGCCCAAGTGGGCGAGTACAGCCAAAAAGGGGCCAAAAGGCCATGATCACAAAATAAGACCTGATAGGGTAGTTACAAGAAATATAGAAGCAAGAAAAGAAGGGAAAATCCAACACTGGCCCTCGGTTGGAAAGGTCGCTTCGTCGTTGACACGGGGAGGGGCCTCAAGATTAGATCCGCTATGGTCCGAGGTATCGGGCAGCTCTCGGGATTACTCAACCCCATCCTCGTCACTGTCCTCCTCACCCTCAGCCACCTCGATGAGAGTGGGAGCCGCATCATCCTGGAAGATGATACCACTCCCCTCGAAGGAGATCTCTGGGTGGTGCTCGCGGATTCAGTCCGGAACCCTAGTAGCTCCCGCTATATATCCAGGGATAGCTCTGTCAGCCACCTCCTTCTTGAACTCATCTGAGCTCTTGTACTTCTTGATGGCCTTCTTCTCGACCCCTCGAAAGCTTCTCAGCCACCTTCGACTTCAACTTCGAGAACGTCTGCTCGTACCCCTAGTGAGTTCGGTTAAGGCAGGCCTCTAGATATTCCACCTTCTCCAAAAGAAGCGTGCACTCGTTGTCAAGAGCATACTGCTCATGCTCGGACCTTTCAAGGTCCCTGGCCAGCACCTCGGTGTGAATTATGAGTTGGGAGACATGGTTGTTTTCCTACAAGTTGTATCAACACTTGGTCATTTGAAAAAAAAAAAAAAGGCAGAATTGAGGAAAGGGAGCAAAAGTTACCCCTGCCATGAAAATACTAGTGTTAATAACCATAGCCGAGGTCCCCCTAATCTTGTACATCTGCAATGTCCCTCGAAACTGGCCTTTCTGAACGAGCTCACGGGCCACCCGTCTAATAGTGTAGGATTTGTTGTCTTTAATAAACCAACTGGGTTAAATCTGACCTCGGTTCGGCCCCAGACCCCAGCAGGACTCTGGAAGCGAGCCTTAATAGGAACCTCAGAAGGGGCCAATAGACCATGGCTAGGCGCCGCAAGGACCTGGATGGTATCTGAAGTGGGGTCGCTCGCCCTAGCTTTCTTCTTCTTCTTCTCCTTGGAAGGGTTAGAGGTGGAGGCCTTCCTCTTCTCTTACTTTCTCTCTCGTTGCTCCTAGAGTTGTTCCTCCACGCCTGGGCCTACCTTTGAGTGACGGTCGCCTTTAAGTTTGCCCTAGAAGGTTGCATTGAAAATATAAGCAAATATTCAGCTAAGATATAAGGAGACTGAATCAAGCAAAAACTCAAGAGACCCAAGACTCACCCATGCTAAGCCCGAATATGAACAGGACAACATCTGCCTTGAGACCGTCGGACTTGACCAAGGGATATTGCATTTTATGCTTAGCCATCTCCACCGACTCCGCATCTATCCCAAATAGAGTAGGCACTGAGTTTACCGTCTTCAAGTCAGGAAGGTCCTAGATAGTGCTGAAGGGAAATCCCTCCTACGAATTCATGAAGTACTTAAACTTTCAACTATGGATTGACGAAGGGTACCCATTCAGCAACCTAACTTCCTTACAAGGGCTAAAGTAATACCAACCGAATCTCCCTTACTTGCATGAAGAAGGAAGCAGTTGACAAATAGAGGCAAAGAAAGGGGCCTCCGATGCAAAGAAAAAAATAAGATGAAACTCAGAATTTGCCGATACCCATTAGGCATAAGCTCGACAGGACCAGTCCCATAGTGTCGAAACACCAGGGTAAAGAAATCATGAAGAGAAAGCCGAAGCCCAGCCTTGAAAGCCTCCTTGTAGAGGCACAGCTCCCCGTGTTTCCTATAACTAGTACTGTCAGTGGGAGAGGCAAGCCGAAGAGTGAGAAAGTCTAGGACCCTATAGTAGATCTCAGGTCCTCAAGCTCAGACTCGGTCATTGTTGACACAATTTCCCTACCCTTTATGTCCAAGGCATCATCATTTTGGGTCGGAGCTTTGAAGATACCGTCCCTAAAGGCCTCGCCATTCGAGCCATCTTCGAACCCTCAAGGGGTAGCAAGAGAGGAAGTATCGCAGGAAGATGGGGACTTGTAAGAAGAATCCGAAGGCATCCCTCATACTTCCCTAGGGATGTGACTCCCAAGGTTCGACACCGTCCGCTCGAAGGACGACAATTCACTACTAGGATGACCATACATAGAACTCAAGGGGCACTTATTTCTGAACCAAAGGAGAACTGGTAAAAAAAGTGAAGGACAGAGGAAGGCTCTGAGAAAACTTGAATGGAGGTGCAAGGAAAATGAGGTGGAACCCACCACTTATAAAGTAAGCAGAGACGATCCGACTCCCCACTCCCGTATTAATGATGATGCCACGTCGGATGAGGGGGATTTTTCGAGGAGTTACGGATCTCGAGGCGATCACACACTTAGGGCAGCGGCAATGATAGGGAACTTCGGTACAATGTACTCGACAGAAAATGGCCTCAGGCCAAGGCCGAGTAGACCCGATCAAAGGATTCTCCCTCAGTTGGGGGCTCAGGCCAAGGCCAAGAAGACCTGATCGAAGGGTCTTCCTTCTGATTGGGGCTCAAGTCAAGGTTGAGCAGACCTGACCGAAGGGTCCTCCCTCGATTGGGGGCTCAAGCCAAGGCTGAGCAGATCTAACTGAAAGTCTCCCTCGATTGGGGGCTCAGGCCAAGGCCAAGCAGACTTGACTGAAGGGTCCTCCCTCGATTGGGGGCTCAAGCTAAGGCTGAGCAAACCTAACTGAAGGTCCCCCTTAGTTGGGGGCTCAGGCCAAGCCTGAGCAAACCTGACCGAAGGATCCTCCCTCAGATGGAGGCTTGCCTAACCGATGGGTCCTCCCTCGGTTGGGGGCTCAGGCCAAGGCCGAGCAAACCTGATCGAAGGTCCTCCCTTAGATGGGAGCTCAAACCAAGATAGAAGCCGAACAAGACAAAATCGAAGGACCAAGGCCGAAGTTGATCAAACAGGTCCGAAGGAAAAATCCTGATCGGTCTCAAATATTACACTGTTACTCCCTCTGAAAGGCTTCCCAGAGGAAGTAAGGGGGCTTCTGATACACACAAATTGATCACCCAGCAAGATGCCAACACATGGCTCTCAACACATGCCAAAATTTAGAAGAAATTTGAATACACTATAAAAATCCAACAACTTTAGATACCAAAGTCGCGGGGAGACTTAAGCCCTCCTTCTATAATAGAGTCGTAACAGGACTCTAGCTGTAATACCTTACTTCTTAAACCCGGTCCGATTACATGGTTGACCCGATTTAAGCATGCAGGACCCGAACTGGAGAGAATTAGAGCGGGTTCCTTATGGACTATGATGGCAAGGGTGACCTTAAACACCAGCTGGCCCGATAAGTCCGAGCCAGTGCCAGAAGAGACGGGAATACCCAAGCCGTGTACATGCACCAATCATAAAGCCATGTATGGATAAAGCAGGTATGTAGCCGTATATTAAGGTGCATACGTATATTATATCGTATGCCAAGAGTGAGATTAGCGTCGAGGGCCGAATTCTGTCAAAATCCCAAGTTTTGACCCTCAGGTGGGCGGACAGGTGGGCGCATCCACCCACCTGAGTGACCCACCCATGTGAATTACTTAGTATTTTAAAGAAGTATATATAACATTTATACTTTTCTTTTCTTTTCTCATTTATGACACTCGTACGTTGGTGAGAAGAGTAAAGAGGAGAGAGAAAAGAAAGGAAAGAAGAAGAGAAGAGAAGGAAGAGGAAGAAGGGATGGATTTCAGCGGCGCCGAGGCTTGATCTCCCCATTCCGCCACCGGAAGAGTGATCTTCAACACTAGATCTACATTTAGAGGTAAGAAAAGTTTGGGTTCCTTAAACCTTCACCATACCCAAGTAAAACCCTTGATTTGGGTAGGGTTTCTTGAGATCTTGTAAATCCACTTTCAAATGATGAATCTAAGGTTTAATAGATGACATATGTGTTGATCTTGAAGGATTTGAAGAAGTATTGACAAGGTTGGAGAAGCATTGTGGATTTGAAGTGATTTTGAGGTTTTGAAGGTGTTTTTGAGCAAAGAAGGTAAGATGGCTTCCCATCCCTTAAATCTAACCTAGATCTAGGTTGGAACCATCCTATAAGACCTTGAAGGTGTGAAGAATGGGTTTAGAAAAGCCCCATTTGAATCCCCAAAGAATGGAGAAAGTTGTGAAGAAACAGCAGGTTTCTCGCCAAGACCGGTGGGCCATCTGGCCCTCCTGTGGGCACCCGCGTGAGAGGGCAAGGCCCTCGGGCACAACCGATGGGCCAGACCGGCGGGTAGGGTGGCCCGTCGATCTTAGCAAACCCCCTGGCCCAACCGGCTGGCCAGACCGACGGGCCAACCGGTGGGCCACCGTACCCGTCGGTCCAGACCAGTGGGTCTGACTGGTGGGTCAGATAGGTGGGCTGTCCGACCCACCTGAGATGCTCCAAATGTGATTCTTACGCCGATTGGACCCAAATCGGACGTGTGACCTTCTTTTAACGTTCTAAACATGATTTTGTCATCGGATCTCATTAATTTTGATCCTAAGATGGTGAAATACTAACCCCGCTCACTCATGTTAGGTTCACCAAATCCTACGCTTCTCGCACCGGATCTCACCCTTACCGAACGGGAATCCTTGTACACTACAGGTAAGTGGGGAGAGGACGTTTGGCCTTGTTTCAAGGCATTGTTTGGCATTCATTTAATCATATCTAGTCTAGCTATGCCATCATGAAAATGCTATGTAGATTAGTCATCCTCACATTTTTACGCATGGGTGTTATGTTTACCTTTTAAATGCCAAGTGATGATATGCTTATGTGATGAATGTTGACATCATTATGCATGATGCATAAATAGACTAGATGCCGTAGTTGGCTTGGAAACGAGTGCATTGGTGGCCCGTGGTATGGGACATGGTGGCACTATCTAATTGTATTATTGTCATATAGGAGCATGCGGTTAGGATTTTCACCTTCCCGTGCTATGACCCTTCCCAACAGGGTTAAGGTGTTGGGTTACCATTTGGGGGGAAGCAGTGGTCGCGGTTATCGGGTCACAGTGGCGGTTAGACATAATGCTCGACGAGTCATTAGGACAGTCGGCAACGCCGATGGTATATTCAAGAGGGCCAATCATACTGCTTTTAAATTGCTAGAGTCAGCACCTTTAATTTCAGTCATTTACTTTTCTGTTGAGAGCCGGTGGTCGGCATGTTTTTACTTTTCCGAGTACTCATGGTGGGCCTTCTCCGACAGCCCTATGGGTGTATCACGGGATGGAGTTCGCAACTCTTACCCGGAGTATACGCGCATTGTGGCTGTAGTAGCACTAAACCAAAGACTTAGTAATGTTGCTTAGGTGGATGTGATTTAAAATGTATTGCATAGTATGTAGTGTATATGATTGTGTTTTGTTGTGTGGACTGTTGTGTGGTCCATCTTTCCACTTACTGAGCTAGTGAGCTCATCCCACGTGTGCACCTCTTTTTAGATGATTTTGCAGGTCATCCATCTAAAGAGCATGAGTCGGGTCCCACGGTTGAGTTCCCTAAAGAGGACTGGTGGCCCCCTGAGGAGTTAGAGCACAACACTGATTGCTCGTGCGAGAGTTGTGCTACGGGACCGCAATTCTGATGTCGAGCTGAGCTCCACTTTTGAGGCCGATCTGAGCTCTACCATGTGATGCCGAGCTGGGCTCAACCTTTGATACCGAGCTGAGCTCTAGGCTTGATATCGAGCCGAGCTGTGTACTCTGATTTTTTATGGTTTTCTTTTTGTACTTGATATGTGAATTGTACTTGATATGTGAATTGTACTTTTATTGTGTAATTATCATGCCTTCGGGCCCACATGTATATAACTATTGTATCACAATTCGGGTATCAAATATTAGGGGAATATTCACAGGTAAACCAAGTCTTCCGCTGATCTGATAAGCTTTTATTAGTTGTGTGTATGTTGTGGTGGAATATAGTATCAGATGATCCTGGCAGGTTTAGGTTAACCGGTGTTAACCCGGTCAATAGCCCGGTTCGGTGTGAACGGGGCATGACACTAGCCACCTGAAGGAGAGAGGCAAGACAATCCCCAAGGGACGAGAATATTCCCCATAGAAAGAGGAAACTCACGAGATAGGATCCCCAAAATCACCCCCAAGTTTATCAAAAACAGAAGGACGTCTCCTAGTAGGACTTTACAGGATCTGATCCTATAAAAGAGAACCTAGGAGCCTAGAAGAGGTAAGTTCACCATCCCGCTCAGTATTGCTCTCTTGTTATTGTTGCACTAGTCTCTAACTTGGGCTTCGGAGGGCTAATCTCAGAGTCATCTCTGAGCCTCTGCATGAGTGCCTTCCATGCTATTGCAGGACGAAGGTTTAATATCCAGAAGATTCTTGGCGGCAATAAGGCACAATACATTTTTTTTGGGGGGGAAACTATATGGTTATTCATTTATTTATTTATTTACCCATCATATACTTTAATTAATAAAAAATATCCAAAATCAGATTTGGGTTTACAAAACTATCCAAAATTGTGATACCCCTCCACCTTCTTATATTTATTGACATTTTTGCACCCTTAGTCCCTCTACCACCATCAAAGCAAGATTCTGCAGAAACTTAAAAGCATTTAACTGCTACTGGTCATGGATTTTGCACAATCTTCATTTGATGGTTGAAATCATTGTACAAAGATAGGTTATGAAAGCTACTCAGGTTGCACGCTGACGAGCAAAGCATTTCCTTCACTTCAGATTCAAGTTCAACTTAAATGATGGTAATCCTAATCACATACCTTGCAACCCACCTCTGCTCTTATCTCCTGCAGATCCCATTCTCGCTCATGCCCTTGCCCCATACTATGCAACCCCACCCTTCTTTGAATCAGCGACATCTTCAAAGAAGTTACTATTTTGGTAGTTTTTGTTGGAAATTAAGTCTCAAAAGATGGTCAAAAAAATAGTATTTTCAAAAGTGTCTTTTTGAATTTAGCTTTCTCTCTCAAAAGTGTCTTTTTTATTGTCTTTAGCACTTGTGGAGTTGTAAAATGAGCTAAGATAACTCACAAAGTTTAGTGTCACATTGGTTTGGGAGGAAAGAAAACATGAGCATATATATATGATTGTAAATTAAAGATGCAAGCCCTTTGGAGAGGAACTCTCCCTTTGTCATGTGTGTGGGGGTTTCCTGGGGTGCTTTTGAATCGGTTGCTCATCAAGCTGAGCCATGTTGTGGCCGGGGTTGGGTATGGGTGTGGGTTGGTTCAAAGAACCCATTTTTTATTAGTTAAAACTTTTGGCTCCAAAAGTTCATGTTTTGAATTTGAATTTTGAATTCAAATAGATACACCCTTACACACTTTGTCCTAAGGGACACATTGGTTTATGTACCTATATAAACTCAACTATCAATATATACGTATTTGTACATGCACATGTATGTATCTATACATGTACCTTCCCGTGCATAGAGTCATGTCTGGTCAAGGGTGTCAAAATATAACCAAAACGGTTTATCAAAATCAAAACCTATTGGTTATAATCAAACCGAATCACACCGTAGTAAATGTATCCGATTTTGGTTTTATAGGCCATAATTCTGGTTCAGTTCAGAATTGGAAAAAACTGATGGTTAACCGGCTCCTAGTATTAAAGACTTAAAGTGTTTTGAATTTCGATGGATCTCTACGAAAAAATAGGGGAGGAAAAAAACAAAGTACTAACCAAGAAGGGAGTTCCACTTTCACATAATCACACTTATTGATTTCCTAATTTCTAGGATCATAGTTAATTAGTTATCATATGTGTAGTCTTTTACATGGAAAGTATATTGTCCTTAGCAAAATAAATGTATATTGTCTTGACTTTTTAGGAAGTTTAGTATATGTAGGATTCACACTAGCTGTAGGATGCAAACCATTTTCTAAAACGACACTATTAACCATATGCAAACCGGTTGTATCGAATAACAAAAACCAATTAGACACTGTTAAAATCAAAACCGGATGAAAACGATTTTGATTTCATTTTATTCCTACCCAGTGTTGTTTTGGTTTCACCTTATCAAAATGTAAACCGAACTGAAACCGAACCAAATAACCAAAACCGCACCTTTTGACACCCCTAGTCTGGGTATTCCTCTGTATACTTATGGGTATCTATATAAGTATACCCATCCATATACAGAGGCATACCCTCTATAAATAGAAAACACTAGTTCTGTTTATGGGTTACACAAAATCCGAATGTATATGGGCTTTGTACGGAATACATACTAATATATTGTGGGATTGTTTTAAGTTCTCTATTTTCTATAAGTACTTTGTTTCTGGTTTTTACTTCTATCCACTATTTACTTTGAATTTATGAGCAATACCTTCGGACATACCTGTTGGAATTGATTATTGGAGTGCACTTTAATCGATTTGAGAGTTGCTTTCTCTTGAAGGTGAGGACGTACGATCAACCCGATTATATATTAATTTAGAGGGCATTCAAATACCTTAAGAAGAGGATATATATATATAACATGATCAATCTATACCAAAATCTAGGGAAATAGGGTTCTCCTGGTTCTGTATGGTGAGAAGAACGAGATAGGTGCAATACCGTACTCCGATCCGACAAGGAGACGAAAATCAGGATAGGTGCAATACCGTACTTAGATCTAATTTGTGCAAAATTAAACTTAACAAATTAATGAGGCAAGACCACGAACTCAAAATAAAAGCTGCTTAATCGGATCTATGTTTCACAGTCGAGAGGTGCTACTGTAGGCTTCTCAGTGAAGATAGAACTAGAAGCAAGCTGTAGATGTAGATGCAGATGCAAGGAAAATATGATGCAGAATAATAATTTGAAAATAAACTTTGATATTATTTGGAGATTTTTGGGTTACAGGTATGGGTTTGAGGATTTGAGAAGAAGAAGGGTAATTGGAGCTTTGAAGAGACTTTGGGGACTGGTGATGCAACCTTTGAGGGCGATCGGACTTGCAGGAGACGATCGGAGCCTTGAGTTGTTGAAGACCGACAGAGCTTTGAGGAAGTCTAGCTGGGCTTGGAGCTTGGAGACTTTGAGAGGGGCGATTCTCTTGAAGGATGCTCTCTCTAATTCTAGATTTGGGTGAATTTTTTGCACATGTTTTTCCAAGTGACTTGAAAAGAGAAGGAGTACCCTTTTATAGACTAAGGGGGTCCTTTTACATTTGAGCTCCATTTACATTTGCGGCGCATTTGAATGTCATTTGTCACTATTCTAAATTACAATTTATGTGATACTGTGCACATGAATTTGCATTTGGGGGAACTGTAGGCGTCGAAAGTTGGACTTGATCTTGGTCGTTTGCTTGGAATCTTCTAAGATCGTGCCACAGCATTCCATGTGTCAAGGACACTGTTTTTCGCATTAGTTTGATCTTAGTGGAAAAACCATATTTGGATGGGCCTGGTTTTGGCTTGACTATTCTTTAACCTGGAATAGTAACAGTACCACCTTTCCTTATAGAGTTGTCCGTGGTTAGTTGACTAAATGGGTTAACGACTCCATCGGTTGGCCAGTTTAAATCGTCTTGACAGATGTTAAGGACCAAATTATTTCTTGGTCGAAGTTCTTGAGGCGGTCCTTCGGGAGCGTCGAACCACAGGTTTGAATTTGGTAGATGATGAAGCCTTAGAGTTGTGAGGTTCATCATCAGAAGGATCTTGAGCCATTTGTTGAGTATGGTAATGGGCTGTCATAGAACCTTTGATAGAGCTGAGGCTGTAGGCCCTGTTGCTGGATTCATCATCTGAATCGGAGCCGAGTTTGGCAAGGCGAGCTAGAAGTGCCTCTTTCTCACTTTTGATGCTTGACTTTGATGAGGCCAGAAGGGTCGGGACAGGTTTGAGGCCAGTAAGGCTTTGGATGAGGGTTGCTTTGTCACATTTTGAGGTATCAGAGTTATCCCACCACTTAACATGAAAGACGCGGGAGAGAACTGGGGCGACCCAATCTTCAGTTTGGAAATTTGTAATCACATAATCCCAGAAGAGGATCCAGGCTAAGCCGCAATGGAGAAAGAATCATAAGAGATCAGGTTGGTGAGTTTGTGATTGGGAGTGTTGGGAGAAAATTTGGAGTGGTTCGTGCAATTGAGAGGGGAAGATATCCGCCATAGGGTCACATTGATCCCACCATCATGCGAACCAGAGGGGAGTTTGGTTGTTAAATTTGTAATTAAAACCAAAAAACCAGGAGTGTCGGTTAGTCTTATTTTGAAATAGGAAAGCTTTATACCAAGCCTCCTGGTAGTTATAATAAGTATAACCTGCAGAAGTATAAGTATTTGAGAAGTTCTTTGATGTAAGGGGGTGGTTATTCCAATCTTTGAGGGAAAGAATTTTGCAGATGGTTATAGTTGTGTGTGTAACCAATAAAGGGTCATTTTTATCAAAATTGGGTTGAGTCTGACAGAGTCAGTATCTACAAGGATGTACTCATAGAATTCTTGGGTTTTTACAGCTGAGGGGGAATAAAAATACCACCCTTGGAAGAAGATTCTTTAGACAATGTTGAGGGGAGACTCAACATAATTCTGGAGGGCATCTTCAATGGTGAAGAGGCCTTCTTTGAGGGGTTTTTCAAAATATTGGATTTTAACCATTCTGTGGGCAGTTTGAAGTGGCTTTGCTGGGGTGGTTTGGAGACTAGAGCCAGCTTTGTTTATTGGAGCCGTTAAGAGAATGACGGCATTGGAATAAGGGAGGTTTGAGGAATCCAGGTGAGGCATTTAGATAATAGATTGATTTGAGGGGACAGAGGTTCCGTAGCTATTTTTTGATCGAACCAGGGAATTTGTGGCAATGGATTCTTTGGGAGGAGCCATTTTAAGAAGGTTGATTTTGAAATTTTGGCCATGTAGGAATTCACAAGTAAGGAAGTCAAGGACGGAATTTGATTCTCCTTTAATATATTCAATTTGAAATTCAAAAATAGAAAGTAAAGCTTGCCATTGAGAAAAAATTTGTTTGGAAGCAAGGTTGGAAACATCATTTTGTAAAACAAACTTTGCAGTGCTACAATCAACGCGAACTAAGAATGGTTCATTTAATATTGCATTTTGAAATTTTTGAATGCAAAGGACTATGGATAGAACTTCTTTTTTAATAGTACTATAATTCTTTTGGGCAGAGTTCCAGAGACCAGAGGTAAATTGAACTAATTGTTCTTTGTTATTGTTAGGGAGTCTTTGTTTGAGAATTCCGTCATATCCAATATCAGAGGCATCAATTTCAACTACTTTAAATGCCTCAGTATTAAGGATAAATAGACAAGGAATTTCTTTGACCAAATTCCTGATGGTTTGGACAGCATTAGTTTGGGTGGAAGACCAAGGAGCTGGGTTTTTCTTAAGCCGGAGATATAATGGTTCGGAAATTTTGCTTATTTGGAGAAGAAAATCACGAACATAATTTAAACTTCCCAAGAATCGTTGTAGTTGGGTATTGTCTATAATTTGGTCAGGGAATTTGTCACCAAAAGAAAGGGCACGATCGATAGGGATTAAGGTGCCCTTTTCGATCAAGTGTTCAAGAAAACGGACTTTGGTAAGAAAAAATTATATTTTTCATTTTAAAAGGACGAGGTCATTTGTTTTAATGGTTTGATAAAATAGGCGAAGATGTTTGAAGTGTTGTTCAATTGAATCTAAAAAAACTAGAACGTCATCGATATAGACAATTGTAAATTGCCCATATGGATTGAAAATGTCATTCATAATTTTTTGAAATTCACTAGGAGCATTTTTTAGGTCGAATGGCATGACATTCCATTCATAGAGGCCAAAGGGGGTAGTGAAGGCAGTTTTGTAATGGTCTTTTTCATGAATCTGGATCTGCCAAAATCCTGATTTCATGTCAAATTTGGAGAAGATTTTTGCTTGGTAAATTCTTTGTAAAAGGTCCTTTTGATTAGGAATGGGATAATGAACCTATTAAAGGGCATCGTTGAGAGGTTTATAATTAACGACCAATCTAGGAGTGCCACTTTCAATTTCAGAGGCCTTGTTAACATAAAAAGCAGTACAACTCCAAGGAGAAGTACTATGGTGAATAAGATTTTTGGCCAGAAGGTCATTAATCTCAGATTTGCAGGTTTCTAAGATAGTTTGGTTCATTTGAGAGGGTCGTGCCTTGGTAGGGATTTGAAGGTCAGTGAAGTCTTTGACGTATGGCAGGGAGACTATGTGCTTTTTGCGATGCCAGAAGGCATCAGGAACCTCAAAGCAGAGATTAAGCTCGAATTTAGAAAGAAATTGGTTTATTTTTTGAATAGTTTTGGGACGAGATAATTGATCAAGAATTCGTTGGTGGACGAGTTCAGTTTGAAGAAAATTTAGTTGCTTATTTTTTGCTGTCGTTTGGAAAATAGGAGTTTGGGCAGGTAAAAATGGAAAAATAATTTTTTATCCTTGAAATTTTGTAGTTATAAAGTCTTGGGTGATCTTGAAAGGTTTTATCATTCCAAGGAATGGTTGAACTAGGATGATAGTTTGGCCAAGATCTTTGGCAAGGAGAAAGGTTTGTGGAAGACAAAAACCTTTGTGACAAATGTGGATATTTGATAATTTGTATTGGACATTCAATCCTGACCCATTTGCAGTAGTAAGCCATTGGTTGGTACGTTCATAGTACTGGGTTGGAATGACACCTTCGTTAATACAGTTGAGTTGGGCACCTGAGTCAACAAGGGCAATGATAGAAAGTTTGAAGGAGGCATTGACCACAAAAGTAATGTGAATGTACCAATTTTGACTGAAAATGGTATTAACAAAACCAGAAGATGGTTCCTGATTTGAAAATGGATTTGTGAATGGTTCTGTTAGAAGAGGCTCCATGTTTGAGGAAGAGACTTGTTGATTTGTGATGAGCACATTTATGTGTGAAATCTAGAGTAGTAAAACATGCATTTTACATATTTAGAATTGAGCTACCTTGGGTTTTACTCTCTTTTTTGCAGGTTTTATATTTTCAAGGCCTTAAGGACTATCGACCGCTATATCTTCAATTTTACACATAAAGAGGTTCTATTTTTTTTTATGGTTGCGAAGAGGATAAAATTATGAGCAAGATGGGCGTGTTCAATTAAAATCACACATTCGTTTGGTCACCCATACAAATGGTTATTCTTTTTGAGCCAGAAAAAGAATAATGGATTAGAACTAAACCGAGATGCAGAACCAGCCCATTTGCAGTTGTCCCAGAGGTACAAGGAATATTTCAAATGCCAACAAGGATCGATGGACCACATACTTAAGTGATTGAAGATTCATTTTTTGTAACAACAACCACCTAGTGTAGTTGGTGAGCGATGGTGTGCAAAATTTTCTTGCTCACCAAGAGGTCTCAAGTTCGAATCTCATGGTTGTTTTTTTTTTACAAAATTTTGTTGAAGATTTCCTGCTTTTCACTCACTTAAAGCACTAAGGGCATGGAGGGAATTTCCACATCAAATTAGAAGCAACGAAAATCGTGGAAGGATTCCTGTGTAAGAAGAGAAGAAAAAAAAAGGAAAGAAAAAAAAAAGGACAAATAAAGATTGTCCAAATCTTCTCTCTCCTCCACATCATCACCAAAAGATTGTCCAAATCACACAAAGCAAGAAGGAAAATCCTCCCTTGGAGGGAGAAAAAGAAAAGAAATCAATTAGAAAAAAAAAATGAAAGAAAATAAGCAAACAAATTATAGGAAATTTCTCAAAGTTTATTTCTCTCTTCTCTCTCCTCCACCTTAGCACTTTTGGTCTCAAAAAATCTTACAACCAATTGTGGGTTTCTCCCTTTTAGGAAAGAGAAATTTGTTACCCTACCTCCCAATTCCCTATAAATACAACTCATGTAAGAGGAGGGGAGACAATTCATTTTTCTTCTAGTTTTTTTTCAGTTGCTCTCTCTTTCTCTTGCTCTCTCTTTAGTTTTAGTTCTTCTTTATCTTTTCTTTAATCACTTTTGTAATAGTTTTTTTTTATTTCAATTAATGCAAGCACTCTTTTATTTTTATTCAGCCATTTTATGTTTATGATTTATGCAATTGAGTTGTAATTTTTTAAGTTATAGCTCTAGGCTTAGATCTAGGTGACAAGATCACGAGCCGTGGAGCAATTTTTTTTTCATGATTTTTTTTCTATAGTACTAGAAATTTCAGATTTGGTTTATTCCAAATCTGGTTTTTAGTACTGGTAGTATCTCAAATCGATCAAGTTTTCAGTTCGAGGGTTGAAGTTCAAGTGAGTAGGCTCATTCAGTAGTCTTCTCTCCCCCCTCTCATTCTCTCTTCTGACTACCCTTTCTTTCTTAATTTAGGATTTTAATTTCAGTCGTTACATTATTGCTATCCCTTTCCCCCAAGTTCGTGGCTGGTGTATGTGTTGGCTTTGCCCCTCCTAGCCATAGAACCATCAGTTTATTGTTTTTATTTTAATTGCCTCCCTTTCTCTAAAGCCAAGTAGAGTAACCCTTATAAGAGTGACTCTCTGGTCAAGTAGGGAAGCTCATATTATGATGCATCCCTCGGGCTAAGTAGAGAAACCTACTTGTGAGTCTCTCTCTTGCTTTCTCCCCTTTTTTTATTTTATTTTTATTTCAGCATTTTTTTCTTTATTTTTAATTGCGTGGGTTGTTTATTTTCAGTTATTTATTTATTTATTTTTAATTGCATGGCTTGTGTCTTTAAATTCTTAGATGACGAATGGTTAGGATGTTATTTTAGATACATATGCTTAGGACAATAATTAGAATTAGATCACAACCATTAATTGGTTCACTTTCGTATTATTAAAAGAAATAAAAAAAATAAAGTGGCTGCTCTCCCTGTGTTCGACCCGTAGCTACACTGATCCGTACGCTTGCGGTTACATTTTAAATCTCAAACAAGTTTTTGGCGTCGTTGCGGGGAGATAGTTCCATGTTATTTTTTGCTTTCTTTTGGTAAATTGGAGTGTTTTATTTGCTATGTTTTGTTTTTCCTTTTATTTTATTGAATTCCTGAGAAGAACAACTTGCAATAATAGTTAAATCGGTGGAGGTCGTCATGCCTCACAGTATGATAAAGACAGGTTTCGCCCTGTAGCAGTACCTCAGGAATTGACCTGAGCAACCTCGAATCCCTGTCGGTAAGCTTCCAAAAAGCCAAAAAAAAATCAAAAAAATCAAAAAATCATTAAAAAATAAAATTTTGCTATCCATTCTTTTATGCTTGTCTTACTTTAGTTGTGGGTAGTTTTCTATTGCATGAGTGTTAAGTTGGTACGTAATACTAAGAATCGGTTAGAAAGAAGAGATCCAACAAGTAGTGACCCTATACGTTTGCTTTCTTTAAAACCCTTCAATATGGGAGACCAATAGCAAAACCCTTCACCTAAATCTTTGAAATATAGGTTCTACCCTGCTAGAACAACCCAACCTTCCTGCATAGTTCTACCACAAGCCTAGGGCAATAATTTTGAACTCAAATCTCAATACATCACTATGTTGCCCCACTTCCATGGGTTGACCTCTGAGGATGCATACCTATTTCTAAGGGAATTTGAAGAGGTATGTGTTCTAATTAAGATCCAATAGCTTTCTGATGATACTGTTAAGCTTAGGTTTATCACTTTTGCATTGAAAGACCAAGCTAAGAAGTGGTTGTATGGGTTACCCACAAATTCCATAACCTCATGGGAACAGTTCACAGTTGTCTTCCTTAAGAAGTTTTTCCCAACTCATAAGACCAATAAGCTCAGAAGTGATATCCTTCAGTTTAGGCAAAAGCCTAGTGAGTCATTTTCCAAACTTATGGAGAGATTCAAGGATCGACTCCAAGAATGCCCTCACGATGGCCTAGACCTATGGCATTTATGTCAAATAATTTATGAGGGTATTGATTACCCAACTAAACAAATGATAGAGTCTATGTGCCCTGAGGGATTCACATCATTTACAGATGAAGGAAAGGCATGGGAATTCTTACTTGACTTAGCTGACAAAACCCATGAGTGGGAATCCACCCAAGAGAGTGAAAGAACCATAGGAGGGAAAGGATATTTTGTGGATGGGATGGTAGCGAAGGAAGCCCATTTGGATAGCCTAATCAAGAGGATTGAGGCTATTGTTCCTAGAGAGCCATCATCAGTCAATTTAGTTAAGATTTGTGCTTGGTGCCAGTCCCCTGAACATGTCATAGAAAAATGCCCCAACACCTCTGGGGGCACTTCTAATGATAGTATTAATGCCTTATACCAGAATAATCCATATAGTAACACCTACAATCTAGGATGGAGAAATCACCTAAATTTCTCTTGGAATCAGAGTAACCAAGCAGTGCCTTCCAATTTTCATAATCAAGGTCAACCTGGACTCCAAAGGCCTCCCTTTGCACAATAATCTTTTTCTCAAAATACTTTTCCTAGGTCAAATGTAGGACCTCAGGCTAGTTTTCCTAGGGCCCCTCTCCTATCATCTTATCAGTAATCCCCTGGGTTTACCAACACTGGAGAGGCAAGTAGAATAAGTGACTTGAAAAAAAATATGGCCCTCCTCATGACAAGCCATCAAAATCTTACGAGAGAACTTACCCAAGTTGTCTCAATTATGCGTGAGAGGGAGAAGGAAACTTTACCCAATCAACCAGAGCCTAACCCTAGGCATCATCAGCTTGTTAGTTCACAAACATCAACTAATGCACCACTGAATATAGTACAAGGTCAAACCCAACAAGGGCCCTCTAACCAATATAATGTTGTTTATGCCCTTAGGAGTGGTAGAGTACCAAACTGTTGAGTTCAACATGTTTAGGATTGGTAAGCAACCACATATGGAAGAAGAGATCAATATGCTTGAGGATTTTCTGTATTTTTCTAATGATTTAGTTACCAACTTTGATATTGATTTTGATTCAGAATTCCAAGAGTGTATGGATGAGTTGGATGATGATAGTGAAAATTTCTTTTCTGAAGTCTTGAGTCTTCACACACTTGTGGAGCCCTTAGGACCCCTTTCCAATTCCATTCCCAAACCTTCCATAGTTGAGCCCCCTAAGCTAGATCTTAAGGAGTTGCCATCTAATTTGAGGTATGCTTTCCTAGGGCCTGACCAGACTCTTCCTGTAATAATTCCTTCAAATTTGACTTCTAGCCAGGAAGAGGAGTTACTTAAAGTGTTAAAAGATAATAAGGAAGCCCTAGGTTGGACCATGGCTGATATCAAGGGTATAAGCCCTTCCATTGTGCAACATCATATACATCTTATGGAGGATTCCAAACCATCCACGGAATCCCAAAGAAGAGCCAACCTAGTGATGATGGAAGCCATTAAGAAAGAGATCCTAAAGTGCTTGGATCATGGAATAATTTATCCTATTTCTGACAGCCAATGGGTAAGCCCAGTTCACGTAGTGCCTAAGAAGTCTGGTGTGACTGTAGTTCCTAATGCTAATAATGAGTTGATCCCTACCCGTGTCCAAACAGGATGAAGTGTGTGCATTGACTACAGGAAACTTAATGTGGCAACCTGGAAGGACCACTTCCTATTGCCATTCATTGATCAGATGTTAGAGAGGTTAGCTGGACATGAATACTATTGTTTTCTTGATGGATATTTTGGCTATAACCAAATCTCAATTGCTTTAGAGGACCAACATAAGACCACTTTTACATGCCCATATGGAACATTTGCTTACAGGCGTATGCCCTTTGGGCTTTGCAATGCCCCTGCTACGTTCCAACGATGCATGATGAGCATTTTTTCTGACATGGTCAAAAAATTCTTAGAAGTATTTATGGATGACTTTTCAATTCATGGGAATTCCTATTCTGAATGTCTTCACCATCTTTCCAAAGTTTTAAAAAGGTGCATATCTAAGAATTTGGTTTTGAATTGGGAGAAATGTTATTTTATGGTTAAATCTGGTATTGTTTTAGGCCATGTAATATCCAATGAGGGAATTAGAGCCAAAGTGGATTTAATTGATAATTTACCACCTCCTCAATCTGTCAAGGATGTCCTGTCTTTTTTAGGGCATGCAGGTTTCTATAAAAGGTTTATTAAGAACTTTAGTCAGTTAGCCCAACCTCTCACTTCATTACTTGCCAAAGATCAAACTTTTGAGTTTTCTAAAGAGTGCCTAGAATCCTTCAAACAACTTAAGAAGGAGTTGACCAATGCACCCATTGTTCAACCACCTGTTTAGACTGAACCTTTTGAATTGATGTGTGATGCTTCGGATTTTGCCATAGGAGCGGTTTTGGGTCAAAGGATTAATAAGTTGCCCACTGTCATTTATTATGCTAGTAGGACCTTAAATGATGCACAACTCAATTATACAACCACTGAAAAAGAATTTTTAGTGGTTGTGTTTGCATTAGAAAAGTTTCGATCTTACTTAGTTGGTTCACATGTGGTGGTGTATACTGATCATTCTACTCTCAGATACTTAGTTCAGAAGAAGGATGCCAAATCCCGTCTGATTTGGTGGGTTTTACTTTTGCAAGAGTTTGATTTAGAAATTAGGGATAAAAAAGGAGTTGAAAACCTAATTGCAGACCATTTATCCCGGCTTCCCAATTCCTTAATTGTCGATTCTCCAGTCAACGAGAACTTTCCAGATGAACAGTTATTTGCAGTGTCCAGTGAACCATGGTTTGCTGACATTGTCAACTTCTTAATTTCAGGTGTGACTCCGGATCACTGGTCCACCCAAGATAAGTATAGATTTCATTCCCAAGTTAAGCACTTTTTCTGGGATGATCCTTATTTGTTTAAGATATGTCCGGATCAAATTATCCGACGATGTGTTCCTGATCATGAGTAACATTCTGTTATCTCTTTTTGTCATGATCATGCATGTGGTGGACACTTTGGACCTAAGAAAACTGTTGCAAAGGTTCTCCAATGCGGATTTTATTGGCCCACTCTTTTTAGAGATGCTTTTGATTTTTGCAAAGCTTGTCCCGCCTACCAGTCTTTTGGCCGTATCAATAAGAGGAACATGATGCCCCTCAACCCTATTTTGCTAGTTGAGATCTTTGATGTTTGGGGCATCGACTTTATGGGAGCATTCCCTAATTCCTTTAGAAATTTGTACATACTTTTGGCCGTTGATTATGTTTCTAAATAGATAGAGGTCATACTTTGTAAATCTAATGACCACAAAGTGGTGGTCCAGTTTCTCAAAGAGAACATTTTTTCCCACTTTGGTGCACCATATGCAATAATTAGTGATAGGGGTACTCATTTTTGTAATCGGTCTTTTGAGACCCTAATGAAAAAGTATGGGATCACCCATAAGTTATCTACCCCTTGTCACCCCCAAACTAGTGGCCAAGTGGAGGTATCTAATAGGCAGATCAAACAAATCTTAGAAAAAACTGTTAATCCCAACCGTAAGGATTGGTCCCTTAGGCTCATTGATGCCTTGTGGGCCTATCAGACTGCATTCAAAACCGACCTTGGTCAGTCACCCTACCGTTTAGTGTATGGGAAAGCTTGTCACTTACCAGTTGAGTTAGAGCATAAGGCCTTTTGGGCCATCAAGAAGCTCAACTTTGATTTTTCTGATGCGGAAATTCACTGTAGGCTCCAACTATCTGAGTTGGAGGAACTTAGGAAAGAAGCCTATGAAAGTTCTAGGATTTACAAGGAAAAGACCAAAGCTTTCCATGATAAACACATTCTGCGTAAATCTTTTACAATTGGTGATAAGGTCTTATTGTACAACTCTCGATTGCATCTTTTTCCTAGTAAGCTTAGATCCTGATGAGATGGCCCATTTATTATCCATAATGTATATCCCCATGGGGCTGTGGAGATTTTGAATCCAGGAACAGGGATAATTTCGAAGGTTAATGATCAGCGTTTGAAACCGTTCCTCGAGTTTCCTAATACTAGTAGTGAAGAGGTCATGGATCTCCATGAACCTCTTTACACTGATGACTAACTTTTAATCAGGTATGACCCCCTTGCATTGTCTTTGCTTTTAATTTTTTCCATGCATTGAGGACATTGCATGACTTAAGTGTGGGGGAGGGAAACCAGTTTTTGTTTTTTTTTCTTTCACTTTGTTTTGTTTGTTTTTCTTTTTATTTTTGAGTTTGCTAAGGATGAAGTCCTACTTTGGCTTTTAGCTAATGATCAGACCATTCGGATGCTTGATGTATGAAAATAAAAGTTTTGATTAAGGTACCCATTTTGAACGTATAAAACCCCTATTAAGAAGAAAGAAACAAGTATGTGTCTTGAGATGGGACTTTCTTTTGAAAAATAAGAGACCCCTGTTTTATGGTGATGGACCATATGTAAGTCTGTGGGTTCTTTGTACTTTTGATTTGGAGTTGAGACCTTCTTTTTAATTTAGCATGGGTTGACAAATGCACAATTTTAAATAAAATGTGAAATGTGGTATAAAGAAGAATAAGAGTTGATTCCCTTGGAACTAGACAGGGCATTGCGCCTTAGGAAGCGTGGTGTCTTGATCAAAATTCCTTGGGAGGAAACTTTTGAAGAAATTCTAACATCACTGTCTTTGTGGGCATATGCAAAAAGCGAAGCTATATAGTAACTTGGGTGTCTAGTGTTTGCTCCACCATGTCATTCAGGCCAAAAGTAGTGGAGTAGAATAGAGTTTATTAAGCCAAAAAACAAAAAAAAGAGAAAAAAATGTGCAAATGTCATTAATGCTTGGTAACATGTTTGGTCAAAAACACTCCAACACCTTAGTCATTGGTTCCCTATCTCTTCACAAGTGGTTTTGCCTTAAGATAAGGATGTTTTGGAAGAGACGAGGTGAGTTCCAAATTAAGAAATATGCTAGTGTCTGAAATTGATAAAGGGTAATAAAAGTTCAAGTGTGGGGGTCCCTTGTGAGAGAAATTATCTTTGCTCCGGATCGATATGACCCTTACCTTTAGCTAAGGTTGGGATTTTTTTATTCTGAATTTTGGGTGTATATTCACTGTAAACACCCACGAGACACAACTCGTCCACTAGGGGTGACCTAAGGGTTTAAAAGCTTGTTACACATGCTAAGTGCAACCGTAATTCCTACGAAAGTGAGTTAGGTTTTTTGTCTTTATTCTTTTTCTTTTTGTTTTGCTCGAAGACTAACAAAGTCTAAGTGTGGGGGAATTCTGATGAGCACATTTATGTGTGAAATCTAGGATAGTAAAACATGCATTTTACATATTTAGAATGGAGCTACCTTGGGTTTTACTCTCTTTTTTGCAGGTTTTATATTTTCAAGGCCTTAAGGACTATCGGACGCTATATCTTCAATTTTACACATAAAGAGGTCCTATTTTTTTTCATCGTTGCGAAGAGGACAAAATTTTGAGCAAGATGGACGTGTTCAATTAAAAGTACATATTCGTTTGGTCATCCGTACAAATGATTATTCTTTTCAGGCCAAAAAAAGAATGATGGATTAGAACTAAACCAAGATGCAGAACCAACCCATTTGCAGTTGTCCCAGAGGTACAAGGAATATTTCAAATGCCAACAAGGATCGATGGACCACATCCTTAAGTGATTGAAGATTCGTTTTTGGTAACAACAACTACCTAGTGTAGTTGGTGAGCTATGGTGTGCAAAATTTCCTTGCTCACCAAGAGGTCTCAAGTTCGAATCTCATGGTTGTTTTTTTTTAGAGAATTTTGTTGAAGATTTCCTGCTTTTCACTCACTTAAAGCACTAAGGGCATGGAGGGGATTTTCACATCAAATTAGAAGCAAGGAAAATCGTGGAAGGGTTCCTGCACAAGAAGAGAAGAAAAAAAAAAGGGAGAAATAAAGATTATCCAAATCTTCTCTCTCCTCCACATCACCAAAAGATTATCCAAATCTTCTCTCTCCTTCACATCATCACCAAAAAATTGTCCAAATCACACAAAGCAAGAAGGAAAATCGTCCCTTGGAGGGAGAAAAAGAAGAGAAATAAATTAGAAAAAAAAGGAAAGAAAATAAGCAAACAAATTATAGGAAATTTCTCAAAGTTTATTTCTCTCTTTTCTCTCCTCCACCTTAGCACTTTTGGTCTCAAAAGATCTCACAACCAATTGTGGGTTTCTCCCTTTTAGGAAAGAGAAATTTGTTACCCTACCTCCCCATTCCCTATAAATACAACTCATGTAAGAGGAGGGGAGACAATTCATTCTTCTTCTAGTTTTTTTAGTTGCTCTCTCTTTCTCTTGCTCTCTCTTTAGTTTTAGTTCTTCTTTATCTTTTCTTTAATCACTTTTGTAATAGCTTTTTTTTATTTCAATTAATGCAAGCACTCTTTTATTTTTATTCAGCCCTTTTATGTTTATGATTTATGCAATTGAGTTGTAATTTTTTAAGTTATAGCTCTAGGCTTAGATCTAGGTGACAAGATCACGAGCCGTGGAGTAATTTTTTTTTCATGATTTGTTTTCTCTAGTACTAGAAATTTCAGATTTGATTTATTCCAAATCTGGTTTTTAGTACTGGTAGTATCTCAAATCGATCAAGTTTTCAGTTCGAGGGTTGAAGTTCAAGTGAGTAGGCTCATTCAGTAGTCTTCTCTCCCCCCTCTCATTCTCTCTTCTGACTACCCTTTCTTTCTTAATTTAGGATTTTAATTTCAGTCGTTACATTATTGCTATCCCTTTCCCCCAAGGTTCGTGGCTGGTGTATGTGTTGGTTTTGCCCCTCCTAGCCATAGAACCATCATTTTATTATTTTTATTTTAATTGTCTCCCTTTCTCTAAAGCCAAGTAGAGTAACCCTTGTAAGAGTGATTCTCTGGTCAAGTAGGAAAGCTCATATTATGATGCATCCCTCGAGCTAAGTAGAGAAACCTACTTGTGAGTCTCTCTCTAGCTTTCTCCCCTTTTTTATTTTATTTTTATTTTAGCATTTTTTCCTTTATTTTTAATTACGTGGGTTGTTTATTTTTAGTTATTTATTTATTTAATTTTAATTGCATGGCTTGTGTCTTTAAATTCTTAGATGACGAATGGTTAGGATGTTATTTTAGATACATATGTTTAGGACAGTAATTAGAATTATATCACAACCATTAATTGGTTCACTTTTGTATTATTAAAAGAAATAAAAAAATAAAGTGGCTGCTCTCCCTGTGTTCGACCCGTAGCTATACTGATCCGTACTCTTGCGGTTACATTTTAAATCTCAAACAATTTGGGAGGCATTAGAGGAGAGATAGTTGATGTTTAATGGTTTTAATTTCATACTGCAATGTTGCAGTAGTAGTTTCAAGAGTTCTGATTCTGGTGGAATGGTCAGGAACTGAAGGGGTTTGTATTTTGTCGAATTAGTGAAGTATAGTTTGTAAATTATAAGGTTGGATAGAGGTTTGAGCCTTAATATTTTGTTTAAGGTGTTCAAGACAGTCCTTTTTTGGTTCGGGGGTCTGTTAAATTATCAATATATTCAAAAATATTTGTTTGAGGAGATGTTTGCAACATACGGACAGATTTGGAAGCACAATCTTCACAACTTAAACCAATAATGCAAGAATCACAAGCACAAGCTTGGAAGTTGTCATTATCAGTAGAGCTAGAGACATAATGCTCAGAGGCTTTAACTTGGTTTAGATTGTAATTTTGTTCATAAGAAGATGAGGAAGAAGAGGTGTCTTGGAAAAAGGGCTAAAATTTGAGACTTATCTTGTTCAGAAATTTGTAAAGAGTTTATTCTTGTAGAGACACGGCAGTATTTGGCAATGTGGCCAGGTTTGCCACACTTAAAGCATCCTCGGGAAGTTTGGTTTGGATTTTTAGGTGCTTTGAAAGGCTTTTTATAATTGTTATGCTTTGGTTTGGAAGGGGATTTTTGGTAAAATTCAGGAATGGTAAATGGTTTGTGAGAAGCATAATGTTTTGATTTGTAGATTTTTTTGGAGAATTTTCGAGAGAATTTGTGTTTTGTTGGAGGTCTAAGGAGAGCAAAACCAAATTGTTCGCAAAATCCTTCTAATTCTCGTTTGTAAAATTTATTTTTTTTGTTAATTTATTTTCGTAACCTAATGTCAGTGCACAAGGCTAATCCTTCTTCATGGATTAGATTAATTATTTGACCATAGGTCATTTGATCATATGGGATAATCCCGTCATTTTCTTTGCGAAGGCGTTGTTTGATTTTTTCTGAAAAAGAGTTGGAAGACCTGTGAGAAATTTTTCTTTCCAACAGGGAAGGTTGGCGTCGGGTCTGGTTAGGACTTTGGTAAAGAAAGTATCTTTGTACAATTTGAAATCATGTAATTTCTTACACCTAAGGTTCGAAAGTTGTTTAGCAGTTCGGTCTTTGAGACGAGAAGGGTTCCCTAAGAAATAATTTGCGATACTGAAAATAAGGGTATTAATAGCATCCTCAATAGGGTCGCCTTCGGCGTCAAGGAGGGGAGTTCCTTCAGGGGTAGTTTGGATGGCATTTAAGATTTCAGTTTTTTGATTATTTGTGAGAACATAATCCCACCAACCTTTAAGCTGACCGGTAAAACCAGAAATGAGCAAAGTAGCAACAGCATTATTAGCCGTATTTTTAATACAGTGAGCGTTGCTAACCATAGTCAATTCTTAGAGTTTATTCATAAGGTTATGTTCAGATAAACCATCTATGTTCCATTCATAAATGATGCCACTTTTGTAAGAAGCCTGAGGAGCAGTTCCTCTAGCTTCGATTTGGAGGTCTGGAAAGACCGGGTGTTGGGTTGAGCTTTATCCAGTTTGATTAACTTGGGGAGTCTCCGAGTCAGAGCTAGATGAGTAACTCAAAGAATATTTTGTAAGAGTGCTAACCTGTCGATTAGCAGATCCAGCAATTGATTGATTTGGAATAGATGTGTCGAGAGCTTCTAAAGTCGCGAGACGATGGTTAATTTGATCGAGTAAAAATGATTTATTAATTTGGCCTTGTTGTTTGGGTGGTATGATGCATGGTTTGAAAGGAGGGATTAAAGGAGGAAGAGGAGTTGATGCAACTGAAGACAAGGGTTTTGGTTGGACAAGGCACTCAACTCAGGAGAGTTGGTCGCCTAAAGTTTGAAGACTTAAATTTGTAAAATTTGATTGTTCAATTAATTTTCTATCTGGGTTGGTTTGTTCAACAGTTTTGAAGGGAGAAGTAGTGATTTCTATTTTTTTAAATTTATATTTGATACTATCCAATCGGGGATGGATAGCCGAGGTTGTTGGACCAGCGCTAAGGGTCTAGGTCTTGTGTGAGGCTGTTTGAGTGGAGATCTGGTTATGCCAAGGGTTGTCCATGTTGTTATCCTGGGCATAAATATCAAAATAAGTGAAGAAGAAAATATTTGTTTTAAGTTGTGTCATAAGAGTATACCAATTTGTCCGGATTTGTGCTTGTTGGTTTAAATCAAACGTTGAGAAAAACTAGTTTCGTTTTTGGCTATTCTTAGGGGATTCAAAATCTACTCTAAGTAAAGGTTTGTCAATTTGGAATTCGTTGTTAATTTGAAGCATACTGACAGCACGATCAAAAGGAGGCGGAGCTACTTCTGAAAAGGTCGGAGATTGTGGACGATTTTGGTATGTTTGGGAAATATTTGGTAAAGAGAACGAAGTCTCGTAGGTACTATGAATAACGTTTTGTCCGGAGTTTAAACCGAAAAGGTTAGGAGGAGGAGTCCGTGGGGGAGAACTATTAGGAAAATAGTTTGAGGAGGTCGAGGCACTAGAGTATGACCTTCGGGAACTTTGGTAAACACTTGGTGGTATTTGTCGGTTAAATCGAAGGGTAACTAGGCCATCTAAGTCTTGCGAGATGGACTAGATGTTGGTATTTGAAATTTGAGGTTGGGGGGCAGTCGTTTTGCAGCTGCCACTCAACAGGAAAAGAAATATCTTTTCACTGAACAAGTTTTGGATAAATGGTTTGACCTTGAATATAAATATAAATATATATATATATATATTTATATTCAGCTCTACTTAATTTAGCTGATTTCTGCTTCTATTTCGGAGGATCAATTGAACAAATAAGTGAACCTTCTACTTGGAATTAAATTTTCATGTATATAATTATTTGATCAAAATCTTACATACCTATTGCGTGGACTCTATTTCTTAAGTTTTGTAAACCCGAACAGTAATCGGATAGTTTGATAACGAGTATGACTAATGAGAAACCCAACCTGGGTAATCAGGTAATTTTCCCTTTTCTTGTTAGTTCATTTTTCATACCCTCTCCTCGATTTCACACCTGGAGAGAGTTCACCTCTCAAATAGAGCACCGCCTCTGAGATATACGAGGAGTACGAAAATTACAATCGAAGAAGCATAGAAGAATTCAAGCTTTTGAAATCTACTGAATCAACCAAGTAATCGCCCAAGTAAGTCTCTCTCTCTCTCTCTCTCTTCTTCCTACACACAGGCACATATCTGAGCTCAGAGCGCAACAAGGCAGAAAACCTAGTATGTCCTTCCTTTGAATTCATACAGAATTAGTCCTTTCTGATTCCGTCTGGAAAGCCCATCATGACCTACTCTGATATATCACCCCCTTCACCCCGAATCGTGGTTTTTTTTTTTGGTCTGTGTTTTTTATTTCTCTCGTATTAATAATTGAAGCAAAGATATTTTTTTCTTGGATATATTTTTTGCTTTGAAATTTTAAAATGACAATCTGTGCTTTTATGCTATTCTCTTGAAGCCTCTTTTTTTTTTTTGGTGGGGGGGGGGGGGGTCCATAGGTTTACTGTTTCCTTATTTTCTGTATGAGACTATAAAATCTGGGCTTTTGTTAATTTCTGAGATTTTCTCTTTTAATTGTTTGCACTTTTTATTTCGCAGGAAAAATCTGAATTCATTTTCCTTTTTGTGCTAGTTTTTGTTGTGGTTCGCTAATAGATGACTAAGTTCAATCAGTTGTCTGTTATGTTTATCTTTGGTCTCTCACTTGGTAAAACAACCCCCACCCCCTCCTCCAAAAAAAGAAGGCACACGGCCTTTTTTCTTCCAATTTAATTATTATGACAACTTGCATTAAATTTCTTGTTTCTGTTTATAATTTTAGTCCTGAAAAACGACACCCATATAGATGTGTTATATTTTCTACATTTGTTTTTCTTGGCAAAAAGGTAGTGAACTCGCTTTAAGCAGTGCCTTAGGATGGTGGGAGGAATGTGATCTATGTCTAACTTCCTGGTGCAGAGCTATTTAATATGAGGAGGACATTTTAGTCCTATTTTATTATTCATTTTGGTTGCACAACACAGCGCAGCTAAATAAAAATGATCATATTGTATATTATTCTCGGGTTTATTGATTCATTTACTTTTTAGTCTAATTCATTTTGTGAAACCCATCTTTGGATCATCAGCCATGGCTGAAGAAGCAGGTATGTTTCGAGTACATCAAACTATTGGAAGTGTTCTTTGTTGCAAGTGTGGCATCCCGATGTCACCAAATGCTGCAAATATGTGTGTGAAGTGTTTGCGTTCTGAAGTTGACATTACAGAGGATCTACAGAAGCATGTGATCATAATGCATTGCCCTGAGTGTGATAAGTACTTGCAGCCTCCAAGAACTTGGATAAAGGCCCTGCTGGAGTCTAAGGAACTCTTAACATTTTGTGTGAAGAGGTTGAAGAACTTGAACAAGGTTAGGTTGGTACATGCAGAATTTGTTTGGACTGAACCTCACTCCAAAAGGATCAAGGTGAGGCTGAGGGTTCAGAAGGAGGTCCTTAATGGGGCAATACTTGAACAAGCCTATGTCGTTGAGTATGTTCAGCAAGACCACATGTGCGAGTCGTGTTCAAGGGCTCAGGCCAACCCTGACCAGTGGGTAGCTGCTGTCCAACTCAGGCAGCATGTTTCTCATAGGAGGACTTTCTTCTATTTGGAGCAGGTTATACTTCGGCATGATGCTGCTGCTTCTTGCATAAAAATTACACAGATGGATCAGGGAATTGACTTCTTTTTTGCTAATCGGAGCCATGCTGTAAAATTCGTAGAATTCTTGGGGAAAGTTGCCCCTGTCAGGAGCCGAAACGATAAACAACTTGTTTCCCATGATTCTAAGAGCAACAACTACAACTATAAATACACATTCTCCGTTGAAATCTGCCCAATTTGTAGGGAGGATCTGATCTGTCTTCCACCAAAAGTAGCTACTAGTTTGGGAAATTTGGGTCCACTCGTCTTGTGTGCAAAGGTGAGCAACAGCTTGGCTTTACTGGATCCATTTACTCTTAGGCATTGTTTCATGGATGCAGACCAGTATTGGAGGGCCTCCTTTGCATCTCTACTTTCAAGTAGGCAGTTTGTGGAATATATAGTATTGGATGTGGAGCTTGTGGCATCTGAAGTCAATGTTGGAGGCTCAAGATATGCTTTAGCTGATGCACAAGTGGCACGTGTATCTGATTTTGGGAAAAATGACAAGATTTTCAATATAAGAACCCACCTTGGCCATATCTTGAACCCTGGGGATTATGCTCTTGGCTATGACCTCTATGGGGCTAACACTAATGATATTCAACTGGACAAATATAAAGGTCTTATTCTCCCAGAAGCTATTCTAATAAAGAAGAGCTATGAAGAGAAGCGTCAAAAGCGGCGTGGGAAGCCTCGTCATTGGAAGCTTAACTCCCTCAATATGGATGTAGACACCTCCACCAGAGGTAAAATTGATGAGGATAAGATGAATAAAGAGTATGAAGAGTTCTTGAAAGATTTGGAGGAGAACCCAGAGTTGAGGTTTAATATATCATTGTACCGTAATAAGGAGTACCAACCTTCAGAAATGGCATCGGTGACTGATGGGGAGGATATACCTTCTGTGCCTCTGGAGGAATTGCTTGCTGATCTTGATCTAGATGATGACGAAGATGTCAACGACAGCATGAGGGAGTGATTTGATGCTTTCTTTTTCAGATGGGTTCCATTAGATTTTTTAGGTATGAATTTTCTTTGAGCATTCTCTTCATACCTGACCAATGTACCAAAAGCATAAACTGTATGAACTTGAGAAGTAAAATTTCTACCATTTGATCGATCTTATAGATATGAAGTCAAATCAATTCAACATTATATTCCTGTTCATTTGATATTGCCTTTCTTTTTTTCTTCCCCCTCCCCTTTGTATATACCTCTATGACTTAATGTGGGTGTTTCAGGTCAATATTATCTGTGTGTGCATCATGTTGGTTTTCTATCCTCGGTATGAACTCTGAAGACCCTTTTTTTCCCTTCTGATTTTGTTTTCTGTGAAACTGATGCTTCAAATGTACTAATGTGGTCTATCTCTGTTGATATATTGTTATATATGCTCCTTGGTTATGATATATAAGATCAGTATGCAATATCAAACTCTGTGGTCTTTATTCAAGAAAGTATGATTGACATATCAACTGGTAACAACGTCCTTGAGAGTGAGCTATGGATTTTAGGTTTCTGGTTTGTGATGTCACATTCTTTTTTAGTCTTTTGATGATTACATTGTTTTGTTTGATTTCGTATAATAATGCATTTCAAGTAAATTTACCAATAGTTCCTGTAATTTTTTTTTTATCATGATTTTATTGGTAGGAGGGTGAAGGTAATTCTCTATCAAAGAGTTTGCCTACCTAACCCAGAAGCTAAAACAAGTAGCTCATGAATCTACTGGAGGAGACACTCTGATGTACATACTACGCCTATCAACCTTTACTTCTGTTCATTCCTCAAGTGAAGTTTTTGTAGACCATGGATCCCAAACAATGAGATATCACTTGTATTTCTGTATCACGTAGGGTTGTTGCTGCAGCCTACTGGTAGCACTCTGCCTTCTGCCCTCATATATGCTACCACTCCTCATAATCCTACAATGCTCTGAGACTTAATTTTCCCCACTTACTAAATCCTAGTAAGCAATATTATTTTTTCTTTTGGCATGAAGGCTAGTATTGTTAAAGTTGCAAAAAATTAAAAACAAAATTAATCAAGTGACCAATTCCAATTGAAGACTCACTCCCTAATTTTGAACTTGAGACTAAAACCTTTCACTTTGACCCAAATTACAAATTTAAATTACATATCTTGCAACTTTCACAAACCATAAAGAGTTGTTCAGTGAAGAAAATTGATCTCCGAAAATGAATCACTCTCTGTAAACATATAGTGCACACGTCATTGAGCATTTTGCTGGTTATTAAATGACACAAAGAAGATTAAAGCAGTGGTTCCCTTGGCATACACTGCATATTATATTCTTAAATACAAACTAGAGTATACAGTTGTTACATCCAATGTCTGTCTAACCTTGTTTCTTGTACAAGCTAAATAGCAGTTAATTTGCTAAACTTCATCTCAGCTTCTACCAAGGGGAAAGAAATTATTTCAACTGAGGCAGTTGGGTCTTTATATGCTTTCTTGATTTGGATTACCTTCTCTAAATAGGAGGCAAATAATTTATTTATCAAATGTTTAACCTATGCTTTCTTGTTTCATAACATCTTATCACTTGGCATCTGTATGTCAGGGCCAGCTACTCCGTATTTGATTGACAAGTGATAATTAGTATTTTGGATGAAGCCTGCTTTTCAATGCTTTATCATGGTAGTTACAGATTATTTTCTGTGAATCAGTAATTAGGCTTGCTGTATGCATAATATGACTTTGTTTTTCAATTTTTCAACTTCTACAGGAACCTGGCAGATCTTTTAGATCTTGAGCAAACTTGGTTTATCATTTGGTTATTGGAGTAGCTAGGTGTGAATGGTAGTGAGTTTGAGAAGCTTCCAAGGGTTTATTTGGTTCTCTGCTGTAAGGAATTCTGAATATTGAATATTGAATATATATATATATATATATATATATGCATGAGAGAGCAGGGAATGAATCCTGTTATTGGGATTCCATTTAGCAGCATAAATAAAATCAAAGGAAGTGTTGGAATTTATTTTTTGTTAGTTGAGTGCATGCAATGGATTTTCTTTTTGCTCTGATAGATGGATATTGGATAATTATCTGGTAGTGTATTTCTATTTTCATTTTTAATGAAGAGTTGGTGACTATGGATAAATTGTTGGTTGCAATCTCCCTCTTCTCAATTCTCTCTTATATCCCCCATACCATTCTATTCTTGTTGATCATGAAAATAGACTCATTTCTTTTGAGGGAGTTGAGGGTGGTGGTGTTGCTCTTAATGGATATGGTTTCAAGTCAGTGGTGGAGGGAAATCACAAGTTCACTTGTAATACAAGTGAGGATTCTTGATCTTAGCCTGTATCAAGGTTTAAAAACTTGGAACCAGGGCTTGAAGTCAAAATTGAATCGTTTCAGAATCAATCGGACTCCATTAAAATCGGACTTAAGGGTTGATGGAATCCGATTCGATTTTTAAAACCATGGTCTGGCTTGATGCTTCCACGCATTGGATCTTACAAATCTTCGGTGTGACTTCCTTTGAGGTTGAACAAATATGAAAAATATAGAATTTGTTGAATATGCTTGTAAAAATTAAGAAAACACTAATGTTGTACTTAAAGAGTTTGGGGTCTGACAAAAATGGAGTTCTAATCCACCTAGTAATCCACTATGTGTGTGAGAGAGAGAGAGGTAAACTTTAGGACGAACTATTTTCGTATCCCATGTTAGTACATTAGGATACTTGGTAGTTATGTGATTGAGTTAGTTAATTGTTATAGTATGTCTTTAGTTATTTATTTATCAGAATTTGAAGAGTTTTTTTTCTTCATTATGATATTTCGGCTCTTGAAAGGAATCAAAATTTAAAATTTTATGAGAGGGGTCTATGTTTTCCTCCTATAATCGATGTCTCGGGTGTCAAAACATACTCATTGGTTATATACCCCCATCGAGCTTTTCTAAGTTCAAACCAAATGGATCCAAGATTCCAAAACCATGACAATATAGACTTAGGATTCCAAAATAATAAAAGATACTGATTCATAGGTTGACATCACTACAATATGCAAATTAATGATTTTAATAGTCACAGTATGCTGATTCATAAAAGTACAAACCATTACAAAATTCAAATGTATGATTTCAGAAAACACAATATATAAATTGACAAAAGAAAGAGACAAATTATTATAATATTCCGATTTATAATTCCCACTATTGCCATAAAAAAAAATTCAAAATGGAAAGGCACATCATTCTTCTAATATTCCAAGGTACAACTCCTTCTAATATCTAATAGTATAAAGAAAAACATCACTTTTTGAACACTAGTTTTTAATATATGATATTCATAAGCAGATATATGGGATGTGGATCAGATACTTACCATCATCAAAATTTCTAAGTAAAACCAATAACAAGTAGATAACAAAATGTGGTCGGTTGCTTAGGGTAGTTGTTGGTGCTGAGTGCAGTAGTGCACATGTGTCCTCTCATTACTGTGAAATAAGGAGATGAAGAATCATAGGGTAAGGGTTCAATAGAACATGAGGAAAATGAAAATAGAAGAAGAAGAGGAAAATAAGGGTTTCATTTTCTAAACATTGTGATGTTTTTCCAGATGGTAGTTTTAATTAATAAACTCAATGGCTCAAACTCTTATTAAAAGAAATAGAACATTGAAGTTTTTGGTCATCTTCCAACTTTTAAACAATCGCTATTTGACCAACTTCATCTTTTTAAGTCTTTTTAGCCCAATAAGTATACATTAATTAAAATCAAAGAAGTGGAATCCTTATCAACCTTTTTTTTAAGCTAATGAAGTTTTCTGGATCAATAAATCTTGACATTTATATATAGTAAGGTGACAGAAATACAAAGTGCTACCATTATATTGCTAAATGCAATATTTGATTTAAAAATTTCCTTTTTATTATCGATGCCAAATGGAGAAAAGTTGTGGATCTCCCAGATGTTGTCGAGTTTATTTCACTTTCAACAGATTTTTCACCACCTCTAATCCTTTACCCCCTTTTCATTGAGAGTCTCTTCCCTTTGGTGATTTCTTCTTAAGATCTCTTATTAATCGCATGTTTACTTTCAGTGGAAGAAATCAAATAAGTTATTTTTAGTCTTGGTGATTTTAAGGGCCCGTTTAATAAAGTTTCACGAAACGCGTTTCTGTGTCCAAAAACGGCAGAAACTAAACAAAAACTGTGTTGATAAAACTGTTTCGTTTCACTTGCTTTTAGAAATAGAAATAGAAATTCTTACCTATTTATGGTTCAAGAAACGACCCAGGCGAAACTAGTAGAACTTGTTTTGCCGTTTCTGGAAACGACTCATGGCCATTCTTTCGCTAGTTACTATCAACTTCTAGAAACATGACCGATCAAACACCTTCAATTCCGTTTCTGTTTCTAGAAACGGAAATTTATGTTTATGCCATTTCTTGAAACAGAAACGGCAGAAACGTTATCAAATGGGCCCTAAACTTTCAACCTTCTATGGATTCCCAACCTATGTCTACCAATTTATATGAAATTCTATTTAAGATATATTCTTATTTATCACTGAAATATTCCGATCCAGTTCTCTCCGCCTTTAGAATTAATCACACCCTCATCTTTCTCATACCGAAAAACGATAATGCTTTTTTTGTTAGAGACTTTGGGCCCATTAGTTTGTGCAATATCTCCTACAAGATCATCTCTAAGATAATTGTGAATAGACTTAAACCTTTCCTCAATGATCTCATCTCCCTATTTTAATCTTTGTGAAATGAGAGAAATCTTAAATAACAATATTATTGTTCGTAAAATTTTTCATTATTTGAAAAATAAGAATAAAGGAAAGGTGGGCTTCCTTGCTCTCAAATTGAACATGTCCAAGGCCTATGATAGACTCGATTGAGGTTTTATTAGAGTAATCTTTAGATACCTAGGTTTCAACAATCACTGGTGTTATCTAATATGTAAACTCTTTACTTACACCATTTCCATTAAACTTAAGGTCAGTTGTTTCAACTCCATTGAACCCAGGCACTAGACAAGGCTGTTCTCTTAGACCTTAAATCTTCATTATTGCCATGGAGTGTCCCTTCGATCTTCTCAAAAGTTTATAAAAACCTCAACATTTCAAGGGCATAAAAATTAGTTGGAATGAACCTGAAATCACCCACCTTCTTTTCGCTTATGATACTTTACTTTTCTGTAGAGCCACCATGGAGGATGGTCTTACTCTCAAATCAATTTTTCCCACTTTGAAGATCTTTCTATCCAACACGTCAACTATAATAAAAATAGTACTTTCTTTAGCCATAATACTCTCTCTTTCATCCAAAACTCCATTCAGAGCACCCTTCGAATTAAAGGTATGGTCCTTATTCTAGCTATTTGGGCACAATGATTTTCCCTTCTAGGTCTAAACACCATTGTTTGAACCTGATTGTTCTATGAGTGAGGAATCGACTCACTGACTTGAAATATAATTTGCTAACAGAAGCTGGCCGATCCGTAGTGATTAAATCTATGCTCAATTCTATTCCAACTTATATTCTCTCACCACCCCTCTATCACTATGGTTTGTGAGACAATTAACAATAGAAGTCAGAACTCACCTCTCCTTCACAATATTTTCCCCTTCCCCTCACATTGCTTATTCCTTCTCCTCCATTACACTCGGTGCTTACACCCATGAGGATTTTTTTCACCCCTCTCACCAAATCGGGTCATTTTTTCCACTCACTTGGTTGTATTCTATCTCGCTTCTCAATCCAACCCTTCTGGGGATACTCATTCCAAACTCTGGAAAACAATGTTGGAAACTCAAAATCCATAAAATATCCAAACATTTTGCTTGGAAGACTCTCTAAAGTAGTCCCCTCAACATGTTGAAATTCCATTTTCTTCTCCCTCTCAATAACCGGTGTATACTCTGTAATTCTGCACTTGAGTTTGAGTGACATCTCTTCCTTTCTCATTCTCCTAAAGACTTGGGTTGCTAGTGTTCTAAGCCTGATAATGATCACTGATTTAGACCTCTTTTCCTTAGGCTGTGTTTGGTAGCAAAGATAGGAAAATAAAACAAAAAAATATAAAAATTGTATTATTTTCTTGATTTAAGAAATTCTAGTTGTGTTTGGTATGTCTTGAGCCAAGAGAAGATTCTTTTTTTGACTTTCAAAATTTATCTTAGGAATGGTGAAGTTCTCTTTTGCTGCCCAAAGAAGAAAAGAAAAGAGAAGACAAAAAGCACAAAAATTGTACTATTTTCTTGGTTTTAGAAATTCTCATTATGTTTGGTATATTCTGAACCAGGAGAAGATTTTTTTTTTTTTATTTCAAAACTCACCTTTGGAATGATGAAGTTTTCTTATGCTGAACACACAAAAAAAGAAAAAAAAATTGAATAATTTTTCCTTTCTTCTATTGGTAGCGAAACAAACATAATTTTTTTTTTTTTATTATTTTCTTTCCATTTATTTTCATTTTATTATTTCCTTTTCTTCTCTTTTCTAGATTATTTGTCTTCTCTTGGCTATCAAGCACAGCCTTAAAGACAAGAAAAAAAAAATCTTTTCTAAACAAGCATAAATTTTTTTCTTTTCTTCTATTTTCTAGATTCTTTTTTTCCTTTCCTTTCATTTCTTTTCTTCTCTTAGCCACCAAACACAGCCATAATGGGGGTTATTTGATCCCATTACAACCTACTTCATTTGGCAATCCAGAAATCTTTTGATTTTCTAAAAAAAAATGTCTCAATCATCATCAAATCTAAGATAATGTCAATCATTGGGTTAGAGACTTTATATCCCACCTGTGACCACCCGAACCTGGGATAAGGATAAGAGTTGTCACACCACCACGTTTGGACTACTACCTCAACCTCACCTCCAATGATAAGTTTATTGTTACTTTGGATGGAAGCTATGATCAACCATGCAATGCAGGAAAATGGACAACAATTGTTTTATTTAACAATTAAATATCTTTGGCTTATGCCAATTTGGTTATACTGGTTCTGCACACGAAGCTGAGGCTAGAGGAATCAAACAGAGAATCAATGGTGCAATATCAATAGGAGGACAAGGAGTGGAGATATGGACCGATGCAAGGGGAGAAGGTGGATTGGCTCTCACACCTGGATGCTCATCCTTGTCTATGGGAACTATTCTCAATTTTATTTGATATCAACTCTTTTCTTAAACTTTTTAAATATGTTTTTAACGAAAATATTTTTTATGAGAGAGTGTGACCCCTGCGCCAAAACACAAGGGAAGAGGGGGGAGCGAAATGATCAACCCATCCCTCATGAAAGGGAAAATAATATTTCTATGAATGCTTTTTCAAGCACTCCTATTGATCCTTCTGCATGTGCACCTATAGGATCACATGATGGAGTATCATTCAGGAAGGATATGAAAGTCATTTTAAAAAAAGAATGAGAGAGATAGACACAATGGGTGCTATCATACTTGATATCGACGGTATACCCAACCTTTTCTCAAAATATATACACTTTAACTCATGTTTTAACGGATTTAGCAAGGACTAGGTACTATCAATGGGACGTCACAAACACTGTTGTTAATTTTACTCTTAACTCTCTTTTTCAGTAAAATTTGATAGAAAATGAATACGGAACGATTCATGAAGATCGATAATCATGCACGACAAACACTACAAAATACACGTTTTAGGCATACCTGAATCCATGGTTGAAGAATAAGAACTCCTCAATGTCTTCTTGTATGCTCCTCATACAACACGATCAATGTTGGTCTGGTCTACCCTCTTTCCCTTTTGCTTTTGGTCGTTAGCCTCACTTAATGGGTCAGTGATAACTATATATAGGGGTGAGGGTAGGGACCAACCCTGTAATAAAATTAGGGTTTCCTCCCCATTAAGGAAACAATACCTTAGGTCCACACATAGTAATAAATATTTCATACCATTAAGGTGTGCTAATAGAATCCAATATCTCCATAGAGATCACTTACCAATAATATTGGATTCTTTCTGCTTACTCCATCTTTAGTCAACACCACTAAACCGGTTTTGGAAACAAATCTTTGACTATGCTAGCCCACCTAATAGGAAATCTTACAATCTCCCACTTGGGCAGCATATGTCACAAGTTTTAGATTTTAAAATTTATTTAAAACGACTTTCCGGTTTAGATAAACTGAATGTGGCCACAAACAAAACAGTGTCGAATGGAGTGCACCTTAAACCAAATGCCTTGGTCCGAATGAGAATTACAAACACCCAACCGTATTGATCATCACATCTAAAGCGATATGAGACCACACACGTCAAAGTGCTCATAACATCACCGACTTGGGCTGAGCAGTATGAAAGTGTGGTATGGAAATAACATGCTATAGTGATCATCATGTCTATTTCCAAATTGGTCCTGGCTCGAAAACCAAATGAGCCCTATGAGACAGATACCGAAGGTCTCATTAACTACAAGCGTCTCCCAAACGCTTAAGCTTCAATCAAAGAAGCTCATTGGGACTGGGTCCGGATGTCCCACAACACTAGCACTAGACCTCAATCAAACGAGGCTTTGCTAGCGACTGGATGTATGTGTATTGACTGGAACCTCAGATACCGAATGAGGTAAATACACCACATATAACCTCAATTTTCTGTAGGAGGCAAATAGATAAGTGTATACACATAAACAAATGGCCATAATAAAAATGCATATATATTCTTGAGAACAATAATAATGCATCATATAAAATAAAACTGAAAGTCAAATGCAAACATATTGAGCAAAACTCCCACTAATAAAATGCATCAAAAGAACTAACAAGTCCCATATTAGTGACATGCTCTTGAAAGACTTTTGGAGTCAAGCCCTTAGTAAGAGGATCTGCAATCATGTTTTCTGTAGCAATCTGCTCCATTGTAATCTGTGACTCTTGAACTTTCTCTCTGACAAAAAATACTTAATGTCAATGTGTTTAGAGCCTGAAGTACTTTTACTGTTATGAGAGAAACGTACCGCAGCGGAGTTGTCACAGAACATCCTCAATGGTTTAGATATAGAGTCAACAATCTGTAGCCCTGAGATAAAATTCCTTAACCATAAAGCTTGAATAGTGGCTTCATAACATGCCACATACTCAGCTTGCATAGTAGAAGATGCAGTGAGTGTCTGCTTGACACTCTTCCAAGATATAGCCCCACCTGCCATCACAAAAACATATCCAGAAGTAGACTTGAGGTCATCTAGGCATCCAGCAAAATCTGCGTCAGTGTAACCGACTACATCAAGTGAATCGGTTCTTCTATAAGTAAGCATAAAATCCTTAGTGCCCTGCAAATATCTCATGACTTTCTTAGCAGCTACCCAATGCGCTTCACCAGGGTTGCTCAAATATCTCCCAAGTACACTAACAACATAGGCAATGTCAGGCCGTGTACAAACTTGAGCATACATCAAACTACCAACAGCAGATGCATAAGGTATGTTCTTCATCTGATTGCACTCCAATTCTGTCTGTGGACATTGAGACTTGCCAAATTTGTCCCCTTTTACAACTGGAGCCTTACTAGGGGAACATGCTAACATATTAAACCTTTTTAATATCCTCTCAATGTAACCTTTCTGAGACAAACCAAGAACGCCACAAGACCTATCACGATGAATCTCAATGCCCAAAACATAAGAGGCCTCACCAAGATCCTTCATATCAAAGTGACTTGATAATAATCGTTTTGTCTCATGCAAAAGATCAACATTATTGCTGGCAAGAAGAATATCATCAACATAAAGCACAAGGAAAATGAACTTACTCCCACTGATCTTCAGATAAATACACTGGTCCACAAGATTTTCTTTGAAACCACAAGAAGTGATAACTTCATCGAACTTAAGATACCACTGTCTAGATGCTTGTTTCAAACCATAAATAGATTTCTTAAGTTTGCACACAAGGTGCTCTGTATCAGCTTGCCTGAAGCCAAGGGGTTGTTGCATGTAAACATCCTCTTCAAGATCTCCATTTAGGAAAGCTGTTTTGACATCCATCTGATGAAGTTCCAAATCAAAATGTGCAACTAAAGCCATGATGATTCTGAAAGAATCTTTTGTCGAGACTGGTGAGAATGTTTCCTTGTAATCTATGCCCTCTCTCTGGCTGAATCCTTTTGCTACAAGTCTGGCCTTGTAACGCTCAATTTCACCTTTAGAGTTCCGTTTGGTCTTGAAAATCCATTTACAACCAATCGGTCTGCATCCTTTTGGTAATTCAACCAAATTCCAAACATCATTAACAGACATAGAATTCAATTCATCTTGCATGGCAAACATCCACATTGATGAATTGGGATCATTGGCAGCCTGGTCAAAACTGATTGGATCTGAATCCAAAGTAATATCAAACTCATGTTCTTGTAAATAAACAACATAGTCATCAGATATGGCAGGCCTACGAGTTCTCTCTGATTTCCTCAAGGGAACATCAGCAACAATATGGTCCTGAATCTCATCAACAACAGGGGGTGCAGGCTCAACCACTATAGGTTGCACAGGTTCGTGAGTGGGGACATTCTCTTGTTCAATGTGAGGCTGTAATACAGTAGACGGCAGTGTCACAGGCATAGGTACAAGAACACGTTCCTCCTCAAAAACAAAGTTACGTGGTTGAGCAGACTGAAAATCTAAATCATCCTCAAAGAAAACTGCCCGATTTGATTCCACTACTCTAGTAGAATGTGTAGGACAATAGAATCTATATCCTCTTGATCTTTCAGAATAACCGATAAAATGACCACTAATGGTCCTTGGATCAAGCTTCCTCATCTGAGGATTGTAAGGTCTCACCTCTGCAGCACATCCCCATATATGAAAATGAGATAAATTTGACTTCTTACCAGTCCACAATTCATAGGGAGTTCTGGGAACAGACTTGCTAGGCACTTTATTCAAAATATATACTGCTGTTTTCAAAGCATCACCCCATAAGAAATCAGGTAAAGTTGAATTACTTATCATGCTTCTCACCATATCCATAAGGGTACGGTTTCTCCTTTCAGCCACCCCATTCTGCTCAGGTGAACCAGGCATAGTGTACTGAGCGTCAATACCACATTCTTGTAAGAATCTGGCAAATGGTCCAGGGTTACGCCCAGTTTCATCATATCTACCATAAAACTCTCCACCTCGATCAGATCTCACACTTTTTATCTTCTTTTCCCTTTTAAGTTCTACCTCTGCTTTAAAAACTTTGAAAGCATCTAAGGATTCAGATTTTTCTTGAATAAGGTAAATAAAACCAAAACGGGAAAAATCATCTATGAAAGTAATAAAATATCTGTATCCACCCATGGTAGTAGGAGTGAATGGACCACAAATATCAGTATGAATCAGCTCCAATGCTTCATCCTTCCTGGTTGCACCTTTCTTTTTAGCTCTAGTGTGTTTCCCCTTAATGCAATCAATACAAATTCCAAAATCTGAAAAATCCAATTGAGGAAGTGTACCATCCTTAATCAATCGTTCTATCCTCTGTTTAGAAATATGTCCTAAACGTTTATGCCACAACATAGAAGAATTTTCATCCAATCTAGCACGTTTAGGATTTGTAACCACATAATTTATAACAGAAGAACTGTTGGCATATTTGGAAGAACTAATATCCAAATCAAATTTATAAAGACCATCATATAACAAGGCAGATCCAACCATAAGAGAACCAGAATAGAGAGTAAGTTTTCCATTACCAATATTAAAAGTGTAACCACAACTGTCAAGTTTAGATACCGAAACAAGTTTTCGTCTAAACGATGGTACATAAACCACATCATTCAAATTCAAAACAAAACCAGTGGATAAAAGTAATCTAACTACTCCTATAAATTCAACTTTGGTCTTCTCTCCATTTCCCATGTAAATCATCATCTCTCCCTCACTTGGTTTCCTCCTGCTTCTTAATTCCTGCAAACAATTAGTGATGTGAATAGTTGCTCCAGTATCAATCCACCACGAATCAGGGGAAACATCTACAAGATTGGATTCAAGACACACTAGAGCTAAAGATGTACCTTTCTTTTCAAGCCATTTCTTATAGCCATAGCAATCTGTCTTCATATGTCCATCCTTTTTGCAGAAGAAACATTTTCCCTTAAAAGCCTTAGTCTTTGGTTTCAGATTCTGATCGGTTTTCTGTTCTATTTTTCCTGATTTTTCTTGCTTGTTGCCTTTCCAATTTTTCTTGAATTTCTTCTTACCCCCATTATTGGAAACAAAATAAGCAGAGTTAAATTTTTCCTTCTTCTTTCTTTCCTCTTCCTGTACCAATATGGAAGTCATGTCCTCAAGATTCCACTCCAATTTTTGTGCATTATAGGAGGTCTTAAGAGTATCAAATGATGATGGAAGTGATTGCATAATTTGCCACACAAGGAAAGAATCAGATATCTTCACTTCCATCTCGCCCAATGTGGCAGCATAATTGGTCATTTTCATAATGTGATCACGTACTCCACTTGTGCCATCATATCGAGTGGATGAGAACCACTCTAAATATGTTCCCTTCTCAGCCTTATCAAATTTGGTAAACTTTGTATTAACAGCTGCAAGAAAATCCTTAGCATTTTCTTTCGAAGGCACACTTTTCTTAATGGTCTTGTCCATAGTATGCTTCATAACAATCAGGCACAATCTGTTGGACTCCTCCCACTTTTCATAAAGTGCTTTTGCAGTAGCATCACTCTCAGTTGTGGGCTCGGGGGGTTTATCAGTTCTCAGGGCATAATCGAGTCTCATGATTGCAAGAGACACAGTAAGAGAGTCTATCCACTCCTCAAAATTGGAACCATTCAGGACTTTGATGGAAGATAATTGGGAAGTCATAGCTGGCAATCATAATTACCAAAATTTTACCAAAACATACAATATGCAATAACCAAAAGCATATCAACATCCCAATAATATAATGAAAACTGACTAATTAGGGCTTATTAATCAGATTTATCCCAATACCAATTTTAACAATTGTATGAAAAACATGAACTGGGAAAAGATCCAGCATCATTGGGGTCACACCTGTGGTGGCAAGATCGCCCAACATGCAGTGAAATCTTTCACATGTAAGGCGAGACGCCCAAAAAACAACACCATATTGTAGATTCCGTCACCTGTGGTGGCAAGACAAGAACCTCCAAAATAGTGAAGCTCAAAACGTCACCCTCACACCATCAAGCAAAACCGACCAAACGAAGACTCACCTGTGTTGGCAAGAGCACATCGTTCGTCATATGGCTTTCTTGACTGCAATCCATCTGGATGGTCTATAGTGATTCTGCATCTTTAGGAATTAGCCCACTAAGTGGAAGTCTAATCTCTAAAGTTACGAAAACTCCATAGACCTGGATTGTAACTGTATGCCCATTATATTTTTAATAATTTTCCATCAAAGAATTACTGAATAATAATATGAAAAACAAAAGCACATAAAATTTTAATATATAAAATCATAAGTGTTCCTATTATGACAGATCAGAACAACATCATGGGTTGCATAATAATTCCTATAGTGACTGAATCAAATAGCACAAGAATTAATATGAAATAACAAAATTATATATTTAATGTGCTAGTGACTAAACCAAATGTCACAAAAAGTAAATCTGTAAATAATTATGCTTTATGATTCTGTTATGAGTCAACCAATTAAAACTCATGACACCTTTCTATGTTATTTTATCTTAAAACAACCAAAACACGGTTTCAAATAAAACTGTACTTACCTTTTACTTTTTGTCATTTTTTTTTTTTAAACAACCAAAACAGTAAAAGCAATCTACCGTACTTGCTTTTGTCACCTTTTTTTTTTTTATTTTTTTTTTTAAATCAAACCGTAAAAAGCAACCAAAAAGCCACATTTGCTTTTTGCTTTTTTTTTTTTTTTTTTTTTTTTTAAACAAAACCGAAAACAACGTACTTGCTTTTGTTACTTTTTTTTTTTTTTTAACAACCAAACCGTAAAAAGCAACTGCTTTTGTCACTTTTTTTTTTTTTTAAATAAAACTTTGTAAGTTTTATCTTTAGTAATAATATATTATTTTTCTTGTTTCTTCAAAACAAAACGACTCGAGGAGAAAAAATTGATGTTTATTACTGGTGGTATAGCCGATCGATTTTTCATGAACGAGGCTCTGATACCATTGAAAGAAAAAAACAGATACGGAACGATTCATGAAGATCGATAAGCATGCACGACAAACACTATAAAATACATGTTTTAGGCATACCTGAATCCATGGTTGAAGAATAAGAATTCCTCAATGTCTTCTTGTATGCTCCTTGTACAACACGATCAATGTTGGTCTGGTCTACCCTCTTTTCCTTATGCCTTTTGATTGTTAGCTTCACTTAATGGGTCAGTGATAACTATATATAGGGGTGAGGGTAGGGACCAACCCTGCAATAAAATTAGGGTTTCCTCCCCATTAAGGAAACAATACCTTAGATCCACACATAGTAATAAATATTTCATACCATTAAGGTGTGCTAATAGAATCCAATATTTCCATAGAGATCACTTGCCAATAATATTGGATTCTTTCTGCTTACTCCATCTTTAGTCAACACCACTAAACCGGTTTTGGAAACAAATCTTTGACTATGCTAGCCCACTTAATAAGAAATCTTACATGCTATACTTCTGAATATTTTTAACTGGTTGGGACTATCACCATAGAAGTATTTACTAGTACAAGGGAGACAGATGGGCCGGGACACCACCCATCCCAAAAAAGATTGACCAGTCTGGTCTGATCCTGGACAAATTAACAAAAGATATTGTTGATGGATCGAGCACCATGAACCATGGTTTCAAATATCGGTATTAGTATCAGTTGAGATCGATACTCAATACTTGACTGATCTGGATCGGTTATTCGTATTGTTTCAGGTTAAATTAGCAGTACAAAAAAATATAGTTTTTTTCAAAAGCAAGGGGCAAAAGTGACCGATACAAACTGATCCAAATCAGTATCATATCGATATATTGATATCGGTATCTGTATCAATATTGAGAACTAAATCCTTACCATGAACGCACTATGTTTCACCAACTTAAAAATAGTGTTGTCAGAACAAACACCAATAAATACGAAGAAAACAAACATAGATTCATACAAGATAGAGATTTAACAAGGTTCGCACTCTAATGTAGTATGCTACGTCCTCAATCAAAGAAGAAGGGGATTCACTATATATTTGAAGAAGATTACAACAGAGATCTCTCAAGAATACCCAAACTTGCAGCAAGAATATTCACTCAAAAACCCTAAAACGAAAAACCCCTAAATCTTATGATGCTTGCTCAACAAGACAATAGTACATATATATATATATATATATATATACTCCTCACGGTCGGTTGGTTCGCACCGTACCACGGAGGATACGCCCCTACACACCATACGAGATCAATGCTGGGCAACCCCCTCTACTACCATCTAGATCTCAAGAAAAAAAGAATCTCTTTCGAGTTGCCACCAAAATATATCAAAATTGGTCAATCTTTAATTCGAAATAGGTCAAGAATTCGAGACAAACATAACAAGTGTTGTGCAAATTAAGAATCAATGTTGCACAACAAATCTACGGTCTGTCATGTAATGAGAGTTATTAATACAATGGACTATTTATATCACTTTTTTTATAGGTTTATATCAACTTAGGAGCACTAATAACCGAACATGAAATTTATCAAGACCCTGAAGACATGGCTAGATATATAAAAAAAATGAGGAATTCCATTTTTTGGCCTGCCAGGACAATTGTTTACCCTTCAGTAGGAACCTCGTTCCTACACACCAGTGAAATAGAATTAAGAGTTACAAGGTAGAAGGTGAAGATAGGAAAATACGGAATCTAAGCCAGTGCTTTCATTTCGCAACTATAAGATCGGAGCAATATTGAATCTTGAACCCTTTTTTGTCATTTTCATTGAGACATGTCTATAAATGCAAGTTTCATCTCGAGGAAAAGAGAGAGAACCTATAGAGTTGGGCTTTCATCTCTTAGCAGTTCAATGGCAATAGAGGAACCAATTGGTAGTTTTTCAATTGAAGACTAAGCAGAAACCATGTCAGCCAAGCTATAAAGGATTGTGCTTAACATGCAAGCTTCAAAATTAGAATTCGTCCAAGAGGATAAATGGGTCTCAGAATCACAAGAAGTTAAGGAGTTCCAAGGGTCAGCTCTCAATTCAGCAGATCAAATAGAAGTTGCCCTGTAAAGGGTCAAAGAACTTGATTACACCAACTTACAAACACAGGACAAGCAAAAATAATCTTTTGAGGCACAGACACGACACAATGAATTCCAGGAGTACCGTAGGAAGCTTAGACCAAGGCCAGAGTTCATCCACTCTGACCCTATACAGCTAGCATTGCATGAGCAACAAACAATTGAACTTAGTTCACAATATCCTCAACATAAACCCTTGAATACTTCAATCTACAACCAGATATTGATAACTTAGCATATTGTAAGCCCTCATGCTTCTTTTGCCAAGAACGAAACAGGGTCCTTAATCCCAATCCAGGGCCTTTGAACTCAAAACAAATAAAGCCCAAACTGTGGCATTCAAAATCAAATTCTTCTCAAAAACCTAAATACTTTATGTTTGAATCCTGTTACAAAGCCTAGAAGTTCTACACCATGAAGCAAATATAGGAACAATCTAAATTATGAGATACAAATTTATGAGATTGCATTTCAAACTCTAAATGTTCTCTAAGATGAGACCTGACTACAGAAGCCCAGTAAAACATTAAACTGGTCAATTTCTACCAGAAACTCTGAAACTTATTGAATTAAAAGTAGCAATGATTGGAACTATTTTAGAACCCAACAAGCAGTCATGAAAAGAATATTCCAGTAGAAAGAACTTATAGTTCTCTATCTTTCCTGTCCATATTCTTCCCATCATGAAGAAAACCTGATAAAGTACATAAAGATGAAAATGATTTAGGTTATAACTAATTTTTTTGCAAGAGCTCTCATGGAATTCCATATTATGAAGAGCTGAGTTGCAGAGATCGTCCCATGTCTTCAGACTATAAAAGCATGCACCAGGAACAGAGACACACTTGTGCAACTTCTTCGATCCCACTAGTTGCTACGGCGTGGTGTACGTCCTGAAGAAATGACTTGTGTGACACATTGATCAAGCTGAGGGCATCAATAAACATATGTAATCAGATAATCTCTTAAATGTTAAATTAGAATGTATGCAGAATCAAACTAACCTGCAGGTTCTGCTTGGTATTTAGCTGGCACCAGTAACATATCTCGCCAAAATAATAAAACCACCATAACCATTGTTACTTGAGAAAATTATTGAACTCAGGGTGGCTATATATCAGTGAAGGACCATTATCACAAAAACCCTCTACTGAAACAGTTACAGAATCCATCCCAGACAGCATTCACTGCGACAAAGCAATTGCATACCCCTGAACGACCTGCCTTGTTGTCCTCCTCATCAAGACAAGCTTCGACATAGTTGCTAGCTGCCTTCAACCCACCCTCCTCCTCCACCTCCTCATCGTCAGCATCTTCTTTCTCCTCCACCTCTTCATCATCATCAGCATCTTCTTCTTCCTCCACCTCTTCATCATCATCATCAACAGCATCTTCTTCCCCCTCCTCCTCCTCTTTGTCGGCATCTTCTACTTCCTCCATTTCTTCATCATCATCATCAGCATCTGACCATATGAAGAAATCTGCTACCAACATAGCACTGGATTGTTGGTTAGGCATTTGCTGCTCTAATTCCTCGTTTTCGAACAACACCTTACAGAATTTCACATGGGCGCCGGGTTCAACCGTATCGAAAAGGCAAATATCTGGGTGCCTGAATACTTTCAATATCCTTACAACTAATCCCTCAATAGAATCTTTGCTTTCCAATGGAAACCCTAACCAATTAAACCCTTTGAAATGGTGGATGTAGATTATGTCTCGCTCATTAGAGAATTCAATGTCCTCCACTCTAATTGAATGATGACACATCCTTATTTCTCCTCTCCAACGGATACGAGTGCGAATCGCAAGAGTGATGTTTACTAGCTCACCGGCCACAACTTTCACTTGATTCTTAGAAGTGAATCCAAAAACAACACACAGAACTGGTGAGCCCTCATGGTTACTTCGACCACTTTTGCCAACATTATGTACAAGTCTTCCCTGCATATAAAGAGGGACCTCTTCTTATTAAAGCAGTCCTACATATAAAGCTCAATTTAAAGTTCAAAACAGAGAGAAAGATATAGATAAAAGTACCTGCCCAATTATCTTCCTCGTTGTCTTTGTTAATTTGTCGCAATTCCACACCTTCAATGTTTTCAAAGATTCTGCTCCTCCCAAGCATTGAATTTTCTCAAGATTTAAACAATCAAAAACATATATTTTATTCAATCTCTTCAGGTTTGATATATCAGGTAAGTCTGTTAATTTGGGGTAACCTGCCAATCTCAACTCTTCCAGGGCTTCGAGGCCCTGAATTTCCTTTAGGTTTGCACAACGTCTAATTCTTAAATCCCTCAATCTTTTCAAGTTTGACAAATTCTGTAACTCCGTTAATTTGGGGCAATCGTTCACTTCTAACTTTTCCAAGGATTCTGTTCCTTCGAGGAGGCCGTGAATTTCCTCTAGATTTTCACAATTGCTAATCTTTATATTTTCACAATTTCTAATCCCTAATTCTCTCAATTTGGAGCAACCCTTCACTTTAAATCTTTTCATGTTTGACAAATCAGGTAATCTTATTCTTACCAATGATTTGCAATCATAAAGAAATAATTCCTTCAACCTTTCCAAGTGTGATAGATCTGAAATTATCTGCAGCGAAATACACTTCTTAACTTCCAGACAAGTTAAAGTCGAGGGAAGCTTTGAGAGAGATCGAAGGTTCATGTAGCCTTTCAAATATAGCTCCTGAAGCTGAGAGGGAAAAACACTCATACCATACGACAGTGGTTGGAGTCTCTTGTAGTCTGTCTGATCATCTAGCTCCACCATGCGCATTCTTAACACCTCTATGCTCAAGACCTTTGAAAAATCATCTGGTATTTTTACAATCATAGTATCAGACAGTTCAAAGTGAAGTAAACTCCTCATTCTACCCATTGATGTTGGTAGCTTCACCAGTTTGTGGCAATCTGAAACATCTAAGTCCTCAAGCTTCTCTAGCTGACCTACACCATCAGGCAGTTCTTCAATTTTCGTCCCACTTACCGAAAGCTTAACCAAATTTTTTAGGTTTCCTATGGACATAGGCAACTTGTTGATGGAAAAACAATTTTTGAGAATAAGAGTTTTGATTGAAGCAATTTGACAAATACTATCTGGGAGTTCCAAAAGAGAACTACAGTCCGTGAGATCCAATCTTTGTAAGTATGGAAACCATGAGCAGAAGTGTGGAGAGTCTGAGAGAAGAGAACATCCTTCAAGAATAAGAACCTTCAATTTTTTAAACCTCTGTCAACAAAGAAATGATATAAAATATAACTCTCCATTCAAAATTTGATAATAGGGACAGTTTTCTGTCCAGGAGCGGCCCCTGCACCATAGACACAGGGGGTGTGCAATGACCACCGTGCCCATCCTGGGACGTCCCCTTATGTCTTGGCACAGAGGCCGCCCACGGACAAAGAACACTTGCCCTTGGTAATAAAACAAATGAAAAAATAAAAATACAGTTATACTATACCTTATTTTTATTTTGAGGTTTATCATTCCAAGCTAGTTTGATATGACTATTTGTTAAATCAAGATGCACTAGTTGCTCGTGATAAAAATTGGCTGGTAGAATTTCTAAAGGGCACCTCCACCAACTCAACCATCTTAATCGAGAAGGAAGATGTGAAAAATCCCCATTGAGGTAGAATCTGTCAACTTCAAGCATTCTTAAATTGGGCATCTTCTCAAAGTCTTCAAAGCTTAAATCATCTATATGTACTTCACGCGGAAGGAAGATACCTTCAACCATTTGAGTTCCCTACACCAGAAAATTTATATTCCAAGTAAACAAAATTTGATACAAGCATAACCCAAAAATAAATAAATAAATAAAAATGTAGAACCTTAATTAATGCTCTTTATATTTATTGTACTTGGTTCATTCTGTTATATAGTAATATATCTTGACAAACAATTCCCCCCATGCTAGTCCTAGTTCCTTATGATTCTAGGAGGGGCAGATTAAAGTTGGTCCCAACCTTCGCATTTTTGCACTATGCGTTTGCTTAGACTCGAACCCATATTTATGTTGGCTGCTTTTTTTTTCCCCGATCATATAGAGTGACATCCCATGTTAGGAATTTTGTGATTATTTATAATAAAAGATCAATAAGAAAAAGATGTAACTTACCATGCTTTTTTCTAATACTTTTAGGATTTCATCTTCAGACCACAATCTGGTACGTTTAGCAGGGTCCCCATGGCTGCCTTTTGAGACAATTCTCCTTCCCATGAATTTAAGTTGATCATGCATCCTCAATGTCCCATAAGCCTCAATCTTTAGGAGGTGCTTTTGAGTGAGTTCCTTTATGGCTAATCTTGGACGCAACTCACAAGCTTCCCATATTGGATTTATTTTTTCAGCTTCAAATCCAATAAAATGGCATGCAATATCAAGAAATATAATTTTTGCATGATCACTTAGTTTATTGTAACTTATCATCAACTTTGCAACAACCTTCTCATCATAGCTTTGTATAGACATTCCAGAGACCATATTATCAAGGATATCTTTCAATCCTTCTATTGTATCTTCCCATTCTTCTTTCTCTTTGCCAAATAAAAAAGAACCTAACACCTCTAGAGTTAGGGGTAGCCCTTCAGCATATTGTACAATTTTATGTGAAAGCTGCTTATACTTTTCCGGAGGTTCGCTTTTTGAAAAGGCATACAAACTTAAAAGTTGAAGGGAATTCTCAAAATCCAGTCCTTCAGGCTTGTATATTTGAATATCCTTATCAACCTTATGAGCATTCAAACTTTGGTCATCTCTAGTTGTTATGATGACCCTGCTTCCTTCACCAAACCAATTGATTCCACCAGCCAATACATCAAGCTGTAAATGATCATCCACATCATCAAGAATAAGAAGAACTTTTTTTCCATTAAGCAGTCTTCTTATCAATTCTGATCCTTGAGAAACAATTCTCACGTCGTGGCCCCTTTTCAAGATATCTTCAAGAAGTCGATTTTGTAAGGAAACCAAACCCTTATCTCCTTGTGATGCTTCTTCTCTCACATCTGTAAGAAAGCTACTCCCATTAAATCTTTTAAAAATGCAATTGTAAATGGCCTTTGCGATAGTTGTCTTTCCGAGGCCACCCATGCCACATATTGCCACAAAGCGTACACCATTGGAATCAATATTTAATAAAGAAAGTAGTTTATTTATGTGGAAGTCTATTCCAACAGGGTGTTTGCATTCGCCCAAGGGGGAGCTACTTGGTTCTCTCAAAATCCTTTGAACAATTAACTCGACTAAATTTGATTGATCCCTGCAATTTTCATGGTAAAAGGTAAATCACGATAATAATTAACGATATATAAATCTCTACTACAAAAATAAGAAGGGATTACTCAATTTTTCTACAGAAATGAAAAAAAAAAAAAAAATGGAAAGCACTAATAATGAGAATTAAGTATGGGTAGAAATTGAGGATTCCAATATGTACAGAGTTGAGGAAATAGCGGGCTGGTATTTTAATTTTAAATTTCTCTCACAAGTAGCCATACATATTACCTACATAATGCATGCTAAAGCATAATGACGACCAAAATTATTGATACCTTGTTCCTCCACATGTAGAAAGGAGAGTACATCAACCTTTGGTGGACCATCCAACATTGGTTTCAGCCCAATCGAGAAAGAATATAGATAGGAGGTAAACTAGGTTTTTCTTTTTAGAAAATTTGTAATTCTAATTTGATAAGTCAAAGTATAAGCTACTCAAGGTAATTTTATGGCAGTTAATTTCCTTTTTGTATGTAGTATTTAATTCGAGTCAAAAATGTATGAGTATGTGGATTTTCATGGTGGGACTAGTATTCTAGTTTAATATAAAAATAGAAATCACAAATTTCTCTTCATTGTGAGAATCTCTTTTAACAATAATTGCTTGCTATGACTACAAAATCACACACCTACTGTTGCTAGCTAACTTTTAACTTTCATATCCCAGGTGTGGTCAGCTTCTTTTTAAATCATTGGTTCTAATACTAGTTGGTATAGTTTACAATACTTTATTGTTTCCAATCAATTTTAACCATTTTGGTATTAAAAAAAAAAATAGTTGTGGGGTAGAGATACCTTCTAAAATTCAATATCATATATCTTGGTTCTTGGCGTAGTGTGGACATTCCTTCCTAGGGTGGACTAAATTTGAAAAGATTTTGAATTGAGGTTCACTCGAAATGAAGAGAATTTGTTCAGTTGATAAAGGTCCAAGTCCAAATGAAAGTGGGTCTATCTAATTCAAACTGACTTGAACCTCAAATCCATGACCCAAGGGAATGGTCCAATGGCATAGAGGTTAAAAGAGCATTCTAACCCTTGGGTCTAAGGAAAATAGACCTATGGTCCATATAAAATAAACCAGGGCGAACCTAGATTTGAGCCCAAGATCCATGACATTGGCTCAATAATATTGACCTCAAGTTGACGTTGGGAGGATGCAAAAACCACCTAAAACAAACTTAAAAATAAAAAGAAGAAAAAAAAAATCCCTAACTCCACAAACTAGTCTAAATTTGCGTCATGAAATGCATGCTAGGGGGAGGTCATGAATAATAAAATGTAATAGGGATTCATCACAAATAGCAAAGATAGGATCTATCAGGTTACTTTCAATGGATGCACTACCAGGTCAGTCCCATACACTAGCTGTTCTCTTGGGTGTCACATATCATTCATTGAATGCAGCAATAATGCGACACAATCAAAATAAATTACATAAGAAACTGAAGAAGATTAGGAGCTAAACATGATACAGTCGGTTGGCCAAGATTAGGACTAATCTTTAGTCTGATAACTTCTTACTTGGCTAAACTTCAAGCTGCTAAATTTGTTTTGCTTCTCATTTGAAGTAATCCCCAATCTTCAAATGAAGCATGGCTTTCGGGTTTTGTGTTGATTCCATTCTTCATATGGCTTGAAAGAAATGCTAGAATATTTTTAATGGTGTGACCAGAAATCTTAAGCAAATTTTCACTTTGGTTTTGGGAAAGATCAGGAATTTGGCTCCTAATTTTAAGGGAGAATGGCATGTCTCTGATTAACTGTGCTCAAGAAGGTTAGGGATCTTTGTTCCCCCTTACAAATCACAAGCTATGGTAGAAGTGTTCTAGTGTGCTCCCCAATAAAATTTGGTTAAACTAAATGTAGATGGGTGCTCTTTTGGAAACCCAGGGAAGGTGGGTGTTGGAGGAGTTATCAGTGATATCAATGCTTAGGTGATCTCATCCTTCAGAGCTTTTCTCGGGGTGTCCACAAATTTTGAGGTAGAATTTCATGCTTTGATTTTGGGGTTGGAGAAGGCTAGAGAGCTTCAAGTTGCAAAAGGTTTGGATCGAATGTGATGCAACGGCGATAGTGGTTATGGTGAGGAAGGGTGTTGTCCCTTGGTTTGTGTGGCGATGTTGGTCTATTTTACAAAGCTTTTTGTTAGATATTGAGTGGAAAATCACTCATTGTTATCGGAAAGAAAATTCCATAGCAGATTACCTTGCAAAGTCAGCGGCAAAGTACGAATTGTTTGCCCCTGTGGTCTCATTGCCATTTTCAGTTCTTCAAGATCTCAATTTTGATGCCCTATGCAGACCCAGGATACGTAGGTGCTATATTGGGGTAATGTTGTTCTTTTTGGTTTTGGTGTTCTAGATGGCTTCCCTGTTGATGGCCATGCAAAAGGTGGAGAAGTTGTCTGGATGGTATTGTTGATTGTTTCTGGCATAGCCAGCTTTTTGTATTTTTTTCTTCGTTCTCTTTTAATATAGATGACCTTTTAGCTGAGAAAAAAAGTAATCCCCAATCTTCATTGCTTTGTTTTCTAGCAGCATTCCAATTTCATATTAGTTGTTTGTCTGGTATTTCTTTTTATTGAATGAAGCAGAGTTAATCTACTGAAGTAGCAAAATATACACTTTGTGCTTCTAAATGCTATTACTTCCAACCAAAACTAATTCATTTTGAGTTGTGGGGTGTTGAGGGTTAGAGTTGTGCTCTTGCAGTGGCAAGAGCTGTGTAAAATGTTGACTTTTATGCCAAAATAATGAGGAATTTGGCAATTGCAGTGTGATGGGGAGATCCACGTATACCAGCGGCATAGGCGCAAGACCCATCCATGTATGCATTCTATTTGGCTGGAGGAAAGTCTCACAGAGGAAAATTAGAAGAAAGAAGAAGGCAGAAAGAAGAAAGAAAAAGAAGGAAAGAGAAAGAGTCGAACCAGCCTTCCTAGCACTGGGTTCGAACCTCTCTCCTCCCCAGTTGGCCAATCTTTGAGGCCCCCACCAGATCACTTTTTTTATTTTAGTAGTTTACTTTATTATGCCTTCTTATTTAGTTGTTTTAAATAATTAGGAAACTAGATATTATCCTTTTTTTTTTTTAGAAAGTCCTTTATTTCTGAAATATTTGTTCTTAGGATAATCTTTTTCTTTTAGTAATTTTCCCATTATTTATGTAAGTCCATTGGCCACAATTTTAACCTAATGAATGAATATTATTGAAAGTAAAAGACAGCCCCCAAACCCCACGACTTCTCTCTCTCGCTGCCCCCTCCCTCTTCTCGTCTCTCACTCTCGCCCTTCTCTCTTTCTCGGTATTCTCTCTCATCACGTCTCTCTCTTTCACTGTCTCTGTTCTCTCAGTTACTGTTATGTCTGCTGCAGCTACTGAACACAACAGATTGAAGACCATCTCAGTTGCATAAGCCCCATCGGAATGCTTCTGAACACTTCATCATCAAGCTGGAATTTTCCTTCACAAAATAAGGTAGACTGCACCTCTGTTTTGGAGGACTTCAGCTTCTTCTTCTCTCCTCAGATCGAGATAGTAATAAGGTAAGTAAACCACCCCCCCCCCCCCAATTCCACCTCCATTGACTGCTTATTATCTCCCCATTATCCTCCCACTGAAATCTGAATATCTGTTTTCAAGCCATTATTGTTTTTTTTTTCTGTTATCCTTTGAAATACCCTTCTGAATTTACAATCTACTGCTGCTGTTCACCTATTTAATTTTCTGTGGTTAAAAATTCTGTTCATCTCTTTAACAGTTGAATGACTTGAGGAAAAGCATGATACCTACTCTTTGATCCTTGAACTGATTTGTGCTTAAACTACAGTACGTTGCCATGTTCCCTTCCCCATGTTCCCGTTTGAGATTTATGTAGTTTAATTGCTTTTCCGTCTAGATTATTATTGGTTGTTGTTGCATTGCTTTCTAATTCATATATATATATGAATGCCGGTCATTGTATTGTGCTACCCCACCAATCCCAGCCCCAAACTAGGTCCTAGTGAGTCAATATTGTCCACTTGGACAGCACCTATAGGGAAGCCTGTTGTCTAGGTTTTCTCCTACATCACAGTAAAAGAAATCATCTCGTCTCATCCACATGCCATTATATAAGCCATATTTTTATTCTCGGATTGTAATGTGGATCAATGGAATGACCCAACACGTATGACCTAGCTTATGTTAGTTATTTTGCATATTAGAGAATCATCATTCTAATATTTTAATTCTAATGATAGATCTAGAATATTCTCGATGAGGTGGCAGTGGTGGGAAATTGGTTTTCATTTCTAATGATGTTGGGTTGTTGATTGGTGAGGTGGCACATGGGTGATGTGGATATAGGCAAGGCACACTGGCCGTGCAAGACAGTAGCTTGTTTGGGTGGCAGACAAGCAAGGACCTGCGCGCTTAGCATGGTAACCACACATGCACAACCGAGACCTGGCCAGCCCATGGGCATTGTGGCTTGCTCCCAAATGCCCATGCATGAGAGCCAACATGCAAATGATATGACCCCCCAAAAAATTCTAAGTATGAAAACCCCAAATATTCTAGGAGCATTGTGGAGCAGTGGTATAGGAGGAATTATTAAAGGTGAAAGGGCCTTGGTGCTCATGTTAAAAATATTGGCCAATTAGGATCGAGAACTACAGGGAGTGGCCACATCATCGAAGATTCCAAGTCCGTGGCTTGCAGTGTTTCTGGCCAGATAGAAGCTCCCGAGATGCTATCATGCATTTTATGATTGGCTAAGTGCAAAAATGGTTCATGCCTTGTGCTTCACGGTATCCCATAGAATCTGGTGTGTCGTTCACACTAGGTGCTCCAGTCACATGTAAGGAGATAAAGAAAATTTTCTAAGCCTAACCTAATTGAAGGTGGAGTTGTTAGACTTAGGAACAATTATGGACCAAAAATTGAAGAAAAAAACTCAGAAATTTAAACAGTGGAATGATCAAGTCCAACAATGTAGTTAGTGGCCTACAGTACAATTTCCTCAATGTAACTTAAATATTTGATATTGGAAATGAAGTAGAATTCACCAAAGAAGTTTGTGTTGTTAAAAAAGGTGGGAAATTGGAAGGTCCTGCTAGCTCAAGGAAAAAGGATACCCGGAAACTTATATGCTTTGTCAGAGGCAAGTTATGACAGATTTATGATGATATAGGAAGTTGCAAACTGGTTATTGTATAGAATATTGGGGGCACACCAATTTTAAGAACTTAACCAAGTTGAGCAGACAGGAAGCAGTAAGAGACCTTCAAAAGATCAAAACTCCGTTAAATCGTATTGTGGGCCATATCAAAAAGGGAAGCAAACAAGAGCTACTTACAAGCTTAAGGAGTATACAAAAATACACTCCTAGATCTAATTAACACAGATTTGTGTGTTCTAATTAGAACACAGGCCATTGGTGGAGAGAGGTATTTCATTTTATTATAGATGAGTACTCTATAATGACATGGGTAATGTTTCTCAAGGAGAAAATGGAGGCCTTGGACTGTTTTAAAATGTTTTAAGGGTTGAGAACAAGACAAGGAGATCCATCGATCAAGTGTTTGAGATCAGATCAAGGCAAAGAATTTACATGGAATGCTTTTTCTGATTCTTGCAATGAACATAGAATCAGGATGCAATATTCAGTTACAAGGACTCTTCAATAAAATGGAGTAGTGGAGAAGAAAAATAGAACATTTCAAATCGCAAGAACAATGCTTTCTAAGAATAACATAGCGAAAAGGTTCTAGAGAGAAGGGATCTACAGCTTAGTACATATTCTGAATAGATGCATGATAAGGCCTCATAAGAACAAAACTCCAAGTTGTGGTTTGGAGGAAAAGCAACTCTGAAGTATGTCAAAGTATTCGGATCAAGATGCTTTATAAAGAGTAAGGAAGAAAATCTGGGAAAATTCGATGACAGGGATGAATTAATAATCTCTCATGCTATCCATACTATAAAAGAAAAACGCCTGAAAATAAAAAATAAGGATAAGGAACGCATACCTGGAGGTTTAACTGTAAAACAAAAGATTAATATACTGAAAGCAAATAGGGATGAAAACCTATACTACCAAGTAACACGAGACAAAACAAAAGAAATGAAAGAGGACTAAACATGCTCATCACAACAAGAAAACAAGAAAAATGCATAAAAATTTAGGTACTGCAAAAGACAGTAAAATTATCAAAATTCCCTTGGTACCTAAAAAAGCATAGAAAAAATAATAAAAAACAAAATCCTAAAAATAGGAAAAGCCATTCTAAATTGAAAGAAATAGAGATAACAATCAGAAAACATCATATTATCATGGCATTATCAAGTATAAACATGCCATCATCATCTACATGTTACAAGCAAGACAAGAAGAGGACATAAAACATTATAAACCCATAATCAAGTATGATACCATTAAAACGATGAATCAAACAAATACATGCATAGCAACATGATATCCTATCATACGAAAGAGAAGAAGAAAGTTGATCTATTTTATGAAAAAACACATCATGGGTTCATAAGGTAAAATATGGACTGACAATACAGGGATCATGGAACATTAACATTGAACCACAACCTATCCTGGAACAAACATTCTTGTGTTTATATTTTGGATCAGCCTCTGCTTTGAAATCCTAAATCTGGAAATTTCACTTCAAATCGGAAAACATATTAATGAGGTTAAGATGTTCTCTAACTACAATTTTGTATTCAGACCACGATTTTGTGTCCACAACTTAGTTGAAAAGCCAGGTTTTTCGACTCGACTCGTTCTTTACAAAACCTGGTGACTCAGTCTAGTAAATCCTGGTCAGGGCGAGTCTTATTTTTTTGGTTAAACTATTATGTTTTTTTTTTTTTTTTTTTTTTTTTTTTTTTACATTAAAATGCATATGAATTTCAGCTATCATAAACCATGTGAACCACAGATTTCCAAGGCTCCTTTTATCAGCACTATTCATTCAATCTTTATAGTGGTTCCAAGTCTTCCGACTCAAAAATAAATGACTCGATTCAATTGGTAGAGACCCCTTCCAATGAAGAAGGGTAAATTTGTCAAACCACTTTACCACGAACCGTCTTATGGACTCCAGTCCTTCCCTCCTCTTTCATCTCCGAGCTTCAGGGCTTTTGTAACAGAAGGCTCTAAGCTGTAGAAGATGAATCCCCTATTTCCCTTCCTCGTCTCTCTCTAGGACCAAGAGAAGTTGAGCATCGCCCCCTAGTCAACAGAAAGTGCCAAAACTTTATCCACCTATGGTTCTAATTACTGTTGTAAAATTTGAGATAGAAGTAAAAGAAATTTTCCTTTGGAAAGACAGTATTTGATGTATTTTTTAAGGTATTGTAATTCTATACATTTTAAGGATGGTTGTATTACTTAAACTAGCTTGGGACGGATTCCTTAGATTCTGAATCAGTTGTTGATGTTTAATTTATTTTTTTCACACTTTCCGCTATAATGTTCATTAGTGTGTTACACGACAGTTTTGGGCTTTGTTCAAGTCTTTGGGGGTGACAATCCACATTCAAAATGCGTATTAAGGCTATGTTTGATATGCATTCTCATAATGGGAACGCGCATTCCCATTCCAAGAATACAGAATGCATTCTCATGTGAGAATGAGAATATTGTTTGGATACATGTTCCACTAAAATTCATTCTCAATTTTAGAATCCTCTTATTCTTAATCAGCATTTTATCGAACAATTCATGAGCAATGATTTTGCTCCAAATAAAACCAAACTAAATACGATAGAAGATAAATAGTTTAAAAAAGAAGGAAATACACCTAAATATACTGCTAGATCAAAAAGTAGAAGTTATACTGACTTCAAACTGAGAAATGTAAGAAGAAATATGAGACGGTACTGAATGGGAATGTGTGAGAGATGAGGATGAGTGCATATGTACCGCAGGTAGTGAGGGTTGCAGTAAAGCCCATCCTCGGCTCCCAAAAAACCCAGGAAAAAATGTCTAATACCTTCGCTCCGTCCGCCTCTTTGAGTCTACTCTTTCCGACTTCTCCACCTGAGAACCCCTCTCTGTTTCCGGTCAACACAACCACCACAAACCCCATCTCCTCCGCCTCCTCCTGCCTTCTCTCCTCCTCGAACTGCATCTTCCACTATCGCAAGCTCATAACCTTTCTGAATGATTTTTATACCCCACTATCCCACTATCCAAGTCCCAGAAAAAATGAAAATATATTGGATATTTTGAGGTTGAAGGCTGATTTTGTTTTTTGTTGTCTTAAGCATGTAAATAGATCTTTATATATTCATCCGTGGGTTGTTCTCATGGTTAGTGTGAATTGGGAATTCTGAATAGTTGCAAGATCCCGGTTTAAACCAATCCTAAAGAAGAAGAAGAAGATAAGCCCCTAAGATAAAAACACGGTACATGAAAGACTATCTTAGGAAAATAATTTTTTGAGAATAAGACTTACTCAATGGTTGCATCTCCCATGAGAGGCCATCCCTTTAGATTCCCCACATCTTCCAATGCTTTCTTCCATCTCTGTACGTCAATAGCCTTGCACTTACTCTGGTGTTTCTTAAATGGTTCCTCAAAACTCTGGGTCTGATGTCGAATATCTCGTGGCTCAACATCAATAAATACGGGCAAAATGGTTTGACCGTCAGATAAATGGCACTCCCATATCTCAGCAAGTTCCATCAAACAATATTTGCTATCTGCATAATTTTTAGAGAATACAGGAATCGAGATATTAGACTCCTGGATTCCTCTTAGAAGCGAGGGGCAGATCTCTTCTCCTTCCCTGAGTTCTTCGTCATCTTTGTAGACCTTGATTCCTTCTTTTGTTAGAGCATTATAGAGCAAACTGACAAAGTTTGTGCGAGTATCTAGACCTCTAAAATTGATAAACACATCATAAGAAGAAGGTCGGTGGGAAGAGGAAGATGAAGCCATGAGCTTGCAGTTACACGACTGTTGGGGGAGCTCTCTTCTTTTCTTGTTAGATTTGAGGAGCTGACTATTAACACGCATTGCATCGATAACGACAAAAGCGTAGAAGCTATGGTGCAGAAAAAACAAAACCATGGTAGCAATACAAGTTTTGTTTTTCTTTTTAGTCAAACAATTAATTTTTTATTTAATGGGTTTTATATGAAGTATTATAACAGAAGAGCACCTTCCACATGCACCATTTATATTAAAATGAATCTTCTTTCATAACTAATCCATAGCGTAGAAGAGCAGGTTCATGTGCAATTAAATCCAATTCTTCCGGCTCATGAGACAATCTGTAATACTAAAAAATTCAACTTCTCATAGCCATTTAGGAATTTTTGTTATTTATCTAAAGTAAATTTAAGTAGTTTTATTGGAGAAGATTATTGTAGCCCGTAAGATTCATATTTCGAAGAATTAAGCTAGTTTTATGTCAGATAAATCAATGCCAAAAGTTCCTTACTAAAAAGGCTCATGGAAAGACATAGAACTTGTAAGAAGGATCTTCGTATGGTTTTTATTAAACTAAAAAGTTTATAAATTTAATTTAACATGTTCTTGTAAAGAGATTGGTGTCAAGTAAATATGTGGATATAATTAAAGATATGCATAAAGGCGTGGTGACTAGTGCGAGATTTGTGGGTTGTGAAAGTAATGAATTATCAATTGTAATTGGGTTACATTAAGGATCAGCTTTAAGCCCTTATTTGTTTGTGCTTACCATACAAGATTTAACCAAGAGAGCTCAAGATGAGGTCTCAAGGTGTATGTTGTTTGCCATTGATATCGTTTGGTGGATGAGAGAAAAAAACATGCATTAATGATAAGTTAGAGCTCAAGAGGCTTTAAGATTAGTAGATCAAAGGAGGTGTATATGATATGTAACTTTAGTCACACTAATAGATAATGATGATATGGTGAAAATTGAGGAGAAAGAGATACCGCAAAGTGTCTATTTTAGATGTCTGAGATCAACCATAAATAAAAAATGTGATATAGAGGACGACATTTTACAATGAATTAAAGTGGGGTAGATGAAGTGGAGAGGTGCAACCAAAGTGTTGTATAACTGACGTATTCCTTTACATTTTAAAAGAAAATTCTATAAGATTTTTGTACAACTAACTATAATGTATGGAACGAATGTTGGCAGTTAAGAAGTATCACATAAAAAAAGCTATGAGTAGTAGAGATGAGAATGTTGAGATGGACTGATATGCAATAAAACTAAGAAGGTAAGAGAACTTATTAGGGCTGATTTGGAAGTTTCCCCAATCAATGACAAGCTCCGAGAAATTCATTTAAGGTGGTATGGTCATATTCAATGAAGGCTTTGAAACGTCCTAATAAAGAGGATTTATCTGATTCTAATTGAATGAGTTAAAACACTTCGTGGCAGACATAAAATGACCATAGTATAAGTAGTGAAGAATGACATATTTTATCTAAATCTTATCCCAAGTATGACCTCAGATAGAGCTGATTGGAGGGCAATGATCTATGTACACTTAATCCCATTTAATTGAGATTTTTTTGGCCTGTGTTGGGTTATGCTTCTTTTCTTTTACTTCCATTTCTCATTTTTATTGTTTTAACATTTTCATCACTATTTTGTTTTACACAAATCCATGCAGTCGACACCATTGACTTAGGATTAGGCTCTTATTCTTCTTCTTCTTTTAATAATAATAAGGGAAATTTACCACGCCACCCCTTAAAGAATGCCACAATGTTAAGACCACCCCCTCTGTTTTACCAAATTATTCTCTGACCGCCTATTGTCAGTCACTGTTAAGGAATATACTATAATTGCTGATATCAGCAACTATATTTTATTTTAAATACCAATATGCCCTTATTGAATTAGAAGTACCAAAAATACCCTTACCAAAAGGTAATAGTTCTTCACCCACATCGATAGGTTATCGAGCCAATTCAAAGACCTAATTTATCTCTCAAATCACCGCTGTTGAACCATTGACGATCGTTCATAGCAGCGGCAGTGGCAATGGCATCAATGACGGACGACAACCTTGCGACGACCCGAAGGACCTCACAACGACCCACAGGACCTCGCGGCGACCAGCAAGACATTGCGGCTAGTAAATCTGTGTTTCTTCTCTACAGGCGGCAACCAACACTTTGCAATCGGAGCTTGTTGTAATCACTGGAGTTGTAGCTTTACTTTCATTTCTTCCTCATTCTTCTCTTCCATTGCTATTCTATCACATAAATTGTGACCGACTAACTTCCCTCTTTGAATTTCCCTCTCTATCTTTTGGTTTTGAGACCTGTTTATCACTTCTATTTGTAGTAACAATTCCTGCAAGTTTCCTGTGCAGTTAGGTCACCACGATTTTGTCAGATAGTTTCATTTACCAAGTAATGACATGTTTCCCTTGCCAGTACACGATTTTTGGTGAATTATTGATCCTCCATATATCACTCATTCATTTCTTACTGATCTGTCCATCGAGTGGGGGTTTCAAAATTTTCCACTTCGATTTCACAGAAAAAAATTCTTCAAATCAAAATGCTTCAGAAAATTATTGGTTATTGGAGTTATAGTAATGGTAATTAGCCCCAAAACAAGGGAGAGGAAGAAGAGAGGGTCTTGCATCCTTTGGTATTTCTGAATTGAGGAGAAGTGAAGAATTCTTGATGGGTTTGTTCGCGGGGCTTGAATCACCATTGAGAGAAAGGGGGATTAATTACTGTAAATCCAGATAGAGAATGAGAGTGAGAGAAAGAGAGAGATACCTCACCGGTGATGAACGAAAGCCATTTCTCAGTTCTTCATCAGCGATGGCAAGGTTGAGTTTGATGTTTTTTGGTGAAGGTAAGTAAAATGTAAAAATCGATAAGTTTTTTAATGGCAAAGGAGGAAGGTTGAGTTTGATGTTTCTTGGTGATGGTAAGTAAAAGGTAAAAATCGATAAGTTTTTTAATGGCAAAGGGTATAATGGTTAAAATAAGAGTTTTTTAATGATAAGGGTATAATGGTCATTTTAACTCTACATTTAACATTGACTGACGATAAAGGGTCTGAGAATAATTTGGTGAAACATAGGAGGTGATCTTAACATTGTGACATTCTCCAGGGGGTGGCAAGGTAAATTTTTCTAATAATAATATTCATTTAAAAAAATAAAAATAATAATTAACTCTTTTAATATAACATACTTTTTTTTTATGTATATTAAAAAATAGACAGGATAAATCATATCATTCTAGATGAGCAATCGGCTTTTTCTCTTAAAAAAAAAACCAAAAGATTAATAAAATTATAACTTCTTTTCATGTTACAAGTTACAACAAAGTTTGCCTTCAATTAAAGTATCGATCTCTTGAACTCCTTATTCCATTGACAGCACAACCATACCATGAAAGTAGAACCATCGGACGAGCACATTTACCAAAAAAAAAATTGGATGAGCCCACTTCACCGGGGATACGATGTTCTATGCTGTTTACCATGTCATACTAATTATCCTACATTTGATTAACCAATTGCAGATTAGATAAGACCCAACTTATCATTTAATTTAGAAGCCGAGCGAGTGTCAACTGTCAAGTGGGCTTATTCAAAAAAAAATTAAAAAATAAAAAATAAAAAATAATAATAATATAAATATCCTTGTCATTATCAATGAGGATGCGGGAAGTCTTTGCAGAGATAAAATAAGACTTATTTATACAATATTCTCCACCACCTTTTATTTCTTTGACTTCACTAATAAAATTCTTTATTTATTGATAAAAAAAAAAGAGAAAATTACATTGCCACCCCTGAACTTTGGCCCTTATTCAATGTCATCCCTTGGACTTTTTGAAACACCAAAAACACCCTCTGAAAATTCAAAAAATTTCAAATCAGTCCCTGCCGTTAGCTGACTGTGTTAAATGAATAAAAGTCTGTTAGTTTTTTCACAAAATACCCAAAACACCCCCAGCTATTGTGAGAGGACAATATTGCCCTCCCTTTCCCTTCTTCTTCTAAACCCACACTATCCCTTTCACTCCTCGCTCATACGAACAAGGAAGAAGAAAAAAACCTGCAAGTTGACCGCTTCCAAAAAAACCTGCAAGTTGACCGCTTCCAAAAAAACCTGCAAGTTGACCGCTTCCCTTCCGGCGTGCGATTCTCAGACCATCTCCGGCGTGTGATGGGGAGAAGGTCTGAGAATCACTCGATTCTCCTCTAGAGTAAGCAGCACAATGAAACAAACTCAAAAGAGAAACCCGAAAAATAGAAAAGGAGAGAGAGAGAGAGAGAGAGAGAGAGAGAGAGAGAGAGAGAGAGAGATGTGGGGGGAAACCTCATAAAACGCAAGTAATATTGAGGTAACAAACTCCTCAAAAACCAGAGATGATGTGAATCACCAAAACTTCAGGAGAAGGGAAATGGGTATGTGAGGAACGTGATCGAAGTCCCTTCACTTTACTGAATAGTCCTGAATAAGAAGGACCAAATGCATGAACGTCGGAAATATTCCGGTAGGATTTCACTCAGTGTACGTCGGAAGTCTCGTTGGCGGTATCTTATCATTAACACAGACTTTCATTCATTTAACACAGTCAGCTAACAGTAGGGACTGATTTGAAATTTTTTGAATTTTAAGGGGGTGTCTTTGGTGTTTCGAAAAGTCCAAGGGATGGCATTGAATAAGGGTCAAAGTTCAGGGGGTGACAATGCAATTTTCTCAAAAAAAAAAAAAAAATCTTTGTCATAAATGTTTCAATTTGGTCACCATTTTTTTCTCCTCCTTGTATTTGCAACTCATTTCCATAATATTGAAACTTTCTTATGATGGCCCTAAGAAGTTAGGTGCAGCGGCGAAAATTTGATCATCAGACCTCACTTCCTGAGGCGGAGTACCATATTGCTTCCAAATCAAATGCGATGACCCCTTAGGGTTAAAAGCTTTCACTTCTCTTTTGGTAGTTTTATTTTATTTTATTTTATTTTCAAGGTAGAATTTTCACTCACTTAGGTGCACCATATGTCCTGCCACACTCAAGCTCAAAGACCACCCTGATGTTTTAAACTTTTAAAAGTGTTCTTAGTCATTTTATTCTAAAATAAATAAGAGAAAATGATAGGTATGCTAGCATAATACCTAGGAATAAGGTATGCTAGGCGGATTTTAACCGTTAGATGAAACATAAAAAATATTATCTGTTCATGTGGCGAGGTCTTGCAAAACCTACCCAATACCGCCGTTCCATGGTACTACTCCCCCAACCACGACCCCTTCTTTGGCTAGTTTGCCCCAAGCATCACCGCCATTGGCAAGTTCAAACGTTCCTGTAAAAGTTTCAGTCACAGGGAGTCTGCCAAGCTCCAGGCCAACAGCAGGTTTATTGTCGGAAATGAGAGAGTCCAGATTGCTATTCCGACCATGACCCCTTCTCTGGACAGTGTGCCCGAAGCATTACTGCCGTCGGCAAGTTCAAATGTTCCTGCAAATCGATAGAAAAAATAATAAATAAATTAAAAAAATAAATAAATAAACACTCCTGTCGCTGATGTCGTCAAGGTGAACATCGATATTAGTGCAAATCGATAGAAAAAAAAAAATCCTGTCGCTCATGTCATCGAGATGAACATTTTATTGCCTGTTCCATACCTCCAAAACAAAATCATTCATCAACGAGTAATTGAAAATCAAAACTTACAAATGAAAGAAAATAAAGAACCAGAGGCAAACCAACAACAATTGATTCCCAGATCCAAGAGTTATTCGGGAAGGAATAAGAAAGAAACTCATTGCAATGACTAATCGGAATATCACTAAGACTCAACACCGGCTCCGGCTCCGGTTCTCTCTCCCTCTTTCCTTTTGGATGATTTATCTCCACCATATTCTCTCCCATACTCTGCTTCGATTTGAGAAAACGAAAACAGATCAAATACGGAATCTAATAAAAGATTCCAGACTGGTAAAAGATCAAATATGAAAACACATCACCGCCGCCGACAAGTCCAAACTAGTAAAAGATCCCAAGATCCCACTAGAGTTTGTTTCTTGGGCTGGATCTGGTAAAGGGAATGGTTTTTCGGACGAGAAGAGAGAGAAAGAGAGAGAGAGGAAAAGTGTAATAATAGTGGATTGAAAATTTGTATATCTTCTCTCCATCCAACGGTTTAATTCAAGTTGATCAAATCCTATGATCAAAATCTAGCTAGCATTCCTAATTCCTAGGTACTACGCTAGCATACCTATCCTTCTCCCAAATAAATAAATAAGAATTCAATTGATTGTTTTTAGTGGTTTTTAATTTCTCTTGAAAATTTAGGATTGCTGCTAGGCATTGGGTCGGCCAAGTGAATTAGGAAACAAGAGGATTATCAACACAACTTTCCATACTCAATTCCAACCCACTATTACGAGGAAGCCAGTATATATACCACCAGAAGGATGAAATGCATGCGACAAAAAGAAAAAAAGAATACAAGGCAAAATCTCGACCATCTTCATTCTAAGGGTATATGTCATAATCTATTTTTAATAATTTATTGAATCTCGAATCTATAGATGTACTTGGAATTTGACACTTTTGAATTGTCTCGATTTTACTTTCGAAAGTTCTTTACATTATCCCATTAGTATTTCTCCAAACTACCTGTAGCTCTAGCCTCTAGGACTGCACCTCGCAACTTTTTATATCTTGTTTGATTGGTCAGCACTCAATTTGCAATCATAGCAAGGTACCCCTACATCCAACACCATGGGTTTAGGTATCGATATAGGTTTTGGTATCAGTATGTATCTATGACATCAATTCGGATCGAATCAATGTATATCAGTCATTTTTTCTTTTGCTTTTAAAAAAAAAATTATTTTTTATTGTTTTAACCCTGAAATGGTACAGACAACGAATCCTAATTGGTCAGGTATCGGTATTGGTTGAATAATTGAAACCATGTTCCACACCCTACATCTCACACACACAAAACAAAACAAAACACCAAGGTGTAGGTATCTGTGTAGACTGTACCTATTCTCATTCCACATTTGTTGAGGAAGATCAGTAGAAACCAACGGGCAATACACTGTTTTTTTTTTTTCTATCCTATTTTTTATCTTCTATCCTACTTAGCGCTGCTGGTCAGTGTCATTAATAGGGCCAACGGTGATCTACCCCTACACATATTCATCCACTCACACATGCATATATCAAGGTTTAATCCCACAACCTTCTCCCTTGGGTGCCGGCTCTTCAAGCCGAAGCTGCCAATAGACAATACACGATAGTACAAAATAAGGTAAAAGCAAAATACTAAGGAAGCCAGTCCAGAATTAAAACAGAATCCCAAAAATCCCTAGATCCAGTGCCAGTGTGGCCCAATGCTACGGGATAACTAACAGTGTAAGCTAAGGTTCCCACTTCCCACCGAAGAGAGGGAGAGGGTCCTGTGAATGTAATCTCACCTACCATCAAGTGTGGATTAGGTTCTCGGAGGAGAAACTATTATAGTACTGGACTGATCCACACATATGGGGTCCACACAAAGAAAAAGTGGATGGTGGATTCCATGCGTGGTAAACAGTATTAAGCAAAATAAAGTAAAAACAAAACATGCCTAAGTATTTGATACCGTGTAAGCTGTGCTGCACTTGACCATCCACTTGCAGTTAAAATATGACCCAACTGATAATTTTTTTGGTAAGAACCCATCTGATGATTTAATATTTAATATAGAAGAAGTAGCAGATAGGTCAAGGGGGTTAGGTAACAAGATGGATATCCACACCAAAAAAAACAAGATGGACACAATATATACGTTTTTTTGGTTGTAACTCATTGTCATTGGGATCAGAAAAAGCTTATTCATAACATATTCTCGCCTTAATAAGAATGGTGAATTTCCTTGTCATGTACCTTTCATTAATTTGGTCCGCATTTTCCATGTTAATAACTCAATTTATGATTTCCCTATTCTAGAAAACCATATATTGAGTTACCATGCATCTCAGGATTAATCTAATCTTCTTCTATTTTCATCAGTTGGAGACTTATGTTTTCAATATATAAAAAATAAAAATAAAAAAAATGAAGATTTATGGAAACTTAGTATTCTCTCCTCGTATATGATGCTATCTTTCTATATATAAGTTGATCACTATTTGTTGCGATAGAAAACATTTTGATAATTTTCCGCTCTAGACTTGCAAAGAAGAATAGACAAAGAAAAGCCGAGTTTTTTTGATAGGGAATGCTCCGATACCTAAGGCTTTCTTTGGTATGATTTTTATTTGTATTTATTAACTATTTTTAAGAAGTTATTTGTGATAATAAATTATAGACCACAAATAGTATTCGTTTGGTTACTATTTATACAAATGATTATATAATAAAAAAATAGGTTTCAATTTTCACCTTTAGCTTTGAGCTTCGAGCGAGAGAGATGATAGGATTTGGGATTTTTTATTGGAAAAATATAAAACATACTGAAGTTACCTATTTACCATTGATTTTGAGTAGTTTAGCACACATGCTCATTTAAGGTAGCAAAAATCAACATAAATGATTTGTTGCCACGAATCACAAATAGCTTGAGAGTAATTTATGATTTGTGATTTATTCTAATTTATTATAAATAGAAATAATGCTATAAATTATACCAAACACATGTAAAAATAGAAATAAATCAAATAAATACAAATAGAAATCAAACAAAAAAGAGCCTAAGTTAAATCTCTGCAAACAGAAGCTATTAATGATCTTAATAGCTTGAAATTGATCCCCTTTTTAGGGGGCTCACCTTGGTATTCATAAGCCTTGAGTGAGAGTTGAGGCAGTTGTTGAGATTCTATCTTAGGCAAGTAGTTCAATCTCTCCCTCTCTCTCATATTTAGGTAATTGTCACTTAGTTCGGTTAGGATCCATATCAAGGTAGGTCCCTTGGAGGGATAGCTTCTGTGTCCCAAGTGATAAAACTTATGGAGCTGGTAGTCCATCATTCTCAAGATTGTCCCAGTAAACAAGTTGGGTCATGCCATGGCGAGGTGGTTCTCTATGGTTAGCTGTGCCACATGGGCACGGAGAAACCTAAGAGGTTGGTCTGTTAGAGGGCGACCTGGGAGGTTGGTACCCTAGAGGATGACCTGTGAGGTTGATAGTCTTGACCCTTGAGGATGAGTTGACTGCACTAACTGTTTGGTCCTTCAATGGGCGATCTGAGAGGTCATCCCAAGAATGATACTTACTTAATGGAATCCTGCCACATGTGAGCATATGACTCGCTTACCCATATTTGATTCATCACTATCACTAATACTTGCATCGAAGATTGTCAACTAAAACCGTGACTCATCTCTTGTCATATGTAAATATTTAAGGTTGATCCACTATAGAAAGATTCACTAAAGAAGGTATAGCCGCGCATGGGTAATAGTATGGGCCGTATGGCCTTTGGATAGTATATTAATTGTTTTGAAGCACATCAGTGCTTGAGGGTTCAACGGAATTTACAATTTTATCCATGGAATAACTTCGATGTATTTTTATATCATTTCCTCCAATTTTAATAGAGTAAGTTTTTTTAATCCACAAACCCATTTAGATTAGGCTACCCAAATTGTTGTTGTGAATATACTTTTGTTGAGTTGTATGTTTGCCAATAAGTTGAAGTTGTCTCTTGTTTGGTGGCTAAGACTATTATACGGAGGCTGCTTTAATGATGATGAGTATTTTTCGAGGCTAAGAAGTTCTATGGCTGAGTTTAGTTGACATTTTATTCTATAAATGACGTTTTGTGTCAAAAGCAGAATTTCCCATTTCTGTGTCAAAATTCTGTTTTACAACGAAACTCAAATGTTGGAACATGGTTTCCATGTTTAGGGTTTAGGGTTTAGTTCCAACATTTATAGTTTCTGCTTCTTTTTTTTTTTTTTTTTTTTTTTTTTTTTTTTTTTTTTTTTTTTTTTTTTTTTTTTTTTTTTTTTTTTTTTTAACATGGTTCGTTTGAAAAAAGAAAAAAAAACCGTGAACACCAAAAGGAAGATTTTATTTTCTTGTTCTCGTAAAACGAAAAAACGCCATGAATACCAAATGCAGCCTATATCTATAGGTTTACGAGTTTTTCTCACTTCCAAATTCATTCACAAATTGTTCATGTAAAATACCAAAAAACCTTTGAATGAGAAAACGTAAGAAGCATTGGTAATCTACCTTGGAAATTTGCCAAGAAGTCCAAAGCAGTTTTAGGGCATCATCCTCAAAGGGGGCCAAATCCACGGGTTGACCCAATCAACTCCTCACCCCAACACAAGTTGGACTGGTTCTGAGTTCTGATTTTTATGATGGAACATTATTCATACTAAATATCAGATCCATGAATAGACTGAAATTTTGTGGGCATGAAAACGCTAAGGTTTCCAACTCACGTGTGAAGTTTCAACCCAATTAAAATTCCTCAATTGGAAAAATTAGCATTGAAGAATCTAGGAGTACCAAAAGGAGTGACATGCAAATATTGGGATTGAATGAATATACATGCGGTAGGGTAAACGATTAAAATTGAAGCTAAAATTTGACATATAGTGATTTGAGACCATTCCCTAAATTTTCGTGGTAAAACAAGGTATCCTTGTCCACATGTTCTCTTGATGGGTTCTCATCCACCAAAGCTTTTGCCGATTATAATTGACTGGAGGTTTTGGACGAGGAACCACTGCCCAAATTATGTTTTCACAAAAGTTGGTCTTTGAATTGCTATTGTATTCCATAAACCATATGAACCAGTAATCCACAGGATGCAACATTGGCAAAGCCTCCATAACAATCGCTGCTCAGCGATGGCCTTTCTTAAAGTCGTACTTGGACGGGATAACCTAACAGATAACTCATAATTTCAGAGAGGCAAATACTATTGCGGATTTTTTAGCTAGAGATACAGCCAAAACAGGTGTCTCAGCGTCTAATGTTCCTTTCCCTGATTATATTTTGGAGCTTCTTGGCAGAGAGATGCTAATGGAAGACCAAATTATAGATTCAGTTAGGGTGCTTCTCCCTCTCCCTACTGATGGCAATGCCTAAGGTGGGGGTGTGGAGAACGCTTTTTCTTTTTTTGGTTTCTCCCTGTATTGATCTTTGTTTCATTGTTTGTATTTGGCTCCTGTCTTTTTTTGAATAAAGTCATCTTTTAGGGGGAAAAAAAAAAGCTAGTGGTCTTTTTTCAATTGTTGGACAGAAATACCTAGGTAGACCATCGGTAAAGTTTAGTGGTCCTTCTCAACCAAATTGTCCCTTTTCTTTGGACATATATGATGGAATTTTCCAAACAATCTTCAAAGCACATTGGTACTTGACTAAGATGAGTTAAATAGAAAATCAATCCATGATTAGATGATAGTAGATAACATGTTTGGAAAAACTTTAGAGTTTACTTTCTCCCATTATATGTAAAGTGATAATCTACCAATGGATATGATCTATTATGAGGCCAATATTTTTTAACTATAAAATCTAAGAAGGAACCTTGACAAGTATAACATCTATGGTGCATTACCTAGTATCTCTTATTTCAATGTTTCCACAAACATTTGAACTAGGACGGATCAGGTTCATGTACGAGAACATTCTTGTACATTCCTGATCCGTGGATATAGAATCTATTAAATGAAGAAAGAGAAAATTGATTATTTATCCACGGATTAGGACCATTACGTGAATCTGATCCGCTCTCGTGTAAGTTATACCATGTTTGAACCATTTCGGCAGCTCAAATAGTCATCTAAGAATTAAAGGTCCTTCGGAAAATGTATGGTATCCAACAGATTGCTCTCGTTATCCGAGCAATAATCTGGAATTCTAAAAGCGTGATGATGTACTTTGAATTCAGACAGAATTTCCATTTCAGAGAAGAAAAAAAAACCCTCGAATGCCCTGCATTTTGTCCTTCAAACGAGTGATGGAATCTAAAGATCAAATATGCCCTAAATTTCAACCTAATTGATGTACATCCAGTTGTTAGACCTAAAGAAAAGATAATAAGCCTTTAAAAACAAAATCCAGAGTTATTGACAGTTAATTTAAGATCCAACTATAATAACTTAACAATAATGTTGCCTTCACAAAAATGAGAAAATAGAAACATAAGATAATAAGTTTCAGAAATCCCTTGCAATGACATGCATAAAATTTAGCAGAGCTCTTCAAACAAAAGATGACTCTATCTCAGGTGATTCAATCCAAACAGCCTCTAGACTGCTTCGATGAATAAAGCGCTGCCGAAAAGTTCACTATTCTTGGGACATCAATAGCTGAAAGAGAAGAGTGAGATTCACTATTGAAGCTCCCCATTTCAACCCATTTAATCTTTATCAGGATAAGATACGCACACCACTAAAAGCTCCCCTTTGAATTCAACCACGTGTTTAGCTTTCCCATGTGAAGATCAGGTAGAGGCACGGGAAGGATATTCCAAGCCTTCATAAGTTCTAATTGCACAAACTAAAGAGTCAGGAGATGTGGGCTCACAAGATAAAGCAACTTTCATGGAAGAAAATGGAAAAGTAGTGTAAGGGGGAAGAAAGATTATTGACATGGTTAAGGGATTGAAAAAGAAAGTGTCATCGGCAAATAAAGAAAACAGCACCCATCTATTCTTGCTGCAGTGGATAACTGCGCCCTTTAGCACTGGGATTTTATAAAAATAGACTTGCCCTGTCAGGATCAAAGAACTTGATTTTCCCATTTTTAGCTGAAAAGAACAAATGCCATGGAGATTGGTTTACCACATGGAGTGAACAGATAACACATCGAAATTTCTTACAAACAGAGGACAAGCAGACATTATCTTTTATGCATAGACGGAATCCAATGAGCTCCAGGAGGTCCATAGGAAGCTCAAACTAAGGCCGCTGCTCATCCACTCTGACCCTATACAGCATTGCATGAACAACAAACAATTGAAATTAGTTCACAATATCCTCAAATAAACCCTTGAATACTTCAATCTATAAACCCTCATAGCAGCTTCGCTAAGAATCAAAACAGAGTCTTTAATCCCAATACAAGGCCTTTGAACTCAAAACAAATAAAACCCAGAACTGTTGAATTCAAAATCAAATTCTTGTCCAAAGCCTAAATGCTTTAGGTTTGGATCCCATTACAAAGCCTTGAAATTCTACACCATAAAGAAAAAATATGAACAGACTAAATTATGACATACTGATATGAGATACGAGATTGCATTTCGAACTCTAAAATGTTCTAAGATTAGACCTGACTACATAGACCCATGAAAACATTCCTGTTTGTTTTCCACCAGAACTTCTGAAAGTTATTGAGTTAAAAGTAGGAAATGATTGGAACTAATTTAAGACCCAAAAAGCAGTCACAAAAATAATATCCCAGAAGAAAGTAACTTTTGTAGTTTGTCTTATTTCTTCCCATCATGAAAGAAAAAAACCTGATAATGTGAGCATGCAAGTGTTTTAGCGTATAACTGATTTTTTGGGAGAACTCTCAGTGAAGTCTGGATTTATCAACAGCTGAGTTGCAGAGATCATCCCATGTCTTCAATTAAAATAATAATAAAAAATACACCACCATATAATGTGAGGATTTCTTAAATGTTAGATTAAAAAAATAGATTCAAACTAACCTGCAGGTTGTGCTTGGTGTTTGGGAGATACCAGTAACATACTCGCCAGAAGAATAAAACCACCATAACCATTATATATCATAAAAACCCTCTACTGAAACAGTTGCAGAAACTATTCCAAACAGCTTTCACTGCCACAAAGCAATTGCATACCCCTGAACCACCTGCCTGGTTCTCCTCATCCAGACAAGTTTCCTTCTTGTTGCTAGCCACACTCAACGCACCTGCTTCCTCCTCCACCTCATCATCATTGTCAGGATCTTCTTCCTCCACCTCTTCATCATCCGACCATCTAAAAAAATCTGCAACCAACATAGCACTGGAATGTTGGTTAGGCATTTGCTGCTCTGATTCCTTGTTCTCAAACAACATACCCCTGAACGCACTCTCTTCCTCTTCCACCTCTTCATTATCGTCAGCATTCTCCTCCACCTCTTCGTAGGAATCTTCTTCCTCCTCCACCTCTTCATCATCCTCAGAATATTCTTCCTCCACCTCTTCGTCGGCATCTTCTTCCTCCTCCACCTCTTCATCATCAACGTCAGAATCTGACCATGTGAAGAAATCTGCAACCAACATAGCACTGGATTGTTGGTTACGCATTCGCTGCTCTGATTCCTTGTTTTCAAACAACACCTTACACAGTTTCACATGGGCATCCTTCATGCAATAACTCAAAAAGGGAAAACCTGGGTGCCTGTATATTGCGGATACCTCAACATGCAATTCCTCGATAGCATCTTTGCATTTCAGCGGAAACCCAAACCAATCAAACCCTTTGAAATGGTGGATGTAGATTATGTCCTTCTCATTAGTGAATTCAATATCCTCAATTCTAATCGAACATCTAAACAAGGTCCTTTCTACTCCCCAACGGATATGAGCGCTAATTTCAAGATCGATGGTTACTATCCCAGAAGTCTTTCTTATTTGTCGAACTTTTCTCCCAGATGTCAATGAAAAAACAACACAGAGAATTGGTGAGCCTTGAACTTGATAGATGTGATGATCACCTTCGCAAACATTATCAACAAGTAGTCTTCCCTGCATATATAAAAAGAGGGAAGGCAAAAAGTCCCATTACATGGAAAGCTCCATTTAAAGTTAGAAGTAATGGAGAGAAAGAAAAAAGTACCTGCCCTTGTATCTTCCTCGTTGTGTCTATTAATTTATGGCAACCCTGCACAAACAACTTTTTTAAAGAATTTGCTCCTTCAAAGCGGTGAATTTCCTCTAGATTTTCACAATTGCTAATCTTTACATTTTCACAATTGCTAATACCTAATTCTCTCAATTTGGAGCAACCTTTCACTTTCAATTTTTTCAGGTTTGATAAATCATGTAATCTTATTCTTACCAATGATTTGCAATCATAAAGTAATAATTCCTTCAACCTTTCCAAGTGTGATAGATCTAAAATTATCTGCAACGAAATACACTTCTTAACTTCTAGACGAGTTAAAGTGGAGGGAAGCTCTAGGAGAGATTGAAGGTTCATGTAACCTTCCAAATATAACTCTTGAAGCTGAGAAGGAAAACCACTCATGCTGATTGGCAGTGGTTGGGGCCTCTTGTAATCTGTCTGATCATCTAGCTCCACCATGCGCATTCTTAACCCCTCTAAGCTCGAGACCTTTGAAAAATTATCTGGCAATTTTAAAATCATAGTATCTCTTAGGTCAAAGTGAAGCAAACTCCTCATTCTACCCATTGATATTGGTAGCTTCACCAGTTCGTGGCAATCTGAAACGTCTAATTCCTCAAGCTTATCTAGCTGCCCTACACCATCAGGAAGTTCTTCAAATTTTGTCCCACTTAGCGAAAGCTTGACCAAATGTTTTAGGTTTCCTATGGATGTAGGCAACTTCTTGATGGAAAAACAATTTTTGAGAATAAGAGTTTTGAGAGAAGCCATCTGACAAATACTATCTGGGAGTTCCAAAAGAGAACTGCAGCCCGTGAGATCCAATCTTTGTAAGCACGGAAACCATGAGAAGAAGTCTGGAGAGTCTGAGAGATGAGAACAGCCTTCGAGGATAAGAACCTTCAATTTTTTAAACCGCTGTCAAACAAAGAAATGATATAAAATATAACTCTCCATCCAAAATTTGATAATAGGGACAAAGTTTTCTGACCATAACTGCCCCTGCACCACATACACAGGGGGTGTGCATTGATCACCATGCCCCTCCTGGGGGCGCCACCCTGTGTCTCTTGGCGCAGGGCCACACACAGACAAAGAACACTTGCCTTTGATAATAAAACAAGTAAAAAAAAAAAAAAAATACAATTGTACTATACCTTATTTTTATTTTGAGGTTTATCATTCCAAGCTAGTTTGATACGACTATCTGTTAAATCAAGATGAACTAGTTCCTCATGATAAAAATTGGTTGGTAGAACTTCTAAAGGGCAGCTCCACCAACTCAACCATCTTAATCGAGAAGGAAGACGCGAAAAATCCCCACTGAGGTAGATATTGTCAACTTCAAGAATTCTTAAATTGGGCATCTTCTCAAAGTCTTCAAAGCTTAAATCATCTATGTGTACTTCACGTGGAAGGAGGATACCTTCAACCATTTGGGTTCCCTACACCAGAATAATAGTATTCCCAGTAAAGAAAATTTGATACACACATCTAAAAAAAAAAAAATAGCAAGGACGTAGAACCTTATTTAATGTTCTTTATATTTACTGTATTCGGTTCATTCTCTTGTAGTAAATAGCAATATATCATGACAAACAATACCCCTGTGCCAGCCCTAGTTCCATATGGTTCTAGGAGGGGTAGATTAAAGTTGGTCTCAACTCTCAACATTTGCAGTTTTACATAATGTGGTTGCTTAGACTCGGACCGTTATTTATGTTGGCTGCCTCTTTTTTTCAGTGCAGCCCATGTTAGGACTTTTGTGATTATTTATAATAAAGTGAATAAGAAAAGGATGTAACATACCGTGCCTTTTTCTAACACTTTTAGGATCTCATCTTCAGACCACAATCTGGTACGTTTGGCAGGGTCCCCATGGCTACCTTTCGAGACAATTCTCCTTCCCATGAATTTAAGTTGATCATGCATCCTCAATGCCCCAGAAGCCTCAATCTTTAGGAGGTGCTTTTGAGTGAGTTCTTTTATGGCTAATCTTGGACGCAAATCACAAGCTTCCCATATTGAATTTATGTTTTCAGCCTCAAATCCAATAAAATGGCATGCAATATCAAGAAATATAATTTTCGCATGATCACTTAGCTTATTGTAACTTATCATCAACTTTGCAACAACCTTTTCATCATAACTTTGTATCGACATTCCAGAGACCATGTTCTCAAGAATATCTTTCAATCCTTCTAATGTATCTTCCCATTCTTCTTTCTCTTTGCCAAATAAAAAAGAACCCAACACCTCTAGAGTTAGGGGTAACCCTTCAGCATACTGTACAATTTTATGTGAAAGCTGCTTATACTTTTTTGGAGGTTCATTTTTTGAAAAGGCATACAAACTTAAGAGTTGAAGAGAATTCTCAAAATTCAGTCCATCAGGCTTGTAAATTTGAATATCTTTATCAGCTTTATGAGCATTCAAACTTTGGTCATCTCTAGTTGTTATGATGACCCTGCTTCCTTCACCAAACCAATTGATTCCACCAGCCAATACATCAAGCTGTACATGATCATCCACATCATCAAGAATAAGAAGAACTTTTTTTCCATGAAGTAGTCTTTTTATCAATTCTGATCCTTGAGAAATAATGTTCACGTCATGGTCCCTTTTCAAGATATCTTTAAGAAGTCGATTTTGCAAGGAAACCAAAGCCTTATCTCCTTGTAATGCTTCTTCTCTCACATCTGTAATAAAGCTACTCCCATTAAAGCTTTTAAAGATGCAATTATAGATGGCCTTTGCGATAGTTGTCTTTCCGAGGCCACCCATGCCACATATTGCCACAAAGCGTACACCATTGGAATCAATATTTAATAAAGAAAGTAGTTTATTTATGTGGAAGTCTATTCCAACAGGGTGTTTACATTCTCCCAAGGGGGAGCTACTTGGTTCTCTCAAAACCCTTTGAATAATTAACTCGACTAAATTTGACTGATCCCTGCAATTTTTATGGTAAAAGGCAAATCACAATAATAAGTAACGATATGTAAATCCAGAACAAAAAAAAAAAAGAAGCGATTACTCAATTTTTCTACGGAATAGGGGGGAAAAAAAAAAAAAGGAAAATCATCTTATACCACCCCTGTTTTTAAACCTTGTATGAGATACCACCCTACATGTCTAAAAATATCAAACGTACCCCCAAAGTCTAACACCGTTAGTTTAAAAGTGAAAATTACTCTTTAACCCTAAAACCAAATATGAATAAAAAAACCACTTCTCATTCTTTTCTGCAAAGCTCTTCTCCCTTCCTCTTCTGCCTTCGTTCAATTGTTTTTTTCTCTTGCCTCCGTCCCTCTTCTTCTTCCTTCAAGTTTGTGGATGCTAGGATTATTCAAATCCCTTTTCCCCTTCAATCCCTTTTTTTCAATTTCGCTCTCTCGAAGATCCGGGCGTGTCATGGTGTTTTTGGTTGCAGAGAATAGAGAAGAATGGAATGGCTTCTCCCAAGCTAATTGGAAAAATCTGAAATTGACTGTAGAGCCTTATTGTTGCAGGAGATGTAAAGCAAGTTATGTTTGGCAAGATTTGGTAGATGACCTAATCACTCCATTCTTAGGATCTAAAATCTCCTCTGTTCCATTGGGTAATCCTTTAATGGGTGGAGGTTGGGTTACTGTCCGAGGTGACAGAACTATTAGATTTCGAGCGTAAGCCACTTGAATTCATGGTTAAGGTCTTGTGAAGGTGGCATAGCGAGGGATTAACTACAGCTGTTGGTTCCGTTGCCTGATTGGAAAGGCAGTGACCCTTCATGGGTCATTTTGCCTATAACTCTGGGGTTGGCAGAGGTGGGTTGATCTTACGCGTTGGGGTTCAGGTAAGACCTCGGGTTACTGTGCCATTGGCTCCGTGATGCTCTTCTCGGAATGCAACCCAGGTCAAGGGTGGCTGACCAAAATAGGGAGAGAGACAAATTACACACAGAGTACCTCCTTTAAATACCGTCTGTTTGCAAAAGATTTCAAGACTAAGCCAAAATATTTCCAAAGTGACAGTAATCTCACAGCGTTGGAGAAAGACAAGAACACTAAGAAGGAAGAAAGCCAAGGATGATCGTGTTAATGGCATCATTCACATGGTCCCAGAGCGTGTTGAGATCCATGTACTCCGCCTAGAGAAAGGGGGGACCACGTCAGACTTTCAAACCAAAACCCACAAGAGATTAAAGAGAAACGAGTGAAAAATACCTAATCACTCAATCAAAGCTTCAGACCTTTGGATGGATTTGATTTGGGGCAAATTTTTGTTGGATTTCTATAAAGATGCTTGTTCTTGCGGTGAAAAGAAAGCTTCAATAGAAAAACCAAACACCAATGAAGACGAACTCCAGAAATCCCTAGATAGGAAGGTGGAGTTGTTACCTAAAATCTCCAAAATCGAACTCGATGACAAATCATTAGAACCACTCGACTCAGAGAGATCACCAATGACATACGAATCAATGAAATCGAATATGAGCATCCACAAACCTAAAAGAACGAAGAAACGAAGAAGGAAGAAGATGAAGGGTAAACTTGTCATTTAAAAAATACAAACAGTGACACGTCATCAATTAACGTTTGTGAGCTAACGGAATGGATTTAAGAGTCATTATTTTTTCGAAACAGGGTATGCACTGTGTTTTTGGACATTTAAGGTGATATCTCATATAAAGTTTAAAAACAGGGGTGGTACAAGATAATTTTCCAAAAAAAAAAGGAAAGCACTAATAATGAGAATAAGTATGGTTAGAGATTGAGAAATCCAATATGTACAAAGCTGAGGAAATAGTGGGCTGGTATTTTTTATTTTTTATTTTCTCTCACAAGTAGCCACACATATTATCTATATAATGCATGCTAAAGCATAATGAGATACCTCGTTCCTCCACATGTAGAAAGTAAACTACATCAACCTTTGGTGGACCAATAACATTGGTTTCAGCCCAATCGAAGAAGATATAGATAGAAGGCAAAGTAGTTTTTTCTTTTTCGAAAATTGGTAATTCTAATTTGATATGTCAAGAATAAGCTACTCAAGGTAATTTTATGGCAGTTAACTTCCTTTTTGCAAGTAGTATTTAATTCAGGTCGAATATGTACGAGTATGTGGATTTTCATGGTAGCCTGGTACTCTAGTTTAACTTTAAAAATAGAAATGACAAGTTTCTCGAATCTCTTCTAACAATAACTGCTTGCTACGACTACTGTTGCCAGCTAACTTTTAACTTTTATATCCCAGGTGTGGTCCGTTTCTTTTTAAAACATTTGGTTCTAGTATTAGTTGGTATAGTTTACAGTAATATATTTTTTCCCATCAATTTTAACCATTTTGGTACAATGATGAAAGAAAAAAAATAAAAAAAAGGTGTGGGGTAGAGATACCTACATCTAAAATTCAATATTGTATACATGGGTTCTTGGCGTAGTGTGGACATTCCTTCTTAGGGTGGACTAAATTTAAAAACATTTTCAATTGGGGTTCACTTTGAATGAAGAGAATTTGTTCAGTTGATTAAGGTCCAGGTCCAAATGAAAGTGGGTCTATCTAATTCGAATTGACTTGAACCTCAAATCCATGACCCAAGGGAATGGTCCAATCGCATAGAGGTTAAAAGAACATTCTAACCCTTGGGTCTAAGGAAAATAGACCTTTTAGTCCATACAAACCAGGCATCAACCACCTAGATTTGAGCCCAAGATCCATGACATTGGCTCAATAATATTGGCCCCAAGTTATTCATCCAAAAGAAAAAATTAAAATATTGGCCCCAAGTTGACGTTGGGTGGATGGCATTAACCACCTAAAACAAACTTAAAAATAAAAACAAGAAAGAAAAAAAAAATCCCTGATTCCATAAACTAGTCTAATTTTGTGTGATGAAATGCATGCCAGCGGGAGGTCAAGAATAATAAAATGTAATAGGGATTCAACACAAATAGCAAAGATAGGATCTATCACGTTACTTTCAATGGATGCACTCATGAAGCATGGAATACCTACTTGGAACTAACCTAGCAACTATTATTATGAGCTCACAAGCATGAGACATGAATCATTAAGGGTATATTTGGTGAACTCATCACACTTCTGCTTCTAGAAGCCAACTTCTAAACTCTGAAAATGTGGCCATTGGAATTATAATGTTTGGAATCTTTAGTGCAAGAAACGCCAGAAGCTTAGAAGTCCGCTTCAAGTGGCTTCTCAAAACTTTCGAACTTATGCATAAGAGGTTCCAAAATTTTGATGATGTTAAACATGCAAAGAGAAGGATATTAAATATGTGTAAAGAAAAATCACAACATAGAAATATATGGCCATGAACCTCTAATAGCATACCCCCTCTTATTGCTTCGTGGAAATTCGTGAACACCATACCATAACAAGATTAAGGTTGCAAAAACAAACTGAGCTATTGGGACTGAGTAAGATAACAGCCTACCAAAACTAGAGTCAACTAGAAAATTTTAAAAACATAAGAATGAAATAAAAAAAAAAATTAAATAAATAAACCATTAAAGAACGCATGGTTTGGTTTAGCTTGACGATATACAATATTTGGGTATTTCAAGCTCCTTCCCAAGATAGTTTAATATCCTTTACTCATGGCAATTTTAAATGCCGAAAGCAAGACATGAGAATTGATGCAAATAGGGGAAAAGAGAAGTAGAACACAAGAAAATGCGAAAAGGTTGGGTGCTCCACTAGGGTGTTCAGCATGTGTCATCCTCTCCTTTCCCATTGGAAAGGACACCCTTGCCCTCCTTTGTCCATCCTTGTGATTGGTGCATGTCTCCAACTTATTGAAAGCTAGTAGCATGCCCAACCCTCTCCCAAGAAAACATATGAAGCAAACTAGAAAAATAAAATGAGGCTAAATACAGAAAGAAATAGATCCTATCAATCCAAAGTCAATAAAAGTGGATATGACTGAGTGAGAGAACGTAAAATTGGCCTATGAGGACCATATTATGTAATACGCTGGCCTTATTAATGGCATAATATTGTCCTCTTTGGCCTATGAGCCTCAAGGCTTTAAAATACGTTGTACCATGTTAAGGAGGCTAGAAGTTATCAACTAACCCCACAACTTCCCCCTAAGCAATCTCTTAGTGGGGACCCCTCAACAATCTCCCAAGTGAGTCCGGTGCACTTGTTGTTATCTTGCGTGTCACATATTAATCATGGAATGCAACACAATCAAAATAAATTACATAAGAAACCGCAGAAGATTAGGAGCATAACAAGATAGGGTCGGTTGGCCAAGATTAGGACTACTCTTTAGTCCGATAACTTCTTACTTGGCTAAAGTTCAAGCTTCTTCAATGGTGATAAAAGGTAGATAAGGGTCACGAAAATGGAAGATATGAACAAACAAAGATAAACTCCTTAAGTCCTTAAGTTTTCTCCTTCAAATGCATCTAAGGATTCTTAAAGGATCTTCTAATTCCCTCATCAATTCCCCATAGATTCACCTATCTCATTGGTTTATTAGCATTAGGGCATTCAAAGAAGGCATCAGTTCAGGTTTGTAGTGTTATATGAGGGTGAAAGGGGAAAGTTTGAAGGCCTAAAATCGTGAATTGCGATGAGAAGTTTAGGGAAATCTTAGGATTGGTGGTCAGTCTCTTAGAAGGGATGTGGACTGAGAAAAGAGGGCTAATTTTCTTTTTAAAGGCTAGTGGTCTCACTTTAATTAGTAAATACATGTATAATCAAATTGTTCGTATATGAGAGCATGTATCGATTGAAGGTCTATGGATGTTCATAGACGTCCAAACCTATGTGTCGGTTGGAGGGCCATGGGTGACCATAGACCTCCATACCATGGGACTATATTTGATACAAGCATATCTTTGTTAGTTTCCTATTGAGTTTAGAGTAGTTGTTAGCTACATCAGAGTTAGCTTCCTTTTTGGTTATGTCTTCTAGTTTTCCTATTTGTTTTATGACTTTGTAATAGATAGTCTATTTATTCAATGAAAGGGCAGTCCCAACTACACGGCTGTGACTCCCAAGTTACAGCTATCTCTTGTTCTCTTCTCTTTCTCTTCCTCTTTCTTGTTATTTATACAAACCATGTCGAACAAGGGAAAAAATGTGGTCAATATTAAACATATATAATACATGCTATCCAATATGTTAAAAAATATCGCTTTACTCCAAAAGGGGGAGAGAGAGAGAGTCATCTTGCAAAACCAAAACAGCAGTTTAATTGTTGTTGTGGACCATCCTTACTTATTTATAGCATAGTTGTTAAGGCGGTAAGGCGATGGAGACGTTTGAGGGTTTTTCAGAGCGCCTTAGCGATAAGGCGGGGATAAAGCGTCGCCTTTTTGACTAAAGCGTTCCTGTGTAATTTTTTTAAATAACTATTTTATTTGACTCAAATCCTAGTTGAATCCTATTACTTATGTGCTAAATAAATATTAAAGGTTCATACTTCCAACTAACTAAACGAGAGTTGAAAACTAGCAAACAAAATTAAAAACTGAAATCAAAATAGGGAAGATTAAGAACAAAATGCAATTCAGCAACTGTCCAACTGATGACTTACTTAATGGCAATCTAACAGAATAAACTAGGCAGTAATAAACTGATATATAGCTGCATATAAGGCTATAAGCAAATTGAATTAATTAATTAAAAGCAAAACCATAGGAATAACAGAAGAAAATGAAGAAGAAAGAAGAAAAAAAAAAAAATGTGTCGTATGCAGAAGTTGCAGAACAGAAGAAGAATGAAGAACAGAATAAGAAAGAGAAAGAAGGGAGAAGAAAGAAAAAGGAAAGAAAAAAAAAGAGATAGGTACAGAGCTCACCGTAGTCTTCAACAAAGTGAAGAACAGAAGAAAAAAAATCAGGTTCTTTGTATGAAGAATAGAAAAAGAATGAAGACGAAAGAAGGAACAAAAAAAAAAAGG
>NC_056561.1:27306059-27319326 GCF_013358625.1 Macadamia integrifolia | reverse complement strand
AAAAAAAAAAAAAAAAAAAAAAAAAGGGTACCATATGAAGAAGTAAAGAACAGAAGAAGAAGAAGAAAAAAAAAGGTACTGTATTAGTCTATCAGAAGAAGAAGAAAGAAGGAAAAGAAAAAAAACTCACCGTAGCTACATGAACAAGAAATAAGATGAGAAAAAAAAAAACAAAACAAAAAACGTACTTGTAGAGGGCGTACGATTGTTCGCCGTAGTAACCTCCCCGCTGCCGGAGAAGAAAGAAGAAGCCAGAGCAAGATTGATTGGTCACCTGGTTCTTCCTTCTCAAAAACCTTGACTCAAAATCCAAACCCTTTCTGAGAAACTGAAAATCGTGTTTTGGTGGAGTTACATTAGTTGTTAGAAGTTGATCCCATGCATCTCAAGTGCTAACAAGACCATACACCTACCAATCAAAAATCGATATTTAGAATCTACCTAAAGTAATTTTAAAAAAGTACTAAGTCCTAAAATGTTCATAAGGCGCCCGCTTTGTGTATAAGGCGTCATAAGGCGACTAAGCCATCGCCTTATAGCGCCTTATCTCATGATGCGGCCGCCTTACGTGATGTCTGTAATGCATGCTACTGCCTTACAACCTTTGGACCGCATCAGCGCCTAGGCGTTGCCTTACCAGCGCCTTAATAACTATGATTTATAGAACCCCTAGAATGCTCAACTTCTTAATGTGGGGCTAATACCTTTTAGTCCTCCACAGTCCCTCTCTGCTATAATAAGCATGACATCTCTCCCACAACACACACACAGTTTATAAATGAGGGCTTTGGGTTCTCTTTACTTCTGAAACCCAAATGTCAACTAAAGCTCCTCTATTTCTTGTGCATGGCTTGCTACAGTTTCATTTTATATTTTTACTCCTAAATTTGTTTCGCTTCTCATTTGAAGTAATCCCCAATCCTCTTCCTTTGTTTTCTAGCTGTATTCCAATTTCATATTAGTTGTTTGTTTATTATTTCTTTTATTGAATGAAGCAGAGTTGCAGAGTTAATCTTTTATTGAATGAAGTAGCAAAATATACACTTTTTGCTTCTAAATGCTCTTACTTCCAACCAAAACTAATTCATTTTGAGTTGTGGGTGTTAAGGGCTAGAGTTGTGGACTCACGGTGGTAAGAGCTGTGTAAAAGCAAGGTTTTTTGCACCAAACCAAGGAAGAATTTGGCTAATTGCAGTGAAATAACTCATCTTATCTCATCTACATGCCATTATATAAGCCCATGTTTTTATTCCCGGATTTGTAATGTGTATCCATGGAAGGACCCAACACTTATGACCTAGCTTATGTTAGTTATTTTTCTTATTAGAGTATCATCATTCTAATATTTTAATCCTAATCATAGATCTATACTATTCTCGATGAGGTGGCAGTAGCAAGAAAGTGGTTTCCGTTTTAGTGATGACTATAGGGAGTGGCTTCGTCATCAAAGATTCCAGATCTGTGCCTTGCAGTGTTTCTGACCTAACAAAAGGGCCCAAGATACTATCATGCATTGTATGATTGGCGAAGTGCAAAAATGGTTCATGCTCTGTGCTTCACGGTAGCCAAGAGAATGTGGTGTGTCTTTCACAGTTGGTGCTCCAGTCACATGACAAGTGAGAAAAGCAGTTTTCTAAGCCTAACCTAATTGAAGATGGAGTTGTTAGATTTGATAACAATTATGGGGCAAAAATTGAAGAAAAAATCACAATAAATTTGGACAGTGGAAAAATCAAGTCCAAAAATGTCTTGTCTGTTAGTGGCCTACTGTATAGTTTCCCAAATGTAACTGAAATATTTGACATTGGAAATGAAGTAGACTTCACCAGAGAAGCTTATGTCATTAAAAATATGTGGGAAATTGGAAGGTTGTAGCTCAAGGAACAAGGATACCCGGAAACTTATATGTTTTGTCAGAGGCAAGTGATGACAGATTTATGATGGGATAGGAAGTTGAAACTGGTTAGAAGCAAGTGATGACAGATTTATGATGGATAGGAAGTTGAAACTGGTTATGGCACAGAAGATTGGGGCACACCAATTTCAAGAACTTAACAAAGTTGAGCAGAGAGGAAGCAGTAAGAGACCTTCCCAAGATCAAAACTCCATTAAATCGTGTTTGGGGGCCATGTCAAAAGGGAAGCAAACAAGAGCTACTTACAAGCTCAAGGAATATTACAACAACAAACTCCTAGATCTATAACACAGATTTGTGTGGTCCAATTAGAACACAGGCCATTGATAGAGAGAGAGGTACTTCATTCTAATCATATATGAGTACTCTAGAATGACACGGTAATGTTTCTCAAGGACAAAACGGAGGCCTTGGACTGTTTTAAAATGTTCAAGGAAAGGGTTGAGAATGAGATAAGGAGATCCATCAAGTGTTTGAGATCAGATCAAGGCAAAGAATTTACATAGAATGTTTTTTCTGATTCTTGTAATAATCATGGAATCAGGATGCAATACTCTGTTACAAGGACTCAATAAAATGGAGTAGTGGAGAAGAAAATAGAACAGTTCAAAAAATGGCAAGAACAACGCTATCCAAGAATAACGTAGCAAAAGGATTCTGGAGAGAGGGGATATACAGCTCAGTACATATTCTGAACAGATGCATGAATATTAGGCAACATAAGAACAAAACTCCATATGAGTTGTGATATGGAAGAAAAGCAACAGTTAAATACATCAAAGTATTTGGATCAATATGTTTTATCAAGAGGAAGGAAGAAAATCTGGGAAAATTCGATGACAAGGTTGAATTAATAATCTCGTGTTATCCATACTATAAAGGAAGACCAAAGCCTGAAAATAAAAAATAAAGATAAGGAACACATACCCGGAGGGTTAACTATAAAACAACGGATTAATATACTGAATGCAAACAGGAATGAAAACCTATACTACCAAGCAACACGAGACAAAACAAAAGACATGAAAGAGGACTAAACATGCCCATCATAACAAGAAAACAAGAAAAAAGGCATAGAAAATTAGAAACTGCCAAACGATTGACTGTAAAATTATGAAAATTCCCTTGGGACCTAAACAAGCATACATAGAAAAAATCAGAAAAAAAAAATTCCTAAAAATAGGAAAAGCCATTCTAAGGAGAAAACAATCAGAAAACATCATATTACCATGGCATTATCAAGTATAAACATGCCATCATCATCTACATGCTACAAGCAAGACAAGAAGAGGACATAAAACATTATATCTTGAACCCCAATATTCAATCCCTTCTCTAGTTTTTCCATCATCAAACGCATAGCAAGATTCTCCGATCATGATTCCTGAGCCGAGGTCTTCCTCTGCTGATGAAACTTAATGTGCATCAAAATTGCAATGGTTTCCAAAACGAAAAAAATCAATGTTAATAGGTTGTCGGAAAAAGATGAAAAAAATGGAAATTAAAGGGAAGTTAGAACAAAGGTAGAAAGGAAGAGAGGAAAAGAGGGACAGAGGTTGTTGCTGTTGCTACATTCTTCAGAGTGCACTAAACCTCAGTTTATCAGATTAGGGTCTCAGGGCTGACCATTTTTAACTAAACTCTAACGAGTTTATTTGACTCGGTAAAAACACCGAGTCTTTTGCGGCTAGGAAAAACTTAGATCGAGTTTGGGCATTTTTACACAGAATGAATTTGCATGAATCTTGACCAGATTTTTGCATTTTTTACTCGACCCCCCTCTGGTTCCAACTATGGTCCAGAGCACGATTTTGTAATTTACTTAGAAAATGCAGTTTTATGTTCTATGAATTGGCTACTTACTAAGGTAGTTGTGCTCATCCCTATATTATTAATTTTTTCAAATTAATCATTAGAGCTCTTGAGAATGGTTAGATCTTGGGAGCAAAGTACTGCCTGGAGATTTATCTTTCGAGTGAAAATCTAAGACAGAAGTAAAAGAAATTTGCTTTGGGGTAGGCAGTATATGATGTATTTTTAAAGGAATGCAATTCTGTACATTTTAAGGATGACTGTATAACTTAAAGTAGCTTGAGACAGATTCCTTAGATTCTGAATGAGTTGGGGGCTGTTTTATTTTTTTTCTTTCACACTTTCTGCTATAATGTTGAATAGTGCGTCACACGGGCAGTTTTGGGCCTTGTTTTAGTCTTTGAGTGCGACAATCCACATTAAAAATGTGTATTAAGGCTGATTAGTATGCATTCTCTTAATGGGAATGCACATTCCCATTATAAGAATACAGTATGCATTCTCATGTGAGAATGAGAACATTGTTTGGATACATGTTTTCCACTAAAATGCATTCTCAATTTTAGAATCCTCTTATTCTTTTTCAGCATTTCATCGAACAATTCATGAGCAATGATTTGCTCCAAAGAAAACCCAACATAATACGATAGAAGATAGATAGATTAAAGACGAAGAAAATACACCTAACCTAAATATACAGCTAGATCAAGTTATACCAACTTCAAACTGAGAAATGTAAGAAGGAAATATGAGGCCTGGTGGAAAGTTGGAAATTAGAAAAGTGAACAATGGACGAGAATGTGTGAGAGATAAGGATAAGTAGTGCATACGATATTTGGTATTTTGGTCTCGTTTCGAAGTTTGGCACTGTGACCTGCTTAAGTTGCATAGTTGAAGCCCATCCTCGGATCCCAAAAAAACCCAGAAAATACTACCTTCGCTCCGTCCGCCTCTTTGACACTGCTCTTTCCGACTTCGCCGCCGGAGAACCCCTCTCTGTTCCCGTTTAATACAACCACCACTGACCCCATCTCCTCCGCCTCCTTCTGCCTTCTCTCCTTCTCCAACTCCATCTCTCACTCTCGCAAGCTCAAGGCTTCTCCATAACCTTTCTGAATCAAGTCCCTCCACTCTACACCAACAATCTGCCGAAATATGATTACCCATCAATTTCCCCACCCACTCTACTGCTCTTCCTTAGACTTCATCCGTTTGGAACTGAGAACTACAATCTCTCGCCTCCCAGTTGTGAGTTGTGACTTCATCCGTTTAGAAGTATCCAACATTTCGATATGCACTCCCCTCACAAATGTACGACAACGGTTTTGCTCGATGGATATATAAATTATTTTATCTCTCTTCATTTAATAAATTCTCTATCCACGGATCAGGAATGTAAGAACATCCTCGCACATAAACCTGATCCGTTCACCTCACAAAACGTATTCTCTTTGCTTCTAAGGTTTGCTTCCGAGAACTAAACCGAAAACTAATCAATCTTCCTGAAAATCAATTTTAGATTTTAAATATCACTCATAATTCTTTCTTTAGGGCCAACGCTGGGTTGTCAAATATCATACCAGGTATTCACCTTTAGACTCTTAATTGTATAGGATCATGGCACAAGTGTAGTAGTTTGGTATCAAAATCCAACCTAGAAGTCAACAACTATCCCAAAGGTTTCAACCCATAAACAATTACTTAAATTGATTAATTTTTTCAAATATTTTTCTTAAAAAAAATTCTAAATTATCTTAAAAGTAAGCATCATAAAAATCAGTCTCTAAAATATTTAGAAATCATGTTCTTGAAACAAGATTTTATCACAAATTTGGGCCTAAAATTCTAATCCAAGGTTTCCTACATGTAAATGGAGGGGCGATGGATTAAGGAAAGTGAGGGAATGCATGGTTGCTACTTTAAATGGTGGGTCAATAGGTCAGTAGAGAAGGTAGTGAGGACATGAATAACTATTGAAACATTTTATCATGTGGGATGGCCTAAATAAGGTGTTTACATCTAATTAATCAAACTACTGCAAATATTTATTTTTTTTAGTCCTTTTTTTTTTCAGCCTTTATCAGGGTTGTATGTGTTGATTATGATAACCCAAGGGGGTAGCGAAGTTGGTGAGCAACGAACTTCGTATAAGCCGTAAACTTGATAGAAACCTTGGGAATCATTCAAATCATTTTTTTCCTTTTCATAAACCTTGAGCAAGTTTTATGTTTGACTAATATAGGAGCAAAATAAGCCTCATTAATTCATGTAAACTTGATAAGATACATAGTAAATGGGGGGATCTATTGTTCTACTAACCTAAGAGTGATCGATTATGTACCAAATAAAAATAGAAGATTATACCCAAAAAAAAATATATAAGATAAAAACATAACACATGAAGACTAGCTTAGGAATAATAATTTTGTGAGAGTAAGACTTACTCAATGGTTGCGTCCCTTTTGAGAGGCCATCCCTTAAGATTCCCCACCTCTTCCAAAGCATTCTTCCATCTCTGTACATCAGCAGCCTTACACTTACTCTGGTGTTTCTTAAATGGTTCTTCAAAACTTCGGGTTTGATGTCGAACATCCCGTGGCTCAACATCAATAAATACAGGTAAAATGGTTTGACCGTCAGATAAATGGCACTCCCATATCTCAGCAAGTTCCATCAGACAATATTTGCTATCTGCATAGTTTTTAGAGAATACAGGAATCGAGATATTAGACACTCGGATTCCTCTTAGAAGTGAGGGGCAAATCTCTTCTCCTTCCCAGAGTTCTTCACTATCTCTGTAGGCCTTGATTCCTTCTTTTGTTAGAGCATTGTAAAGCAAACTTACAAAGTTTGTACGAGTATCTGGACCTCTAAAATTGATAAACACATCGTAAGAAGAAGGTTGGCAGGAGGAGGAAGATGAAGCCATGAGCTTTCAGTTGCAGGACTTTTGGGGGAGCTCTCTTCTTTTCTTGTTAGATTTGAGGAGCTGACCATTAATAAGCATGGCATCGATAACGACAAAAGCTTAGATGCTATGGTGCAGAAGAGACAAAACCATGGTAGCAATTTCAAATTTTGTTTTTCTTTTTAATTCCAACGTCTCAAGAAAGATCATGCAACTTAGTCAAACAATTGATTTTTTATTTAATGGGTTTCATGTGAAGTAATATAACAGAAGAGCACCTTCCTCACGCACCATTTTATACTAAAATGAATCTTCTTCCATAACTAATCCAAAGCGTTGAGGAGCAGGTTCATGTGCAATTAAATCCAATTCTTCCGGATCATGAGACATCTTTCTAATACTACAGCATTGGAAATTTCTTTGTAGGTGTTGTAGATGACATTTATCCAAGAAATATATATTAATCATAGCTTCAAAGTTGGTTGGGCATCTTGTTGACCAAATTATATAATTAGCTACACCAATAATTGTATATTCAATTTCTCATAGCTATTGAGAAAGTTTGGTTATTCACCTAAAGTAAATTTAAGTAATTTTATCGGAGAAGATTATTGTAGCCCGTCTAAGAAAAAGATATTCATATTTAGGAGACTCAATTTGGCTTTATGTCAGATAAATCAATGCCAACAATTACTTACTTACTGATGAGGCTCATGAAAAAATATAGAACTTGTAAGAAGGATCTTTATATGGTTTTTATTGACCTAGAAAAACCTTTAGATTTAATTTGGCATGTTCTTGTGAAGAGATTGGTGTCAAGTAAATATGTAGATATAATCAAAGATAAGTATGAGAGCGGAATGACTAGTGCGAGGTTTGTTGGTTGTCAAAGTAATGAATTATCAATTACAATTGGATTACATTAGGGATCAGATTTAAGCTCTTACTTGTTTGAGCTTATCATACATGATTTAACCAAGAGTGCTCAAGATGAGGTCTCATGGTGTATGTCATTTGCCAATGATATTATTTGGTGAATGAGAGAAAAACATGCATCAATGATAAGTTAGAGCTCAAGAGACTTTAAAATTAGTATATCAAATGAGGAGTATATGATATGTAACTTTAGTCACACTAATGGATAATGATGATATGGTGAAAATTAGAGAAAAAAATACCGCAAAGTGACTATTTTAGATGTATGAGATCAACAATAAATAAAAAATATGTGGCATAGAGGACAATGTTTTACAATGAATTAAAATTGGGTAGATAAAGTGGAGAGGTGCGACCAGAGTGTTATATAACTGACGTATTCCTTTACATTTTAAAGAAAAAATTTATAGTATTGTTGTACAACCGACTAGGATGTATGGGATGGTCACATAAAAAAAGCTACGAGTAGTAGAGATGAGGATGTTGAGATGGATTGATGTGCGGTAAAACTAAGAAGGATAAAGTAAGGGGAACTTATTAGAGCTGATTTGGGAATTTCCTCAATCAATGACAACCTCCAAGAAATTCGTTTAAGATGGTATGATCATTTTCAACGAAGGCTTGGGGACTCCTTGGTAGGAGGAGTTATGTGAGTCCAATTGAATGAGCTACAAGAATTAATGGCAGACATAAAATGACTATAGGGTAAGTAGTGAAGAATGACATACTTTGTCTAGGTCTTATCCCAAGTATGACCATTGATAGAGCCAATTGAAGGGCATTGATCCATGTACTTAACCCCATTTAGTTGAGATTTTCTTGACTTGTGTTTGGTTATGCTTCTTTTATTTTACTTCCATTTCTCATTTTTATTGTTTTCACTTTTTTATCCCTATTTTGTTTTGCACAAATTTATGCAGCCGATCCCATTGACTTAGGATAAGGTAGTTCTTTCTTCTTCTAATAATAATAATTAACACTTTTAATGTAACACACCTTTTTGTCTTTAATTAGAGAACACACAGGATAAATCATATAATTCCACATGAACAATTGACATTTTCTAGAAGAAAAAAAAAAAAAAAAAAACCAAAAGAGTAATAAAATTATAACTTCTTTTTCACGTTACAACTAAGTTTTCCCTTCAATTAAAGTATCGGTCTCCTGAACCCCTTATTCCATTGACAGCCATGGTTTTAAGTATCGGCCTGGGATCAGATGTATTAGCCATATTGGATAAGTATCGGCTGAGACCGATATCAGATCATTTCAGAGGTAAAATAGAAAAAAATAATATTTTTTATAAAAATCAAGAGTAAAATAGACCGATACTCATCAATCCTATCCGATCCAGATTGGTATTGGATCGGGGTCATTCGATACCGATACCATATCCTAAATCCTTGTTGACAACACAACCACCATGAAAGTAGAACCATTGGATGAGCCCACTTCACTGGGATACGATGTTCTATGCCGTTTACCATGTCAAACTAATTATCCTACATTTGATCAACCAATCGCAAATTAGACAAGACCCAATTTATCATTTAATATAGAAGCCGAGCGAGCGTCAAGTGGGCTTATCCAAAAAGAAATTGAATATAAATATATCCTTATCATCATCGATAAGGATGCGGGAAGTCCTTACAATGACAAAATAAGAGTCTTATTCATACAATATTCTCCACCCCCTTTTATTTCTTTGACTTCACTAACAAAATTCTTTATTTATTGATATAAAAAATTGGATTTTTTTACATCTACCTCCCTATCATTTGCCGTAATTACATAATTCCCTCTAAAAATCAAAAAATTACATTTAAACCCAAAAAGCTCACACTGTTAGCATCTTATTTAGCTTAAGCCGTTAGTTTCATTGAAACAAACTGAAAACCCCAAAAAGCCCTCATACCTTTTAGTCAAAAAAGTCATCATACATTTTCAATCCTCTTTGTTTGGGTCTGCAAGACACGAGCAACGATGAAGGTCCTCCTCTCCGACGAAGATCCTCCTCTCCAACGACGTTCTCCTCTCCGACAACGGTTACTCGGAACCCCCAAAGGACGACGGTCAACGACTACTTGGCTTCCCCTTATTCTGAGATGGAAGTTGCCCTTATCCTCTCAGGCGACGGGCGATGGGCAACGAGGTACTGAGCAATCTGATGGGCAACGAGCGACGGCTACTTGGCTTCACCTCATATATGTGTGTATTCAACAATCGAGAAGAGAAGGAAGGAAAGACTTCAGGTAATTTCATACCCTGCGATTTGCCCTAGGTTCGAAATTTCTCCAATTTTCTTATGAGATCTCCATTAAAAATTGCAGGGTTAGAAAGCATCTTCAGCAGGGTTTGATTATTACCTTCATTGCTACTAATTACCATCTACATTTCATCCATGAAGAACACTCCTAAGTCAGGATAAGGTAATTCGGTTTATCAGCCTTATTCTCTAAATGATATTTACCTCTGTTTCAGTTGATCATTCTAAAATAGCTTATTAATAGTGTGGTAAGTTGTTGAATGAGTTAATCCTTCACTGGATGATTGGAACCAATAATTTGATAAGATGCATCTTCACCATGGTTTTCTATGCCTTTTATCTTCTTTTTGCCTCCTCCTTCTTAATAGATGATTTGAGCATTCTTCATACTCCAAGCTTTCAATTTTGAGAGTTATATTTTTGGTTCCATTATTAAATACATACAAGTGTGCACTGTCGTTTATAGCTAGTTCGGGATAAACCCTAGCTATAATACAAGCTTTGCCATTGCCACCAAAACTCTCAATAATGGATTGATCTATCTGCAGAAGATGAAGCTCCAAGTAACATTATCTAAATGCAAGGCTTGCAAATTGAAATGAAAATATTCTATATATGAAGCTAAGTCCAAGAAATGCAAGGCAAAATACTTTTAAGTTCTTAGTAAACCAAAATGCTCTATTTTTGTTATGGTTTCATTGGATTGCTTATGTACAAGTAGGAATAGGTTATCCTCTATGGCTCTGTTTAGTAGCAAGTGAAATTAAAAAGAAGTTTTTTAGGTTTGAAATTTTCACTTCTCATTATTTTTCCCTTGCAACCAAACAAAGCCTTCGAACCCACAGATTATATCACATAAATTCAAAAAATCAACTCAATCCAACCAATTGAGTTCTCTGCCATTACATCTACTTTCAATGAAAGGATTACTGACCTTGTGTTAGAAGTAGGAATGAGTTTGGGTACATTAGAAAACTCTGTCCTACTTTTTAAGATTATTCTTAATTTTTCACTTCTGATGTTCTTATGAATTTGTCATGCTTCATGCTTATGTTGATATATGTTTCAATCTAACCTTAAAATTTTACAGTAATAGTTGTGAAGTGTCCTATACAGTTTAATTGGTGTGAGAGAGTCCACACAAAGCTTGTTGACCCTAATTTTTACTCCTACTTGGATATGATATGCGATATATACGATTCAGTCATCGACCATATCCCAGAAGGCCGTAATGTGAGGTTTAAAGTCAGATGTGAGATTTCTGATGAAGTACATGTGGCAGTGACAGATGATATCAGTACACTCAATTTATTTGGTTTAGACGGGGTCGATATTATCAAAATAGTGGTTTATGACCTTGAAGATAATCCTAGTGATGTAGAAGGAAAGTGGAAAGTAAACCAATACTCTAGTGATGTGGTTTTTAGAGATTCAAAAGATCACAATAAATTTGCCCCAAAAACTTATGCAGTTGGCTGGAATAGTGGGAAGATGGATCATGATTTAGGGAGTAAAAAGAGGGAAAAGATTCCTTTCAAGAGAAGTGATGGGCTATGTAAAGCTGCCACCAGTGCTTCTAGTGATGGCAGTGATAACCAAGACAATGCCATTGCTAATGCTACAGCTAATGCTCCAGATAAGGGTAAGGCTACAGCCAATGCTACTACTATTGCTACTCCTGATAGATCAAATGGTACAAGTGTTGCTCAAACCAGTGGGTTGAATGTTGTTAGAAATAGTTCTGCAAGTACTGATGATTCACCCCGGAGACGAGATACTAGTAGAGTTGGAAGGGAAATTCAAAACATTAATGATAGTTCAGATGATGAGACTTTACAAGTAACTCAGTCACATTTTGGTATGGTACCTAACTCTATTAGTCATGATGAAGATACACGAGCTACATTGCCTCAGATGCTCCAGTATTTTACAAGTGATGAAGAATGGGTAAAACAACATGAGTTTATGGAAGACTCTAGTGAAAGTGAAGGAAGCCTCACTGATGAAGTCGAGACAAATGCTGATGATGTACAAGGGTATCCAGGTATGGACTTTGGTTATGATGATGAGGACGATGTTGCTGATTATGATGATGATGGTATTGATGATGGTATTATATAGTTAGTCATAGGAACTACATATGATGATGTCAATCATTTCAGGGCTGTCCTCCAACAACATGTGATTCAAGAGGGTTTTGACATATTGAAGATTAAGAATGAGAAAACTAGAGTTACTACAGTGTGTAAGGCTTCTAGTTGTACTTGGTGAGTACATGCTTCACCGGTTGATGAGGATAAGGGTGTTAAGCATTCTATGACATTTATGATAAATTCATACAATCCCAAGCATGCATGTATTTTGTCAACCCAGCAGAAGAGTGTTACATCACAATGGATTGCAGAAAAACTTGCTCCTCACTCAAGAGTTCAGCCAAATATGTTAATAAAGTCTGTGCGTACCTTCTTACATCAAGCTTACAAGGTTCGGCCCCCTTACATGAAGTTGCACCAGGCACGCATGCTTGCTCTGAAAATGAATCAAGGTAGTTATAAGGATTCATACTCTTATCTACCTGCATATGGTAGGATGGTGTTGGCTAAGATGCTAGGTAGTCTGTTCAAGATCCAGCACCAAGAGATGCGTGACTTGTCAGGTGATGAGCATATTTATGTGTGAAATCTAGGGTAGTAAAACATGCATTTTACATATTTAGAATGGAGCTACCTTGGGTTTTACTCTCTTTTTGCAGGTTTTATATTTTCAAGGCCTTAAGGAATATCGGGTGCTATATCTTCAATTTTACACGTAAAGAGGTCCTATTTCTTTTCATGGTTACGAAGAGGACGAAATTCTGAGCAAGATGGATGTGTTCAATTAAAAGTACACATTCGTTTGGTCACCCGTACAAATGATTATTCTTTTCGGGGCAGAAAAAGAATAATGGATTAGAACTGAACTGAGATGCAGAACCAGCCCATTTGCAGTTGTCCTAGAGGTACAAGGAATATTCCAAATGCCAATAAGGATCAATGGACCACATCCCTAAGTGATTGAAGATTCGTTTTTGGTAACAACAACTACCTAGCATAGTTGGTGAGCTATGGTGTACAAAATTCCCTTGCTCATCAAGAGGTCTCAAGTTCGAATCTCATGATTATTTTTTTAGAGAATTTTATTGAAGATTTTCTGTTTTTCACTCACTTAAAGCACTAAGGGCATGGAGGAGATTTCCACATCAAATTAGAAGCAAGCAAAATCGTGGAAGGGTTCCTGCGCAAGAAGAGAAGAAAAAAAAAAGGGAGAAATAAAGATTGTCCAAATCTTCTCTCTCCTCCACATCATCACCAAAATATTGTCCAAATCACACAAAGCAAGAAGAAAATCATCCCTTGGAGGGAGAAAAAGAAGAGAAATGAATTAGAAAAAA
>NC_056561.1:27283803-27305913 GCF_013358625.1 Macadamia integrifolia | reverse complement strand
ATGATTTATGCAATTGAGTTGTAATTTTTTTTAAGTTATAGTTCTAGGCTTAGATCTAGGTGACAAGATCATGAGCTGTGGAGCAATTTTTTTTTTCAAGTTCAAGCATTGATTCAAGTAAGTAGACTTCTTCAGTAGTTTTCTCTCCCCCCTCTCATTCCCTCTTCTGACTACCATTTCTTTCTTAATTTAGGATTTTTATTTTCAGTCATTACATTATTGCTATCCCTTTCCCCCAAGGTTCATGGCTAGTGTATGTGTTGGCTTTGCCCCTCCTAGCCATAGAACCATCAATTTATTGCTTTTATTTTAATTGTCTCCCTTTCCCTAAAGCCAAGTAGAGTAACCCTTGTAAGAGTGACTCTCTGGTCAAGTAGGGAAGCTCATATTATGATGCATCCCTCGGGCTAAGTAGAGAAACCTACTTGTGAGTCTCTCTCTAGCTTTATCCCCTTTCTTTTACTTTATTTTTATTTCAGCATTTTTTTCCTTTATTATTTATTTTTTTAATTGCGTGGGTTGTTTATTTTCAATTATTTAATTATTTAATTTTAATTGCGTGGCTTGCGTCTTTAAATTCTTAGATGACGAATGGTTAGGACGTTATTTTAGATACATATGTTTAGGACGGTAATTAGAATTAGATCACAACCATTAACCGGTTCACTTTCGCATTATTAAAAGAAATAAAAAAATAAAGTGGCTACTCTCCCTGTGTTCGACCCGTAGCTACACTGATCCGTACGCTTGCGGTTACATTTTAAATCTCAAACATCAGAGAACCCTATCTTCAAGAGAGTGTTTGTTAATTTCAAAGCATGTGTTTCAAGGTTCGTAAAGGGATGCAGACCATTAATTGGTGTAGATGGCTACCACTTAAAGGGCTGATATGGAGGCATTCTTTTGTCAGTGGTCTCGTATGATGGGAATAATGAATTGTTCCATGTGGCATATGCTGTAGTTGAAGTTGAATGCAAAGACAGCTAGTTTTTTTCCATGAATGTTTACACGAAGCTCTTGGTACGGCATATGATGATATGGCTCTGACTTTTATGTCAGACAAACAAAAGGTGTGTTACCAATATTTTAATCACCCTATTTATTTGTTCCTATTAATCAATGATAAATATTTGACTTTTTCTTTTTTAAAATGCTTAGGGTTTATTGGATGCCATCAGTAGAGTATTCCATAATGTGCACCAATTGTGTTGTGTCAGACATTTATACTAGAACTTCAAGTCAGTAGGCCATTCAAGATAGTTGCTTAGGAAGCACTTCTGGTCAGCAGCCTCTTCAACAATAGTCATCCAATTTGAGAAAGAAATGAAAGACATCAAGGATATATCCAATGATGCATATGATTGGATGATGAAAAATCCTACAAAGTACTAGTCAAGACGTGCCTTTGATTTTGTTGCTAAGAGTCCATAGCTAACTAATAACATGACTAAGTCATTCAACAATTGGATAGTAGAAGTCAGAGACAAGCCTATTATGGTGCTCACAGATGAGATTAGGCTGAAGATAATAAATAGGATGTTTAAGCATTTTGATAATGGTTGCAGTTATCCAATATGTGGTCCAATCACACCGGATATGAAGACAAGTTTAGACAAGGTACAACAAAAAGCAAGAGAATGTATTTTGCACCAAGCCAATTCACATTCATTTGAGGTGGTAGATATACGTGGTGGTAGGGTTGTGGTGAATCTGTCAGCTAATACATGTGGTTGTAGGCTTTGGGATTGTACGGGGTTGCCATGCAAACATGTAGTAGCAACAATAGCTATCACTCATAGTAGGGGTCACTTCAAGCTTATTGCAGCCCATATTATAGTGTCAACATGTATCTCAAGGCATATAGTGAGTTTACTCACTGCTAGCATTAGCTGATTTGATGATTGATATCAGTTCTGAGATTGTCCAACCTCCACTACTTAAGAGAAGACCTGGTAGACCTTGAAAAAGTAGGAAAAGAGAATTCGATGAGGGTCCTGCCAAGAATAAATCTTCAAGTTTGAGATGTGGTATCTACAACATACCTGACCACAATAGGAGAACATGTCCTCAAGGTGACGAACAACTGAAGAAAAAGTACAAAACAGGAAAGAAGGTATGACTCCTCACATGTAATTTATAATGATCATTACTTACTTAACTTACATAGCTATCAATATCACTTTGTAATTTACTTTCTGTGTTTGTGTAGAGAAAGCAAGGGGATGAGATTCAACATGAAGGTAGTAGCTCCCAAGTACTAAAAAGGTCACAAGCAACATCTTAGCCTACACAACAAACAATTCAAGATGAGCTTTAGCCCAACGTGCTATCAAGAACTTGAAATAGAGGACCAAATATGCTAAGAAGAAGTAGGCAAGTGTACGTTGGTGATGGGAGAGAGCAATTGGGATATGGAATTGGTGATAGGAGAGAGCAACGGGGATATGAAACAAGGTTTTTTTTTTTTTTTTTTTTTTTTTTTTTTTTTATGGGATGAGAAATTTTTTATGTATTGGGTTATGGAACTATTTGTTTGTTTCCTTATGTGTTGGAACAATGATGTTTAGTTGTGTTATGAAACAAATTGTTTGTTTATTTGGGTTTCAGAACAATGATGTTTATTGAGTTTTGGAACATGGATGTTTATTTGGTAGACTCTATGGATGCACTTTAACAGGTTTGTGATATGGAAAACTTATATGTCTAGAGATGCACTTTAACAAGTTTGTGATAATGTCTCATATTCAAATGAAATGCTGTCATTTTTTTAAAAAATGGGTCAAGTAATGTGATTAATTGGTGCACATTTTAACAGGTTTGTCATATTGTCCTATGTTGAAAGGAAATGCTATCCATTGACTTAAAATTATGGGATAGACAAATACAGAGACACGATGGCCAAATTACAATTTTAAGAGTTCCAATTGACTTCTCTAATCCCTTCATTTTTTTCTTCAAAGCATGTATCTCTTCCTTCACTTGTTGATCTTCAAGACTTCGGCCACCAACAAATGTCTGTGGAGTAACTGTGGTGATATTGTCTCCAGTATGAGGCAATATTTTTTGTTCTTCTATAGGATCACACCAAGAAAATAATCCACAACCACGTGGTGCATTGGGGCAGTAATGTAGAGCTTGTGTTTGCTATTAGCGTCCTTTGAAATTCTAACCAGTGCCCTTTTTTAGCAGTGACATACAACGTTCAAGTACTTCAGTACTGAACCTCAATTGCTGTTATTCACACTTGCTGTTGACATTATGTATCTACAAAACCCAAATAACAATATAGTAAGGTAAAATTATTAGAATACAAATCACCCAAAATACATTACCAATATCGCTAAATAAATCTAAATAGGCAATAACAAAAACAATGGTGTTGAATGCTTCAGTTTAATTCTTTTTTTTTCCCCCCAAAATGGAGTTCAACCACAAAAAAATTTAATCTTAGAAAATGTTCATTCACCATTGTTCTTATATTATTTTCAAAGTTGTTTACACAAGCAAGAAGAAGAGGAGCAGCAATAGAGGAATCAAAATAAATCTGACCAAAACACACAAGTATAATCACCTGGCCTAACTTCTCAGATGCAACCCGCCGGAATCGGCTGTTCTTAAATTCTATATTAAACCTTCACTAGACAGTAATACTACTACCATAGCAAATTGTACCATGAAATCATGTTGGGTAATGGTTTAGGAACAAATTAGATGCATCCAAACCTGAGATTGCCTAGCTTGGTTCAGTTTTTTTTGCACTTCAATAACAAATTGATTGATTTTAAATGAATGTGTCTAGATAGATTAATGAATCAATTGATGCCCTAACTTCTCAAAATCGGTGATAGGTTTCAATCTAGGGAATAATACTAACTAAATGATTAGTAATAAGAGAAGAGAGAAGAGATAAAAGAGAAAATGGACTGAAACCTCCGCCGGAATATCAGAAGGTCCTCCTCTCCCTCCTCCACTGTTGCACTCTCTCCACCTTATGGATATTGGGTATAAAAGAGAAGAGAGTAAAGAGAAGAGAGAAGAGAGAAGAGAGAAGAGAGAAGAGAGAAGAGATAAAAGAGAAAAGGGACTGAAATCTTCACCGGAGACGTCGCCTGAATCCTTCGCCGAAATATTAGAAGGTCCTCCTCTCCTCCTCCACCATCCCACTCTCTCAACCTTATAGATTTTGGGTATAAAAGAAAGAGAGGAGAGTAAAGAGAAGAGATGAGTCTTTAAAAGGGTTAGGGGCAATTTCGTCAGTAAAATTTCAAAACAAACACTTCTCTAATGGTGTGAACTTTTTGAGTTTAAATGTAATTTTCCAAATCCCATGGGGGATTATGTAATTTCGGCAAACGACAGGGAAGATAGATTTAAATCGCCCAAAAAAATTTCTTTGTCATATATATTTTAATTTGGTCACCATTTTTTTTCTCCTCCTTGTATTTGCAAATCATTTCCACTATTTTTAATAGACAATTTAGTACATTAATTTCTTCTTTATTTTAGAAGGTTTAATTTTTTTTTTTTTAACATGGAAACTCTTGTTCGGTTGTCTCAAGAAGTTAGGGGGGCGACGAAGGTTTGATCATGGGACCTCACTTCCTAAGGCAAAGTATCGTGTCCCTTCCAAATCAATTGCCCTTGGGTTAAAGGCTTTCACTTCTCCTTTGATAGTTTTCATTTTTTTTCCAAGGTAGAATTTTCACTCACTTAGGTGCACCATATGTCCTGCCACACTCAAACATATTTTAAAGACCACCATGATATTTTGAACCATTAAAGTGTTCTTGACCATTTTAATATTCTAAAATAAATAAATAAAAATTCAATTGACTGTTTTTAGTGGTTTTTAATTTCTCTAGAAAATTTGGAGTTGCCGCTAGGCATTGGGTCGGCCAAATGAGATCGGAAACAATTGGAATACTAACACAGCTGTCCATACTCATTTCAACCCACTACTACGAGTAAGCCAATGTATATACCACCAGAAGGATGAAATGAATGCCCAAAAAAAATAAAAAAATGCGAGGCAAAATCTCTACCATCTCCATTCTATGGGTCTATCATAATCTATTTTTAATCATTTATTAAATCTCGAATCCATAGGTGTACTTGGAATTTGACACTTTTGAATTGTCTCGGTTTTATTCTCAGAAGTTCTTTACCTTAGTAGTATTTCTCCAACCTGTACTTGCTGTAGCTCCAAGATTGCATCACACAACTTTATATATCTTGTTTGATTGGTCGGCACTCAATTTACAGTCCATATGAGCAAGGTACCCCTACATCCTACACCTTGGGTTTAGGTATCAATATTGGTATGTATCTATCGATACCAATTCATATCAGATTGGTGCATATCGGTCACTTTTTTCCTTGCTTTTTCAAAAAAAAAAGATACATTTTTTATCGTTTTACCCCTAAAACTAGGGGTGTCAATCCTGAGCCAGCACCGGTAGGCCCGACTCAGCTCGACTCGTTTAAGGCCCAACCTGAACCGACCCGTTTAATAAATGTGTCGGGCTTAAGCCCGATCTATTTATTAAACGGGCATTTACAGTGCAGAGTAGTAGCCCGTCGGGTGCCCGACCAACCCGACTCACTTAAGTAGCCCATTAGAACCGAGTCAATTAGCCCGATCGACCCAACCCCCTTTAGAAAAATTCTTAAATTGAGTAAGGAATAGGTAGGACTAAATGGTAATTTCATATGGAAAAAAACCCTAAAAGCCTAATTGCCTAAAGAGTAAAGAATAGAGAACTACTGGAAGTCACAACTCACAAGAGCTGCTTCCCTCTTCCCTCTAGTCGCCGCTGCCCTCTTCCCTCCAGTCTTCTTCATCCTCAGCTTCAGGATCAAAGATGAGTGGTTTTGAATCTTAATCTCTCAAGCTCTCATCTTCCTCAAATTTTCAGACTCTGGTTTCCTTCGTAAGAGGTAAGGTATTTTTTTTTTTACTATCTAAGACTCTGATTCTGAGAAAATCAAAGAAGTCATTATTAGTTCTGATATAAGGTATTTTTTTTTTTAAACTCTCTGAGACTCTCTCTGGTTTTGATAAAATCAAATAAGCTCAAAGGAGCTATTGCTGGTTCTGATATAAGGTAATTTATTTATTTATTTTACTCCTCTGGTTCTGATTAAATCAAAGAAGCCATTGATGGTTCTGATATAAGGTATTTCTAGTTGCCGCTGCTATTCGCTGCCCTCTTCCCTCTAGTCTTTTTCATCCTCAGCCTCAAGATCAAAGATTTGATGATGTGGTTTTAAATCTTAATCTCTGAAGCTCTCATCTTCCTCAAATTTTTAGACTCTGGTTTCCTTCGTATGAGGTAAGGTATTTCTTAATCTCTGAAGCTCTTATCTTCCTCAAATTTGGCTAGGTCTGCAAAGTAAGAAGAGTAGTGATAGTAATAAGCTATTTCCAGCAGTCTATGTTCATCACTGGTATCCATTTGTTTTTGGTCATTCTAAGTTGAGTATACAAATGAATCGAAATACCATGCTATTTTTGCTGTCAAGGACGATTCTGAGCTTACATCTGTGAGGAAGGCAGCATTCTTGACTGCTTCTGTGATGAAGAATGTTGTTGTCCCAAAACTTGAGAAGGTCACTGATGAAGAGAAAAAGGTCACACATTCTTTATTGATGGATGACACTGAGAAGGCAATTTTTGATCCGGCAAGGGCTAAAGTGAAGCTCAAGGCGGAGAATGTCGATATTTGTTACCCTTCAGTCTTTCAGAGTGGCAACTGCCCAAGTAGGTTTTTTCTTTCATTGTATTATGTATTATGTATACGAGTGAATCAAAATTCCAATTTCAGTTTTGTAATGTTCTTGGATCGATGAATTGTTAAAAAGAGTGTAATTCTTGTAATTTAGATTACATTTTAAAAACACGATTCAATAGTTTAATTCGTGTAAAAAATAATTTTAGGGTAGGCACGTTTAGAGCCCGTTTAGAATTAAATAGGCCTATAGTTCGTTTAAGGTAGCCCAAGTAAAGCTCGACATCGACCTGCCCGATTACAAATTGTATCATGCCCCCCAAACCCAGGCCCGTTTAAGTAAATGGGCGTTCACAGTGCAAGGATTTTACACCGTCAGCCTCGGTTAGGCTCGATTATGATCAGCCCGGCCTGACCCGATCGATTGACACCCCTATCTAAAATGGTACAGGCTACTAGTCCTAATCAGTTAGGTATCGATAACAGTCTCAGTCAATACTGATACTGTAATACCCTACTTCTTAAACCCGGTCTGATTACACGGTTGACCCGATTTAACCATGCAGTACCCGAACCGGAGAGGGTTAAGGCAGGTTCCTTATGGACCATGATGGCAAGGGTGACTTTGAACACCGGCTGGCCAAACAAGTCTGAGTCAGTGCCAGAGGAGACGGGTGTACCCAAGCCGTGTACATGCACATATCATAAGGCCATGTACGAATAAAGCATGTATGTAGCCGTATCTTAAAGCGCATACGTATATTATATCTTATGCCGAGAGTGAGATTCGTGCCGAGAGTCGAATTCCATCAAAATCCCACTTGGTGGCCAATTTTCGGCCCTCAGGTGGGCGGTCACAGGTGGGCGCATCCACCCACCTAAGTGACCCACCCATGAGGTTACAAGATGTCTTAAAAGGTAAAAATAGCTATCATTATGCTTTTCCTTTTTTCTCATTTATGACAATCAGGCGTTTGGTGAGAAGAGTAAAGAGGAGAGAGAAAAGAAGGGAAAGAAGAGGAAAAGGAAAGGAAGAGGAAGAAGAAATGGATTTCAGCGGCGCCGAGGTTTGACCTTCCCATTCCGACGTCGGAAGAGTGATCTCCAATACGAGATCTACGTTTAGAGGTGAGCAAAGGCTAGGTTCCTTAAACTTTCACCATACCCAAATGAAACCCTTGATTTGGGTAGAGTTTCTTGAGGTCTCGTAAATCCCCCTTGAGATGATGAATCTAAGGTTTAATAGATGGTTTATGTGTTGATTTTGAAGGATTTGAAGGAGTGTTTCCACGGTTGGAGGAGCATTGGTGATTTGAAGTGATTTTGGGGTATTTGAACGAGTTCTTAGGCAAAGAAGGTAAGATGGCTTCCATTCCTTAAATCTAACCTAGATCTAGGTTAGAACCATCTTATGAGACCTTGAATGTATAGAGAATGGGTTTGAAAAAGCCCCATTTGATTGGGAAAAGTTTGGGAAAAAATGACATTTTCCCGCCAAGACCGGTGGGCCAAACCGGTTGGGCCACATGGCCCGCCTGAGGGCACCCGCCTGAGAGGGCAGGCCCTCGGGGCCAACCAGTGGGCCCAACTGGTGGGCCGACCAGTGGGCCGATCTGCCCACCGGTCAGGACCGGTGGGTCTGAATGGTGGGTCAAGACAGGTGGGCTGTTCGACCCACCCGAGAGGCTCCCAACGTGATTTTTACGTCCAAATGGACCCAAAACGGACGTGCGACCTTCTTTTAGGATTCTAAACATGATTTTATCACCAAATCTTGTTAGTTTTGACCCTAAAGTGGTGAAATGCTAACCCCATTCACTCATGATAGGTTCACCAAATCTTACGCTTCTCCCACCGGATCTCACCCGTACCGGGCGTGAGTCTTTGTACACTACAGGTAAATGGGGAGAGGACGTTTGACCTTGTTTTCAAGGCTTGTTTGGCATTCATTAAATTGTATCTAGATTAGCTATGTCATCATGCAAATTATATATAGCTTATCCAACCTCATATTTTTATGCCATATGTGTTGTGTTTATTTTCTCAATGTCAAATGATGATGTGCTTATGTGATGAATGTTGACATCATTGTGCGTGATGGATTAATAGACTAGATACCGTAGTCGGCTTGGAAACGAGTGTATTGGTGGCCCGTGGAATGGGACGCGATGGCACTATGCAATCGTACTATGTCATATGGGAGCATGCGGTTCAGGATTATCATATTCCCGTGCTACGACCCTTCCCAATAGGGGTTGAGGTGTTGGGTTACCATTTGGGGGGAAGCAGTGGTCGGCATTAGGGGTTGAGGTGTCGGGTCACTGTGGCGGTTAGACATATGCCCGGTTGGTCATTAAGACAGTCGGCAACCTCGGTGGTATATTCAAGAGGGTCAATTGTACTGCTTTTAAATTGCTGGAGTCAGCACCTTTAATTTTAGTCATTTACTTTATGTTGAGAGCTGGTGGTCGACATGTTTTACTTTTCCGAGTACTCACGGTGGGCCTTCTCCGACAGCCCTATGGGCGTATCGCGGGATGGAGTTCGCGGCTCGTACCCGGAGTATACGCACACTGTGGTTGTTTAGGTGGATGTGATTTAAAAATGAATTGCATAGCATATAGTGCATATGGTTGTGATTGTTGTGTGGACTGTTGTGTGGTCCTTCTTTTCACTTACTGAGCTAGTGAGCTCATCTCACGTGTGCACCTCTTTTAGATGATTTTGCAGGTCATCAACCTGAAGAGCACGGGTCGGGCCCCACAGTTGAATTCCCTGAAGAGAATTGGTGGGTCCCCGAGGAGTTAGAGCACGACACGAATTGCTCGTACGAGGGCTATGCTACGGGACCGCAGTTTGATACCGAGCTGAGTTTTACTGTTGATACCGAGCTGAGCTTTACTTTTGATACCGAGCTGAGCTTTACCTTTTACTACCAAGCTGAGCTTTACTTTTTGATACCGAGCTGAGCTCTACTTTTGATACCGAGCTGAGTTGTACCCTTTGTGTTTTTGATGATCCCTTTTGTGTACTTGATATGTAAATTGTATTATTTTTTGTAAATATCATGCTTGCGGGCCCATATGTACTTAACTATATATTACAATTTGGGTATCAAGTATAATGAGAATATTTACAGATAAATTAAGTCTTCCGCTGAACTGATGAACACTTCCTTAGTTGTGTGTATGCTGTGGTGGGATACTGTATCAGATGATCCTGACAGTTTTGGATTAACTGGTGTTAACCCGGTCACCGGTCCGGTTCTGTGTGAACGGGGTGTGACAACGGTGGTATCAAAGCGTGATGCTCTATTTCACTCACAGCATACCATTAGACCCCATAGAATCTATAATAGGAAATGGGATTGGGTTAATGTAAAAACTTTAAAGAGATAAAAGCCGAACAAAAAAAGTAATAAAAATGGTTGCATTTAGATATTGCATTCATGGCATGCGTGAGAGAAAATGGAAGGTTAATTAATTGATGTCATAACCCATCGAGTACAAGTTTGGCGAAATTTTGGCAACATAACGGTGCAAGACAAGATTTCCAAAAAATTTCACACAAACACCTGGTAAACAACAGATATATATATCAATAAATTATAATTAACAAAAGACACCACAACTAAACTACACAAGTTATCAAACATAAAAATTCACTACAAACCACCATCAAAACACATCATCCCACAAATAAGTCCAGTTACAGAGAAAGGACAAAGAATGAGAAAAGAAAGAAAAAAAAATACAATAAGATCAACCACGTGAAACAGGTGAGAAGCTGGTGTGGACGAGCTAAGTCCTCACTGATCATCGTCATCATCATCATCCAATACTACTACTACGTTCACCTGAGGTCTAGAGTTAACGTTGAGTCAATGGTCGTAGTAGTCGAACCTCGAGTTCACCAGCTGTACATCCCTCCGAAGTCAGCCAAAATCTGTTGAAATGGCATTGGCCGTTGTATCCAAGTCCTGGCCCAATCTGAGAAAGGAATTCTCCAAAGTAGCCTGCCTCTCCAGGATGCGTTCCTCCCTAGAAGCACTCTCATCCAGTCTTCTTAACAGCTGATCTTGCCCGTCCTTCAAAGCCCTTATAGTAGACATCATGCCCTCAAAATCATATGCACCACTCTCAATTGGTGGGGCTCTATACTATGGGCCTGCAGCTCTAGTGAAGCCAGGATCAGCACATCTCAACTCATGAGGTACCTCCTTAAGGATGTCCTCGTCCACAAAATCATCCTCCCCACCCTGAGGAACATAGTCCTCATCCTCCTCACTAGACTCCTCCTCCATGGGAACATCCTCCCTAGGGGCAACCCTCCTATCCCTACCTCTCCGAGCTCCTGCTCTCTGAGGTACATCCATGAGTGTGTGGAGACCCATCCTCAATAGATTCCCCCTGTCAAACTTATCTGCTGGAGTCTTTCCCTCCTCATCATTCAGGTCCACCTTAAAGAACTCAAAGATCCTAGTGAGGATCCTACCATATGGAAATCCTCCATCCTCGGGGTGAGAAGTATGGTGCTCCATGGTTTTGAGGATGACGTAAGGCAAGTACAAGTGCTCGTCACCCCCCTCTAAAGCCCTATAAATGCAGAAGGTTAAGAAGACCTGCCAGTTGGTTGCTGCCTTTGAATAGCGGAACAGTTCCTCATCGTAGTCGGACGGGTCGCCTTGTGTGAGGGGTTGGAGAACTAGTCCCTGCACTCTTTCGTTTGGAAGCGGTGGTCTTACGCCGAGTGCCAGAGGATGCGGGCTCTTTGCCTTTGCGAGATGACATCCTGGCAAGAAAAGAGGAAAAATGGTGAGTAAGGAAAAAGGGAATGACAAAGAAAATAAATAGATGGGTGAGCAATAGGAGGAAGCCCCAAAACCCAATTCTCGCAAAACAGAAAATGTGACAAGCAAGGAATGATAGAGAGTCTATGGATGAAATGCATGGTAAGTGACAAAAAAGAAATCAAGGAAAAAAAAATGAAAAGACTCACAATAGAGTGGAGCATGAAGCTTACATGTTCATGGATGAAATGCCATCATTCTACAATTTAGAATATGCAGAAACATCTACTATTATGATATGGAGGTGAAAGAGAATCAAAGAAACCCAACACAGAGATGGATTTTCATGGGAAGAAATGGGATTTCAAGCATACGTGACTTCTATGATCTCTATAACATGTCAAGTACAAATCAAACATAAGACATTGCATTTGAGTTATTAATTGGGAAGAAAAGAGCAGAGATTGAAGAAATTCCCAAATTTGAGAAAACTAGGGCACGGTTGGGGTTTTCTCTAAAAAAAAAATTGAGAAGTAAATCTTAAAACTAGAAATAAATCACGAAGGAAACATCACATTTACATGAAATCACTGTTCTATGGAGGGAAACACGGAAAAGAATTGAGATTTAAGACTACTCATGAGTTCTACCCCAAAGTACATGTTCTGAGAAGAAAATGAGGAATAAACTTACTTGTGATTAGAGGAGTTGAATCTTCCCAAAACTGCCGGATCGTTGAGTGAGATCGCGAGCGGAAGCTTCAAGGAGCTCTCAAAAATCACCTGAGAGAGAGAGAGAGAGAGAGAGAGAGAGTGAGGAAGAAATGTGCGAACAAATGAAGAATAGGGGCTTAAAAGCCCTGTTCGAAATTTCCGCTCAGGTAGGACCGACGAGCCGACCGGTGGGCCAACCTGCCCGTTGGTGTCAGCCTGCCGGTTGAAGATTTGGATCGGCGGGCTGACCGGTGGCCCAACCTGCCCGCCGGTGGCAGCCCACCAGTTGAGAGAAAACTTGAAAAAAAAATAATAATATAAAAAATAAAAAGGGAAAGGTAGGGGTATTGTTATTATTATTATTATTCTTATAATAATATACCTGAAAAAAAAAAGGTGTGTGGATAGCACCATATGGTCGAGTGGGACCATTGTCCTACTTGTCGAAGCACTAGCCCTGTATTTTCGAAATTAAGTTATGGCTAGTTGTAAACTATCATACACTATAATAACCTGTGTGTTGGCATATGATTATGTGTCGATATCAATTCTATGGTATTTAACCAATGTGGTGTATGATATGTTCCAGGTACAAGGATACGATGGTACGTACTAGATCCTGTAGCAATGCACGAGGTACCTCGCGTGGTCCTCGTCCGGTCGGTCGACCATTGAATCCCAAAAGGTCCTGCTCTGTGGGGCAAACCTCACTTCCACAACCTCCAGAGACCTTTGGTCAGGGTGGGCACAAGAGGACCCACCTATGACTGCACTTCCGGACCCTCCACCGGTTATTACTCCGGGGGATGTTGCTACCATAATCCAGCAGTCACAACAGGCTTTCCAGCAATAAATGCTTCAGCAACAGCAAGCATTTATGATTGCTATACAGCAACAATTGGACCTTTCTCAAACAGGTCAACCTCCCCGGATACTTACTCCACAGGACCCGCCTGTAGGGTCTGGTACGGGGCCACAAGTGGGAGGTACACCTCCAATTCCGTCATTCGGTGTTCCTCCGTATGTGGTGCCCCCTCCATACCCTTACTATCCAGCTTATGCTCCCAATTACCCGCCGACGAATAATACATCAAAGGTAGTGGAGTCATTCAAGAGGAACTTGCCACCTGTATTCTCTAAGGTGGGGAGTGATCCTCTGGAACCGGACCAGTGGATCCAAGAGCTGGAGAAAATATTTGAGGTGATTGAGTGCACTGATGCACAAAAACTCATTTGTGCGGGGTTGCAACTCAAGAAGGAGGCCAACTCTTGGTGGCAAGCCTCTAAGCCCATATTGTTGGCCGCACATCCGGAACCCACCTGGGAACAGTTCAAGGAGTTGTTCTTGGACAATCATTACCCACGTAGCTTCAAAGACCGCAAGGAGACGAAATTTATAGCCTTAACTCAAGGAGGTAAGACTATCCTTGAGTATCAGCAGCAGTTTGAGAGCTTGTTCCATTTTGCCCCTAGGCATATGAGGACAGCTGAAGAAAAGGCTGCAAGATTTCTGAAGGGCCTAAAGGCATCCATTGGGTCTGTACTTGAGGTCTTAGACTTGACAGACTATGGCCAGATTGTGTAGAAGGCCAAGACTATAGAAGATAAGCAGAAGGGAGAACAGTCCCTCACACCTGGACTGTGGAAGAGAACAAATCCATTTTCGGATATGGGCAACTCCTCCAAGGCATACCGTGGGTCGTATAGTTCTGGGCCTACATACAGGCAGCCCTATAGGCCATCTGGCTACCCTCCTCGACCAGCTGGTGGTTCGGGCTCTACATCTTTTCGCCCGAACACTAGTGCGGTACCTACTGTTCCGAGGCTGCCCCGACCTCCATCTTCAACAGGTCAAGTGCAGAAGGGCCCCACCCCAATTTCGGCGTCTCAGATCCATTGCTTTAACTGCCATTCCTATGGGTACTATGCTAAAGACTGTCAGGTCAGACCAGCCTTGCCCTCCAGTCAGCCCTCTGCGTATCGACCTCTCTTAACTCGGGGGAATCAACCGCAGGGAAGGATGTATGCCCTATCAGCTGAGGAAGCTGAGGCCAGCACGGAAGTGGTAGTAGGTACGTTTTAAATTTAAGAATTTCCTTATATTAAATATTGATGACCTGGTGTACTTATATGCATTGTTACACTAGGTGTTCTACCTATATCAGGCATACCAGCCTATGTCTTATTTGACTCAAGAGCTACACATTCTTTCGTATCTAAGAGATTTACTGAGAAACTGGGTATGTCACCCAGGACACTAGATCATCGGATGATTGTTAGTATGCCTACTGGTAAAGTTACACAGTTGAAAGAGGTGTATGGGCCGTGCCCAGTGGAAATTAGTGGGAAGAAATTGGATGCACAACTCATTAAGTTCAATATGCAGAATTTTGATGTTATACTAGGCATGGATTGGTTGTCGGCTCATCGAGCTAATGTGATGTGTGCTGAAAAATCAATTAGGGTGACAGATGATGAAGGAAAAGAATGGGTATACCGAGCAGATAAAGTGAAACGGGCTAGAAAGGTCCTCGTCTCCGCTCTTCAAGCGGTAAAGTTGTTGGAAGGCGGCTGTCAGGGTTACTTAGCATCAGTACTTGATGTCGATGCAAAGGTTACCCCTCTAGAAGAGGTAAAGGTGGTTAATGAATTCTCCGATGTCTTTCCAGATGATCAGATGCATTTACCGCCTGATAGAGAGTTGGAGTTTGCTATAGACCTAATTCCTGGAGCAGCTTCAGTGTCTAAAGCTCCATACAGGATGGCACTAGCCGAATTGAGGGAGTTGCAGATGCAGTTGCAGGAATTATTGGAAAAGGGATTTATTCGCCCAAGTGTTTCACCTTGGGGTGCCCCAGTATTGTTTGTCAAGAAGAAGGATGGCAGCTTGCGTATGTGCATCGATTACCGGGAATTAAATAAGCTAACCATTAAGAACCGGTATCCCTTGCCACGCATTGATGATTTATTTGACCAACTACAGGGTGCCAAGGTATTTTCAAAGATAGACCTTCGATCAGGCTATTATCAGCTCAAGATAAAGAGCGGCGACATACCTAAGATAGCATTTAGGATTCGGTATGGTCACTATGAGTTCCTAGTGTTATCTTTTGGGTTAACCAATGCACCAACAGCATTCATGGATTTAATGAATCGAGTATTTCACGATGTCCTCGATAAATGGGTAATTATTTTTATTGATGACATCTTGATCTACTCCAAGACAGAAGAGGAGCACACTCAACACTTGAGTATGGTGTTACAGAGGTTGAGAGAACAACAATTATTTGCCAAATACAGCAAATGTGAATTTTGGCTTGAGCAAGTTGGATTCCTGGGACACGTAGTGTCTAAGGTCGGAATCGAGGTGGATCCTGATAAGGTGAAAGCAGTAGTAGAATGGGAAAGCCCTAAAAATGTCACTGAAATTAGAAGCTTCTTGAGTTTGGTTGGATACTACCGGCACTTCATTGAGAATTTTGCTCAGATCTCAGCACCAATGACTAAGTTGACAAAAAAGGGTGTGAAGTTTGACTGGATAGAGGAATGTGAGATGAGTTTCCAGGATTGAAGAAAAGGTTGGTGTCGGCCCCTGTATTGATCATTCTTGAAGGCACAAGTGGAATGACAGTCTACACTGACGCATCCAAAGTTGGGTTGGGTTGTGTTCTCATGCAACGCGGTAAGGTGATAGCGTATGCATCCCGATAATTAAAGGTATATGAGAAGAACTACCCCACTCATGACTTGGAACTAGCCGCAGTCATTTTCGCCCTTAAGATTTGGCGACATTATTTGTATGGGGAGAAGTGCGAAATATACAGTGATCACAAAAGCCTTAAGTACTTTTTCACCCAGAAGAATTTGAACATGAGGCAGAGGAGATGGCTTGAGCTCATGAAGGATTATGACTGCGACATTCAATATCATCCCGGCAAGGCTAATGTAGTGGCAGATGCGTTAAGTCGGAAGGCACAGACCGTGTCACTCTCATACTTAGCAGTCAGCCCCCCACTCGTGCAAGAGGCGATGCTAATGGATGAAGCCCTCTTATATGAAGGAGCAACCTTAGAGCTCGAACATCAACCAGAAAACCTTAAATGGTTGACTGCATCCTTGGCAGCCCTATAAGTGCATCTGACTATTAGGCAAGAGGTAATAATGAAACAACCTTTGGATCCTGAATTGCAGTGGATCAGAGTTAAGGTTCAAGATCAAACAATGAACGACCCAGATTTTGTTTTAACCAGTGATGGGGCATTGATGTTTTGAGGCAGATTGTGTGTACCCGATGATTTGAATATACAAGATAAAATAGTGTGAGAAGCACATAGCTCCGAGTACTCACTCCACCCAGGAAGTACAAAGATGTATAAAGACCTCAAACAAAATTACTGGTGGCCAAGCATGAAAGTCACAATATCTCTATATGTAGCGACTTGTCTTTCATGCCAGAAAGTAAAAGCTGAGAGGCATCGACCTTATGGTACTCTTCAGCCACTCCCAGTACCAGACTGGAAGTGGGATAGAATTACAATGGACTTCATCACCGGACTACCATGTACACCTAAGGGGATGGACGCGATATGGGTGATAGTTGATCGGCTTACTAAGACTGCTCATTTCATTCCCATCAAGACCAAGTTCTTTATGGCCAAATTAGCACAACTTTACATGGATAACATAGTACGCTTGCATGGAGTTCTAGTGAGCATTGTATCAGATAGGGACCCAAGGTTCACTTCCAGATTTTGGAAAAGCTTCCAGCGTGCCTTGGGATCACAATTGAATTTGAGTACTGCTTTTCACCCACAGACTAATGGTCAGTCGAAGCGAACCATAAAGATATTAGAGGACATGCTCAGGGCATGTGCAATGGAAATGTGTGGTTGTTGGGAAGAATATATACCCCTTATGGAGTTTGCCTATAACAACAGTTATCAAGCTACAATTGGGATGGCTCCGTATGAGGCATTATATGGTAGGAAGTGCAGAACTCCTCTGTATTGGGATGAGGTAGGCGAACGCCGAATGTTAGGACCTGAAATGATATAGATGACTTGTGACAAGGTCGATGTTATTCGAGAACAGATTAAGGCAACTCAGTCTCGTCAAAAGAGCTATGCAGACACCTGCAGAAAAGACATTGAATTTCAGCCAGAAGAAAAGGTGTTTCTCAAGATCTCTCCTAACTAAGGGGTTGCAAAGATTTCACAGAAAGGAGAAGTTGAGCCCAAGATACATTGGCCCATTTGAGATCTTAGCCCGGGTTGGCTCAGTAGCCTACATGCTTGCTCTGCCACCTTCACTCGGGGATGTTCATAACGTGTTTCATGTATCCATGCTGAAGCGATACGTCCATGATCCATCCCATGTAATACCCATGGAACCAGAGTATCTAGAAGTTGATATGACCTATACAGAGCAGCCAACTGAAATTTTGGACCGAAAGGTGAAAACCCTTCGCAATCGCTCCATTTCCTATGTAAAGGTGCTATGGGCAAATCATTCACTTGAAGAAGCATCTTGGGAGAAAGAGGATGAAATCCAAGCCAAGTACCCTCGTCTTTTTGAACAACCAGGTACGCCAATTTCGAGGACGAAATTTTCAGAAAGGGGGGGTAAATATAATACCCTACTTCTTAAACCCGGTCTGATTACACGATTGACCCGGTTTAACCATGCAAGACCCGAACCGGAGAGAGTTAAGGCGGGCTTCTTATGGACCATGATGGCAAGGGTGACCTTAAACATAAGCTGGTCAGACAAGTCCGAGCTAGTGCCAGAGGAGACGGGTGTACCCAAGCCGTGTACATGCACATATCATAAGGCCATGCACGGATAAAGCAGGTATGTAGTCGTATTCTAAAGCGCATATGTACAATATACCTTATGCCGAGAGGGTGATTCGTGCCGAGAGTCGAATCCCATCAAAATCCCACTTCTTGGCCAATTTTTGGCTCTCAAGTGGGCTGTCACAGGTGGGCACATCCACCCACTTGAGTGACCCAGCCATGTGATTACTTAGTTATTTTAAAAGGTATAAATAGCTATCTTATGTTTTCCCGTTTTCTTTCTCATTTATGACACTCGAACATTTGGTGAGAAGAGTAAAGAGGAGAGAGAAAAGAAGGGAAATAAGAGGAAAAGAGAAGGAAGAGGAAGAAGTGATGGATTTCAGTGGCGTCAAGGTTTGACCTTTCCATCCCGATGCCGGAAGAGTGATCTCCAATACGAGATCTACATTTAGAGGTGAGCAAAGGCTAGGTTCCTTAAACTTTCACCATACCCAAGTAAAACCCTTGATTTGGGTAGAGTTTCTTGAGGTCTTGTAAATCCCCCTTGAGATGATGAATCTAAGGTTTAATAGATGATTTATATGTTGATTTTGAAGGATTTGAAGAAGTGTTTCAACGGTTGGAGGAGCATTGGTGATTCGAAGTGATTTTGGGGTCTTTGAACGAGTTCTTGAGTAAAGAAGGTAAGATGGCTTCCATTCCTTAAATCTAACCTAGATCTAGGTTAGAACCATCTTATGAGACCTTGAATGTGTGGAGAATGGGTTTGAAAATGCCCCATTTGATTCCCCAAAGGTTGGGGAAGGTTTAGGGAAAAATGGCATTTTCCCTCCAAGACCGGTGGGCCAAACCGGTGGGCCAAATGGCCCGCCTGAGGGCACCCACCTGAGAGGGCAGGCCCTCGGGGCCAATCGACAGGTCCGACCGATGGGCCGACCGACGGGTCGACCTGCCCACCGGTCATGACCGGTGGGTCTGACTGGTGGGTCAAGACAGCCTTAGGCTGTCCGACCCACCCGAGAGGCTCCCAACATGATTTTTACGTCCGAATGGACCCAAAACGGATGTACGACCATCTTTTAGAATTCTAAACATGATTTTGCCACCAAATCTTGTTATTTTTTACCCCAAAGTGGTGGAATGTTAACCCCCCATTCACTCATGATAGGTTCACCAAATCTTACGCTTCCAGCACCGAATCTCACCAGTACCAGGCGTGAGTCTTTGTACACTACAGGTAAGTGGGGAGAGGATGTTTGGCCTTGTTTCAAGCCTTGTTTGGCATTTATCTAATTGTATCTAGACTAGCCATGTCATCATGCAAATGCTATGTAGCTTAGCCATCCTCATATTTTGTGCCATGTGTGCTGTGTTTATTTCTTAATGCCAAATGATGATATGCTTATGTGATGAATGTTGAAATCATTGTGCATGATGCATTAATAGACTAGATGTCATAGTCGGCTTGGAAATGAGTGCATTGGTGGCCCGTGGAATGGGACGCGGTGGCACTATACAATAGTACTATGTCATATAGGAGCATGCGGTTTAGGATTATCATCTTCCTGTGCTACGACCCTTCTCAACTGGGGTTGAGGTGTTGGGTTACCATTTGGGGGGAAGCAGTGGTCGCGGTTGTCAAGTCACTGTGGCGGTTAGACATACGCCCGACTGGTCATTAGGACAGTCGGTAACCTTGGTGGTATATTCAAGAGGGCCAATCATATTGCTTTTAAATTGCTGGAGTCAGCACCTTTAATTTCTGTCATTTACTTTATGTTGAGAGCCGGTGGTCAGCATGTTTTACTTTTTCGAGTACTCACGGTGGGCCTCCTCCAACAGCCCTATGGGCGTATCGCGGGATGGAGTTCGCGGCTCGTACCCAGAGTATACGCGCACTGTGGTTGTAGTAGCACTAAACCAAAGACTTAGTAATGTTGTTTAGGTGGATGTGATAAAAAATGAATTGCATAGCATATAGTGCATATGGTTGTGATTTGTTGTGAGGACTACTGTGTGGTCCTTCTTTTCACTTACTAAGCTAGTGAGCTCATCCCACGTGTGCACCACTTTTAGATGATTTTGTAGGTCATCAACCTGAAGAGCACGGGTCGGGCCCCATAGTTAAATTCCCCGAAGAGGATTAGTGGGTCCCCAAGGAATTAGAGCACAACACGGATTGCTCGTGCGAGGGCTATGCTACGGGACTGCAGTTTTGATACCGAGCTGAGCTTTAGTTTTGATACTGAGTTGAGCTTTACCTTTTGATACCGAGCTGAGCTTTACTTTTGATACCGAGCTGAGCTCTACTTTTGATACCGAGCTGAGCTGTACTCTTTGTGTTTTTGATGATCCCTTTTGTGTACTTGATATATAAATTATATTATTTTGTGTAAATATGATGCCTACGGGCCCACATGTACTTAATTATGTATTACAATTTGGGTATCAAGTATAATGGGAATATTTACAGGTAAATTAAGTCTTCCGCTGAACTGATGAACACTTTCTTAGTTGTATGTATGCTGCGGTGGGATACTGTATCAGAGGATCCTGGTAGGTTTGGGTTAACCGGTGTTAACCCGGTCACCGGTTAGGTTCTGTGTGAATGGGGCGTGACATCCTAGGTGCTGGGACCTCACCAGAAATAGCCATCGGATCCAGGTCCAGTGTTTCTGGTGGGGTTGTTTTGGTGGGAAAACAGTAGCTGCCCAACTCAGTTGGGGCTTTCCAACTTGGGCCCGATTATCGGGATTTTTTTATGGAGTTTGTGGGGGACCTCTCCACCTCCATTTTGAGCCAAAGAAGTTTCGATTCCGTCGAGCCCTTTGAGAGATACGACAATCGAGAGGTGGAAACCCTAATTAGGAATTTGGTCACAAATGTTGTCAGATCTCACCCGGCTTGGTTTGACCTTAGCAACCATTCTGGGGGAGTGATATGACACTCACTCGAGCTCCAGGAGGTGCCGGAGTCATGGTTCACCTCCTTGCTCAACTATGCTAGGTCGAAATGCGACCATCGATCACCTAGCAAGCCCCTAATAACCCCCTCCTGACAGTCACAACACCGAAATCACCATCAGCCATGTCAGACTATTTCCCTCCTCCGGAAACAATCACATCATACCGTGGGTATGGCATTTCAGAAAGGTTCATCGAATATACCACCATTAGGTTATCCAACACCTTACCCCCTATTGGCAAGAGGACATAGCATGGGGAATGTCACATAATCATAAATATTCTACATGCCTTGCATAATCATATAGTTATTATGGACCACGTAATACTGAATCACCATCGGCCACAAAGCGGGTCCATTTCCAAGTATAACCCACGACTATATACCTATTCTAGCATACAAGCAGTTGAGTATGGGCTACGCAATACCAAAATTACCATTGGTCACAAAGCGTACCCATTTCCAAGTATAGTCCCAGAGTACATGTTACCGGAATCACCATCAGCCACAGTGTGATCTATAACTATATCTAATCTAATGCACATAATCAATGCATCAATGCACCATCCACATGGCAATTACGGTACCGGAATCACCTAGGCCACACTGAATTCCTCCACACATCTCAACATACGTAACATATCATAATTTCTAATTCCATATCATAAGAATTCAAAAATATAACATGTCATGATAAATTAACAATTAAAGAGCATTTATGAATTCTAACATGTGAGTAATTTTTACAAATGTAAACTGTCACACCCCGTTCACACTGAACCGGAGCGGTGACCGAGTTAACACCGGTTAACCCAAACCTGTCAGGATCATCAGATACTGTATTCCACCACAGCATACACACACTAACACAAGTTCATCAGATCAGCGGAAGACTAAGTTTTACCTGTGAATAATCCCATATACTTGATACCCGAATTGTGATACAATAATTATATACATTTGGGCCCGAAGGCATGATATATACACAAAAAGAATAAAATTCAAATATCAAGTATATACAGGAAATCATCAAAAACCATCAGAGTACACAGCTCGGCTCGGTTTCAAGGCTGGAGCTCAGCTCGGCATCAGGGGTTGTGCCCAGCTCGGCATCATAT
>NC_056561.1:27283219-27283344 GCF_013358625.1 Macadamia integrifolia | reverse complement strand
ATGCCAGGGGTGGGGTTCGCGCCGACGCCCGAACCCTGTCAAAATCCTAAGTTTTGGACCTCAGGTGGGTGGACAGGTGGGTGCACCCACCCACCTGAGTGACTCATCCATGTGCACTATTCACT
>NC_056561.1:27245749-27280628 GCF_013358625.1 Macadamia integrifolia | reverse complement strand
GATTCTGGTACTGGGAGTGGCTGAAGGGTACCATAAGGTCGATGCCTCTCAGCTTTCACTTTCTGGCAGGTAAGACAAGTCGCCACATACAAAGCTATGGTGATTTTCATGTTTGGCCACCAATAACTTTGTTTGAGGTCTTTGTACATTTTGGTACTTCCTGGGTGAAGTGAGTACTCGGAGTTATGTGCCTCTCTCACTATCTTATTTTGTATATCCAAGTCATCGGGTACACACAATCTGTCTCGAAACATCAATGCCCCATCACTGGCTAAGGTAAAATCTGGGTCGTTCATTGTTTGGTCTTGAACCTTAACTCTAATCCGCTGCAATTCAGGATCCAAAGGTTGCTTCATTATCACCTCTTGCCTGATTGCCGGATGCACCTGTAGAGCCGACAAGGATACCGTCAACCATTTAAGGTTTTCCGGTTGAGGTTCAAGCTCTAAGGTTGCCCCTTCATACAAGAGGGTTTCATCCATTAGCATCGCCTCTTGCACAAGTGGTGAGCTGACCGCTAAGTATGAGAGCGACACAGTCTGTGTCTTCCGACTTAATGCATCTGCCACTATATTAGCCTTGCCGGGATGGTACTGAATAGCGCAGTCATAATCCTTCATGAGTTCAAGCCATCTTCTCTGTCTCATGTTCAAATCTTTCTGGGTGAAGAAGTATTTCAGGCTTTTGTGGTCACTGTATATCTCACACTTCTCCCCATACAAATAATGTCGCCGGATCTTAAGGGCAAAAATGACTGCGGCTAGTTCCAAGTCATGAGTGGGGTAATTCTTCTCATATTCCTTTAGTTGTCGAGATGCATACGCTATTACCTTCCCCCGTTGCATGAGAACACAACCCAAACCAACTTTGGAAGCATCGGTATAGACTGTAATTCCACCTGTGCCCTCAGGAATAGTCAGCACAGGGGCAGTCACCAACCTTTCTTTCAATTCCTGGAAGCTCTTTTCACATTCCTCTGCCCAGTCGAATTTCACACCCTTTTTAGTCAACTTGGTCATTGGTGCTGAGATCCGAGAAAAATTCTCGATGAAACGCCGGTAGTATCCAGCCAAACCTAAGAAGCTTTTAATTTCAGTAACATTCTTGGGGCTTTCCCATTCCACTACTGCTTTCACCTTAGCAGGATCTACCTCGATTCCAGCTTTAGACACTACGTGCCCCAGGAATCCAACTTGTTCAAGCCAGAATTCACACTTGTTGTACTTGGCAAACAACTGTTGATCTCTCAACCTCTGTAACACCATTCTCAAGTGTTGAGTGTGCTCCTCCTCGGTCTTGGAGTAGATCAAGATATCGTCAATAAAAAAAATTACCCATTTGTCGAGCACATCCTGAAATACTCGATTCATTAAATCCATGAATGCTGCCGGCGCATTGGTTAACCCGAAGGACAACACTAGGAACTCATAATGGCCGTATCGAGTCCTAAATGCTGTTTTGGGTATATCACTACCTTTATCTTGAGCTGATAATAGCCGGACCGAAGGTCTATCTTCGAAAATACCCTGGCTCCTTGCAACTGATCAAATAAATCATCAATGCGTGGCAATGGATACCGGTTCTTAATGGTTAGCTTATTCAACTCCCAGTAATCTATGCACATACGCAAACTACCATCCTTTTTCTTGATAAACAACACCGGGGCAGCCCAAGGTGAAACACTTGGGCGAATAAACCCCTTTTCCAATAGTTCCTGCAACTGCATCTGCAACTCCTTCAGTTCAGCTGGTGCCATCCTGTATGGAGCCTTAGATACTGGAGCTGCTCCAGGAGTCAAGTCTATGGCAAACTCCAACTCTCTATTAGGTGGTAAATGCATCAGATCATCTGGGAAAACATCGGGAAACTCTTTGACCACCTTTACTTCTTCTAGAGGTGTAACTCTTGCATCAACATCGAGTACCGAGGCTATGAAACCCTGACATCCACTTTCTAGCAATTTTACCGCTTGGAGGGCGAAGACAAGGACCTTCCTCACTCTTTTCATTGTATCTGCTCGGTATACCCACTCTTTCCCTTCATCATCTGTTACCTTAATCAGCCTTTCCACATAGATCACATTAGCTCGATGAGCCGACAACCAATCCATACCCAATATAACATCAAAATTCTGCATATTGAATTTAATGAGTTGTGCATCAAAGTTCTTCCCACTAATCTCCACTGGGCATGGCCCATACACTTCCTTCAACTGTGCAATTTTACCAGTAGGCATACTAACAATCATTCCATGATCTAGGATCCTGGGTGACATCCCAAGTTTCCCTACAAATCTCTTAGATGCGAATGAATGAGTAGCTCCTGAATCAAATAAAACATAGGCTGGTATGCCCGATATGGGTAGGATACCTAGTATAACAATGTATATAATTTCAGCAGGTCATCAATATGAATCATAATGGACTTCTTAATTTAAAATGTACCTGCTACAACTTCGGTACTAGCCTCAGCTTCCTCGGCTGATAGGGCATACATCCTTCCCTGCGGTTGACTGCCTCGAGGTAAGGGAGGTCGGTACGCAGAGGGCTGACTGGAGGGCAAGGCTGGTCGGGCCCGACAGTCTTTTGCATAATGCCCGTAGGAATGGCAGTTGAAGCAACGAATCTGAGACGTCGGAACCGGAGCGGGGCCCCTCTGCACTTGACCCGTTGCAGATGGAGGTCGAGGTGGCCTTGGAGCTGAAGGTGCCACACTAGTGTTCGGGCGAAAAGAGGTAGAACCCGAACCACCAACTGGCCTAGGAGGGTAGCCAGGTGGCCTATAAGGCTGCCTGTACATAGGCCCAGAACTGTATGATCCGCGGTAAGCCTTGGAGGAATTTCCCGCATCTGGGAATGGATTTGTTCTCTTCCACAGTCCAGGAGTGAGGGACTGTTCACCCTTTTGCTTATCTTCCATTGTTTTGGCCTTCTGTACAATCTGGCCATATTCGGTCAAATCCAAGACTTCAAGCACAGACCCAATAGATGCTTTTAGGCCTTTTAGGAACCTTGCTGCCTTCTCCTCAGCTGTTCGCATATGCCTTGGGGCAAAATGGATCAAACTCTCGAACTGTTGTTGGTACTCAAGGACAGTCTTACCTCCTTGAGTTAAGGCCATGAACTCAGACTCCTTTCGGTCTCTGAAACTGCACGGATAATGGTTATCCAAGAACAACTCCTTGAACTGCTCCCAAGTAGGTTCTGGATGAGCAGCCATTAATATAGGTTTGGAGGCTTGCCACCAAGAATTTGCCTCTTTCTTGAGTTGCAACCCAGCACAAATAAGTTTCTGGGCATCCGTGCACTCAAGCACCTCAAATATCTTCTCCAACTCTTGGATCCATTGATCCGGTTCTAGAGGATCACTCCCCACCTTAGAGAATACCGGTGGTAAGTTCCTCTTGAATGACTCCACTACCCTTGACGTATTACTCGTCGCCGGGAAGTTAGGAGCATAGACAGGATAGTAGGAGTATAGAGGAGGCATCCCATGCTGAGGAATACCGAATGGTGGGATTGGAGGTGTACCCATCACTTGTGGTCCCGTTCCCGACCCTACAGGTGGGTCCTGCGGAGTGAGTACCCGGGGAGGTTGACCCGGTTGAGAAAAGTCTAACTGTTGCTGGATAGCAGTCATAAATGCTTGCTGTTGCTGAAGCATTTGTTGCTGGAAGGCTTGTTGGGATTGCTGAATTATCGTAGCAACATCTCCCGGTGTAATGACCGGTGGAGGGTCTGGAAGTGTAGTCATAGGTGGGTCCCCATGTGCCCCACCCTGACCAAGGGTCTCTGGAGGTAGTGGAGGTGAGGTATGCCCCACAGAACGGGACCCTCTGGGATTTTGTGGTCGACCGACCCGACGAGGACCCCGCGAGGTACCTCGGGCATTACTACAGATCTAGTACGTACCATCGTATCCCTGTACCTGGAACACATCACACACCATATTGGTTAAACACCATAGAATTGATTTCGGCACACAATCATATGCCATTACATGAGGTGTTGTAGTGTATGATAGCCTGTAAATAATCATAGCTCAATTCCAAGATACAGGCAAAGTCCACAACAGACATGTCAATGGTCCCAATTGACCATAGCATATTCATCATAGGAATAACATCCATAGTGACAATCAATGAAATCATTGCTAGAAGAAGAGAAGGGAAAAAGAAAAGAAGAAGAATTTTCAAAAGTTCCCAACTGCCATAACCGGTGGGCTGAACCGGTGGGTAGGAGCCCGCCGGTTATACCCGCCGGTCTTACTGCCTCACACCGGCGGGTGGCACCGGCGGGTAGGAGCCCGCCGGTTATACCCGCCGGTTTTGCCCGTGTTAAAACACGAACAGGGCCCTACAGGCCCTGTTTTGTCTATCATTTTCCTAACTTCCTTTCTCTTTCCTCCTTTCTTCCTTGGGCGATCTTGGAGGTCTCCTCGGCGCTTCTACTCGCGGGTCCATTCACCAACTCGGCGGTTTAGAGAAGAGTCTACTCGTTCTCCTTCAAGTAAGTTCCTTTTTTTTTTCCTTTTCTCAGAATTTCCATTTGGGTGAAATGCATGTATAGACTTTACCTTAGGTTGTCTTTCCATATTTTTCACCATAGAACAGTCTTTCCATGTGTTTATGACAATTCTACTGTGGTCCTTTGTAGTTTATAGGAATTTTATCCCTTCATTTGGAGAAAACCCCAATTTGTGCCCTAGGTTTCCAAATTTGGGGGTTTCTTCAATCCTTACCCTTTTTCTCCAATTGATGACTTCTTTGTGATGCATTCCACTTGCTTTATGCTTAATATGCTTTAATTTGCATAGATTATCCATTGTGCTTGGAATCCCCATGTATTTCCATGAAAATCCCTATTTTTGGCATTGGTTTCCTTGATTTTCATCCCATACATGTACTCATGGAACTCCATAGTCTATTTGGGGTATGTTCTTGCATTTCCATCATCTCACTACTAAGGCATTTCGTCTTAGTCCTATGGTTTCCGGTTGTTCTCCATTATGTTCGAATTTGCACTATGGACTTGAATTCCCTCACCTTATTTATACTCTTTGCTTTTGCTGTCATCCTACTGTTTTGGCATGTTTTTATGCGTCGTAAACTACCGTGCTTCATATCGTAAGTTTCCTATCGTTCCTAGATTGTCGCCGTTCTGTTTTGCATGAATTTGGTTTTGGACTTCCCTTTCTTAATGCTGCTGTCTTTTCCTTTCTGTACTAACCCTTACTTTCTTTTCTTATTGCCAGGATGTCGTCACGTACCGGCAAAGGACCATCTTCCTCCGGCGTTAGACGTAAGACCACCGCTTCTAAGCGGAAGAGTGCGGAGACCAGCTCTTCAGCTCCTCGCATAGGGAGACCTGCACCTGCCCAGTCTGACCCTACAGACTATGATGAGGAGCACTTCCTCAGTGCCGAGGCCGCAGCCAACTGGCCCAACTTCCTGAAGGGGTCAATGTTGATGGAGAAGACCATGGTAGTCGAGGACTTCCACAAGGCTAGGCTTCAGGAGAGGTTCTCAGCATTGGGCTGGGACTCTATTCTTCATGTGGACCGACCATGCTACGAGCAGCTCGTCCGTCGGTTCTATTGTAACCTGGAGGTGTCGTATCCGTACGGGGAGTTCACCATCAGCAGCTTGGTGAAGGGAGTGGATATCCAGCTGACAGTAGGCACCTTGGCCAGTATCTTGGGTATATCAGCGGCGGGACACCGATACTACAGTCCCCCCAGGGGTAGGCCTCAGGGACCATTCATGAGCCTGGAGACACCGGACTTCATCTACGAGACCATCTGCGGCAGCAGCAGTCGCCCGGAGTCCGAGACATCCTTCTACCCTGAGGTTCGTCTATTCGCCCGGTTGATCCAGTTCAACCTACTTCCCAGAGGAGGTCATCGGAACCAGGTGGGTTTCATGGCGGCTTTCATTGCCTTTTGCATCTTCACGGCCGCAGAGGGAGGCGGCGAGCACTTGTGCCTCCCTTACATTATTCTCAGAACGATGGAGCACCACACTTCCCACCCAGAGGATGGAGGATTCCCTTACGGCAGGATCCTCACTAGGATCTTCGAGTTCTTCGGGGTGGATCTGAGCGGTGAGGAGGGGAAGACTCCGGCTGATAGGTTCGACCGAAGAAACCTCCTGAAGATGGGTCTTCAGATCCTCATGGATTCACCTCCTAGATCAGGAACTCAGAGAGGTAGGGGTAGGAGGGCTGCCCCTATGGAGGATGTCCTCATGGAGGAGGAGTCCAGTGAGGAGGATGAGGACTACGTTCCTCAGGACGAGGAGGAGGATCTGATGGGTGGCAGCATCCCTGAGGAGGCACCTCAGGAGTCAAGAGGTCCTGGTCCTAGTTCTTCTAGAGCTACAGCCCCACCACCTGGGAGTGGTGCTTACGACTTTGAGGGCATGTCGTCCTCTATGCGGGCCTTGCAGGATGGCCAGGTTCAGATACTGAGGCGGCTGGACGAGATTGCCTCCAGGCAGAGCCAACGCTATCTCAGCAGACTATGGTCGGCTTCGGAGGGAGGTACGGCTGGTGAACGCGAGGTTCGATTACTACGATCACCGCTTCGACGTCAACTCCAGGCCTCCAGTGAACGTGGTGATCATCGACGACGATGACGACGACCAGTGACGGCTTGGCTCACCCACACTAGATGTTTACCCGTTTCCTCCTTTTTTGTAGACATTGTATATTTATTTATTCTCATTCCTTGTATATGTATTGTAACTGGTTTCATTTATGGAATAAAATATCTTTGGATAGTGGATTTTTGTGGTGTTTTCATATGTGGAGTGTTTGTGTGATTTTGTTGTGAGGTATTGTGCCATCTGTGATCTTTATTATATTTATTATCTGTTGTTTATCAGGTATTTGTGTACAATTTTTGGAAATCCCATTTTACGTCGTTATGCTGCCGAAATTTCGTCGAAATAGTACTCTATAGGTTACATCACCAACCTAATCCCCTTTTTATCTATACTCACGCATGCCATGAATGCAATATATAATGCAATCCCTTTTTATACTTTCTTTCTTTAGGAAAATGGAGTTGGGAAGGGTCGTAGCACGGGATGGTGAGAATCCTAATACCGCATGCTCCTATATGACAATAGTACGACTGCATAGTGCCTCCGTGTCCCATTCCACGGGCCACCAATGCGTTCGTTTCCAAGCCGACTACGGCATCTAGTCTAGCAATGCATTATGCACCATGATGTCCACATTCCATCATATAAACATCTCATTCAATTGGCATTTGAAAAGTAAACAAAGCATATATGCACATCAATGTGTGGAATGACTAATCTATATAGCATATTCATGATGACATGTCTAGATTAGATATAGTTATATGAATGCCAAACAAATGCCTTGAAACAAGGCCAAACGTCCTCTCTCCACTTGTTGCGTACAAGGATTCCCATTCGGTACTGTTGAGATCCGGAGCGAATCGGGTAGGATTTGGTGAACCTAACATAATTGAGAGGGGTTAGTACTTCACCATTTTAGAATCGAAATTAATGAAATCCGATGTCAAAATCATGTTTAGAACGTCAAAAGAAGATCACACGTCCGATTTGGGTTCGATCGGACATAAGGATCACCTTCGGGGCCACACAGGTGGGTCAGACAGGTGGGCTGTCTACCCACCGGTTATGACCGGCGGGTAGGGGCCCGCCGGTTGTACCCACCGGTTGGGCCAGGGACCCATGGCTAAGACCGGCGGGTAGGTACCCGCCGGTTGTACCCGCCGGTGGTACCCGCCGGTTGGGCCCGAAGGTCCCCTGCCTTCTCAGGTGGGTACCCTCAGGCGGGTAGGTACCCGCCGGTTGTACCCACCGGTTTTGGCGGGAAAGACCCTGTTTCTTCCCCATTTTCTCCATTCTTTGGGGAATCAAATGGGGCTTTTCCCCACCCATTCTTCACACCTTTAAGGTACTATAGGATGGTTCTAACCTAGATCTAGGTTAGATTCAAGTGAGGGAAAGCCATCTTACCTCCTTTGCTCAAGAATGACTTCAAACCCTCCAAATCACTTCAACCCACAATGCTTCTTCTACCTTGTCAATATCTCTTCAAATCCTTCAAGATCAACACATAAATCATCTATTAAACTTTAGATTCATCATTTCAAAGGGTATTTACAAGATCTCAAGAACCCATACTTGAATCAAGGGTTTAAAGCTTGGGTATGGTGAATGTTCATAAAACCCAACTTTTCTTACCTCCAACTGTAGATCTAGAGTTGAAGATTACTCTCCCGGCACCGGAATGGCAAGATCGAGCTTCGGCGCCACTGAAATCCTTCCTTTTTTTCCTCTTCCTTTCTTCTTCCCTTTCTTTTCTCTCTCCTCTTTACTTTTCTCACCAAACGTACGAGGGTAATAAATGGAAAGAAAAGAAATCATAAAGCCTTATATACTATTCCTAATTAAGTGAATAGTCTTGGATGGGTCACTCAGGTGGGTGGGTGCACCCACCTGTCCTACCCACCTGAGAGTCAAGACTTGGGATTTTGACCGGGTTCGGACCTCGGCACGAACCCCACCCCAGGCATACGATGTAGCATACGTATATACCTTAAAATACGGATATAATACCTGTTTTATCCGTACATAGCCTTATGGTAGGTGCACGTACACGGTTTGGGCACTCCCGTCTCTTCTGGCACTAGCTCGGACTTGTCGGGCCAGCCGGTGTTTAAGGTCACCCGTGCCATCATAGCCCATAAGGAACCCGCTCTAATATCCTCTGGCTCGGTTCCTGCATGGTTAAACCGGTTCAATCGTGAAATCAGACCGGGTTTTAAGAAGCGGGGTATTATATAAACACTCCACAAAATAAAAGTCAATTATCCCTCACCTTGGTTGTATTTGGTTGAATCGGTTTCCAAGTGTATCAACCGGGGTTCAATTAACTTTCGATATCGTTGTATGTGAACATCTCAATTCTAGGTACAAAGGTAATCTAACGTTATCGGGTGTCAGGAACACCGGATGGAACCTATAAGGATTACCCCAAAGGGCATAAGTATTCCTAATTCTGGATATTACTGGATAGGTCACTGGAAACATCCACCAGAAATATGGAAAATCCACCAGAAATATCAGTGGTGTTTTTGGTGGCCTTGACAGGGACCTCCTAAGGTGCTGGGACCTCACCGGAAACAGCCATCAGATCTAGGTCTAGTGTTTCTGGGAAAATAACAGTTGCCCACCTCAGTTAGTGCTTTTCGGCTCGGGCCTAATTGCCGACATTTGTTCCATGGTGTTTGTAGGGGACCTCCCCTCCTCCATTTTGAGCTACAGAAGTTTCGATTCCATCGAGCCATTTGGGAGATACAGCAATTGTGCGGTGGAAACCTAACTAGGCATTTGGTCACAAGTGTTATCGGAGCTCACACGACTTAGTTTAAGCTCGGTAACCACACTGAAGGAGTGATATGACACTCACCCGAGCTCTAGGAGGTAACGGGTCATGGTTCACCTCCTTACTCAACTATGCTAGGTCAAAATGAAGGAAAAGTGTCACACCCCACTTTCAGTAGACCCAACTTACCATTAGGAATACCGACAGTATGAGTAAGACACGTACCTGTTTTAGAAACCTACCAGGATCTCTGATAGCAGTACCTTAACATTTCACAATCTCACATCACAAACCAACCAAAAGTAGCAGAATTAGAGTATAGTAGCAGAATCATCAATAAAATGGAGAAATTATCTAATGATAAACATAATATCAATAATCGAGTTATTCTGTTACAATCCTTCAAGACTTACATATATCAAGTTTAAAACATAATATCCATAAACTTGTATCAACATAATCAAAAGTATGCCGAACACCTCACGACGCCATGTATGCACAGAAGTCATAAGCACAATCCTGGACATGCTCCTCCGTGTCTGGCATCCACCAGTCGTTCACTCCGTTCTCGGGTCCAGAGAATAGAGAATCACTAACCATGGGCAAAACCGTATCTGCATCATCATCTAAAAAGTGTGTATACGTGAGGTGAGCTTTCCAACTCGCTCAATGAGGGGTGGGATCAAGCACATTCAAATAAACAATCGCAGTAATAATTTATGATGCATGATAACAGAAATTAAACACATAGTCCATGATGCTCGTGATGCAATTCATTTATTTTATTATCCTCCTAACAATACAACTAAGTCTGATAAATACTACTATGGCACATTAGGTTGTATCTCTCATCTAGGAACCGCCATCGACTACACAGGGATACAAACCCTAGCTATGAATAGAAGCTTGTCGGTCCCTGTATGCATTCATGGGTTACCGAGCAAACCCCAGATAACCCCCTCCTGACTGTCATGGCACCGGTACCAATCATCGGCCATGCCTGACAAGTTCCCACCTCCGGCAACAATCACATCGTACCGCGGATGTGGCATTCCAGAAAGGCACATCGAACATACCATAATGAGTTATCCAACACCTTTACCCTTGTTGGTAAGGGTTCGTAGCATAGGGAGTGATACCTAACCACATATATGTTACATGCCTTCATAATGATACAGTTAATATAAATTACATGATACTGGCAAGACCTCGGCCACAAAGTGTAATCCATCTCCAAATACAGTCCTGAGCACACGATATCGGTAACACATCGGCCACAAAGTGAAACCCAAGACTATTTACCTAATTTAGAATGCATATAACAGTTGAGTATGGACTACGCAACATAGGTACAATCGTCGGCCATGAACCGTATCCATTTCTAACTGCAATTCCAGGGTACACGATACCGGTGAGACCTCAGCCACAAAGTGTAACCCATGACTAAAACTAACTCTAATGCACATAATCAATGCATGAATGCAAGATAAATATGATAATCACGATACTGGTACCACCTAGGCCACGTTGGATTCCATCTCATACATACAACCAAACACACAGCAATCACGGTATCGGTACCTCCTCAACCACACCGGAACCCATCATACATCTCCATAACCATTCATATCATAATCATAAAATGAAACATGTGATAGAACATCATCATTTGAACATTAATAATCATGTATAATCCTACACATGTGAGCAATCAATTCTATAATAATAAAACAATTCAAAAATAAGGCAACCATCCCTCACCTTATTGATCTCTGCTTGTGTTAGGGTTCAAATATGGTCACCGATCAATTCACTCAGTTTCAGTCTCAGGGCTCATGCGTGTCACTGTCCTAGATACAAGGGCAATCATACATCAGTACGTGTCAAAAAGATCGGGAGAGGCCCACTTGGGTCACCCACAAAAGTTACAGACAAGGTTTCCCAGTGATAGTAATGTCACCGAAAACACCCACCAGAAACAGGGTATTTTCACTGGAAATATCAGGATTGTTTCCAGTGGTGGTGGTAGAGAGCTCACAAGCCTCTATGGTTCACTAGAAATAACCCACCAGAAGCAGGCCCAGTGGATCCGGTGGCTTGCTTCTAGTGGTGGTACAAAAGTGTCTAGCTATTTTGGGACTTTCCAGCTCAGGCCTGATCACTGGGACTTGTTCTATGTAGTTTGTAGGGAATGTTCCTAGCTTATGAGTTAAAGTGGACCTTAGGGTCCATTTGGTTGGACCCTATCCGGACCGATCTGGTTAATACAACTTTCGGAGCCTGAAAACCCAACTTCTTAGGTTCGTGAAATGCTTATGACACGAGGAAAGTGTGAAGGATGATTTGAAGTCATCCGAGACTATCTACGATGTGTGTGGCAGGACCCACGGGCATCGAAACCCTGACAGAAGCCTATTGGCTCACCAAAAATAGCCCACCAGATTCAGGCCCAATGCTTGAGGTGGCATATTTTCGGTGGTCAAGATAGCTTGTTGTCCTATAGTTGGTCTTGCATGGGTGGTTGCCCTTGGTCGTGCTCGTGGTCTTTCGGTAACTTGGTACGTGTGGGATTTATGTGTGAAGAGTTGGGTCACTTACAGTCTAGGACTGGGAGGTACGAATGCCCTCTAGTTGGATTGGCATGCGATGCACGAATACTTGGGGTCATCTCTCCCCCTTCGATAATGGGAGGCTGCGAGCCAAAACCCAATTGTGATTTTGATGTCCTATCTGAGACCTACCACAACAATTCAAATTAGATAGAGTCAGGGTATGGGTGTAACATTCCCCCCACCTTACAATAATTTCGTCCTCGAACTTGAACATACCTGGCAAATCAAACAATCTAGGATACTGCTTCATCATCTTGTCTTCCCGCTCCCAAGATGCTTCTTGTTCAGGGTGGTTCATCCATATCACCTTGACGAAGGAAATGGTGTAGTTGCGGAGAACATGTTCTTTCCAATCAAAAATCTTCTCCGGATGCTCCATATATGCAAAATCCTCGTCTGACTCACGGGTATGTAAGTCAAGACGTGAGTGGGATCGGGAATGTACTTCCTTAACATAGATACATGGAAGACATCATGTGTACCCTCCAACTTTGGTGGCAAAGCTATCTTGAAGCTACCAGTCCTATCCTTTACAGTACATCGTATGGTCCTATAAACCTCAGACTAAGCTTTGCTTTCTTATTAAACCGCATCACACCTTTAACTGGGGAAGTTCTCAAGAACACCTTGTCTCCAACACCAAACTCCAAATGTTTCCTTTTGACATCTGCATAGCTTTTCTGCCTGGACTGAACTGCCTTGATCCTGGACTAAGCTGCCTTGATCCTTTCTCTGATCACATTCACCTTCTCACTAGTAGCCTATATCAAGTATGGACCCAAAATATGTCGTTCACCAACCTCATCCTAATAGAGTGGAGTCCGACACTTTCTGCTATACTGTGCTTCGAATGGGGACATTCCGACAGTGGCCTGATAACTGATGTTGTAGGAGAACTCAATAAGGGAAATGTACTCATCCCAACTGTAACTCATATCTAGGGCACATACTCAGAGTAGGTCCTCCAATGTCTGGATAGTCTTTTCTGACTGACCATCAGTCTGAGGGTGAAAGGATGTGCTGAAATTCAACTGTGTACCCATAGCCTTCTGCACACAGGTCCAGAACTTGGAAGTGAACCTGGGATCTCGATCAGATATGATACTAACTAGTACATTATGCAATCTGATGATGTTATCAACATACAACTTAGCCAACTTGTCCATAGAAATGTGATCTTGATTGGGATAAGGTGAGCTACCTTGGTCAAGTGGTCCACAACTACCCAAATGGCATCCATGCCCTTCTGTGTGTAGGGTAGGCTTGTAACAAAGTCCATGGTAATATTCTCCCATTTTCACTCCGGAATAGGTAGGGATTGTAATAACCCATGGGGCCTTTGTCTCTCAGCCTTGACTTGCTGGCATGTGAGGCATCTAGACACATGCGTGGCCACATCATTCTTCATCCCTTTCCACTAGTAGGAGCCTTGGAGGTCCTTGTACATTTTGGTGCTGCCAGGGTGAATGGAGTATGGAGAGCTATGTGCCTCTCTCAAAACTGTCTCTCAATTCACCATCACTAGGCATACACAACCTCCCTTTGAACTTGAGAATCCCACTTTCAGTTATAGAGAAATATGGTTCCTTTTAGGTTCCTTCTTGGCACTCTGCTATCAGCTTCGGCAACTCTACATCATTACCCTGAGCTAGAATGATCCTATCCACCAGACTAGGTTGTACCACTAAACTAGGTTGTACCACCAATGCCGATAGTGACAAGGTGACACCTACTAATAACTCTAAGTCTGGCTTCCTGGCCTCCTCTATGAGATGCTCATTGGTGGTTAGTGATGCAAGAGTCAATGATTGGGATTTCTGACTAAGTGCATCAGCTACCACATTGGCCTTTCCTGGGTGATAGTGGATAGTATAATCATAGTCATTTATCAATTCCAACAATGCCTTTGTCTCATGTTAAGCTCCTTTTGGGTGAAGAAGTACTTAAGGCTCTTATAGTCACTGAAGTTCTCACTCTTCTCACTATATAGGTAGTGTCTCCAGATTTTTAGTGCAAAAATCACAGCTTCCAATTCCAAATCATGGGTGGGGTAGTTCTTTTCAATGAACTTTCCATGTTACATCAATACACAACCCAATCCTAGCTTGGAGGCATCACTATACACAATGATACCACCTATACCTATTGGAATAGTCAGAACTGGAGCTTATACCAACTTTTACCTTAGTTCCTTAAAGCGCTTTTCATAAGCATCAGACCACTCAAATTTCACATCTTTTGTGTGAGTCAGGTCATTGGGGTAGCAATGCGGGAGAAGTTCTCAATAAACCTCTTGTAGTAACCAGCCAATCCCAGGAAGCTACGTATGTCTGCTACACTCTTGGGAGTCTCCCATTCTAAAACTGCCTTCACCTTGCTTGGGTCAACCTCTATACCCTTGTCTGAAACAATGTGGTCTAGGAATGCCACCTGTGACAACCAAAACTCGCACTTGCTGAATTTGGAATAGAGTTGCTTCTCTCTCAAGCGTTATAGTACTAACCTCAGGTGAACAGCATGTTCCTCTGCACTCTTGGAGTGGACCATAATGTCATCAATGAATACAATCACAAACTTGTCTAAGACATCCTGGAATTCCCGGTTCATCAAGTCCATAAATGCAGCCGGTGCATTAGTTAACCCAAATGACATCACCAAGAACTCATAATGTCCATACCTTGATCTGAAGGCTGTCTTACTGACATCACTATCCTTGATCCTGAGCTGGTGGTAGCTCGATCTAAGGTCGATCTTGGAGAATACCTTGGCACCCTGTAATTGATCAAATCAATCATCTATCCTTGGCAAAGGATACCAGTTCTTGATGGTTAGCTTATTAAGCTCCTGGTAATCAATGCACAACCTCATACTTCCCTCCTTCTTGACGAACAATACCAATGCTCCCCATGGAGACACACTAGGTCTAATGAATCCCTTCTTCAAAAGATCCTGAAGTTGCACCTGTAGTTCCTTCAACTCTATGGGGGCCATGTGGTAAGGGGCTTTTGACACTGGTGCAGAGCTAGGGAGTAGATCTATAACAAACTCTGTCTCTCGATCTAGGGGAAAACTTGTCAAGTTATCCAGAAATACATCAAGAAATTCTCTTACCACATCTAGCTCCGTCAATGGCCTAATCTCTATCTTAGTATCCATCACAGATGCTAAGTAGCCTTGACATCCCTTATCCAGTAGCTTCTTCATCTGGAGTGCAGATATAATAACCTTTTTGGGTTTATTGGGCTTATCCCCTTAGAATAAAAACTCATCATCATCACGAGGTCTGAAAATGATAGTCTTCTCTGCACATAGCACACTGGCTCTATATGCGAACAACCAGTCTATTCCTAAAATCACGTTGAAGTCGGTCATATTCAACTCGATCAAGTGAGCATTCAACTCATGTCCACCTATGGTCACTAGATAAGGCTCATACACATAGTTCAGACCTATTACACTTCCTGTAGGGGTGCTCACAGCCAAACATTGGGTCAATCCCTTGGGTGAAATTCTCATCTTCTTCGTAAATGCCGGTGACACAAACGAATGTGAGTCTCTTGTGTCAACTAACACATGTGCAGGCAACAATGATATCAATAATATACCTGTCACTACACCAGGTGTAGCCTCAGCATCTTTTGCGGTCATAGCAAATACTCTGCCATATGGTCTCTGGCCCTGTGGGGGCTGTGCTGGTCTAGGGGCCACATATGTCTGTTGGGGCCTAGGTGGCATAATGTATGGTGCATCACCTAGCCTCCGGTGGGGGCATGTCCTCGCCATATGGCATGGTTGATCACAATAAAAGCACCTTGGGCTCGATCCTGTAGACTAAGATACAACACTAGATCAGGAGGACTAGGAAGGTTGGCTAGCTTTAGTTGCACCGGGGTTGGGTTGATATAAGGCACTCGGAAGGGTTTGCTACCTCCCCTAGAATTAGCAGATCCCTTTGGCCTCTTTCCTATTCCTTGCTGGGCCGTGAAATTATCTCTATACCGGTCTTCAATAGACTTGGCCACTTGAACCACCTCAGCATAAGTCTACAGTTTCAACCCAACTATGGTTGATCCAATACCTGGCCTCAACCCTTTCTTAAAATTTTTGGCCTTAGTCCTATCCCCTAGGAGATGCTCAGAAGCAAAGTGAAACAACTCCTTGAAGTGTTGTTGGTATTCCAACACAGACCAGGAACCTTATATCAACTGAGAGAACTCACTCTCTCTCCTATCCTGGAAGGTTTCCGAAAAGTAGTTCTCAAAAAATGCTCCCTTGAAGTCTGCCCAAGTAGGGTTTGGGTTATTAGCCCTCAGAATAGGCTCAGTGGCACTCCACCAATCATCTGCTTCATTCTGTAACTGATAGCCCACACACAAAATTTTCTACTCATCAGTGCAACCCATCAGTCTAAATACCTTCTCCATTCCGCCAATCCATCTTGATGGATACAACGGGTCTTGACCCACCTTTGAGAAGCATGGGGGCCTAAGCCATTGAAATTTCTCCATCATCTTTGTCAAGTCTGTCCAGCCCTCTATATGAGCTTAGGCTTGATCTGGCATCGGGTCTTGCACATGCCCATGCGCATTTTGATGCCCTTGCCTATGCACTTGTGCCCCACCTGATGCTTGAAGGATAGCCGTTCCAGCGGGTATTAGAACGGGTGCCGGTGGAGCAGGAAGTGCGGGCTATACATTACGGGCTTCCATTACTGCTTGGATCCTATTATCGATCCCGGTCATAAGTTATTTTGCCTTTCCTCAACTCCCCGCATCATGTTATCCATGATGGAGGCCACATCATATGCAGTAAATACCGACAGAGCCGAGGGTGCATTGTGGGGTCTACCCCAATTCCCCATAGGGGAAGCAAGAGGTGATGGGCGTGAATGGGATCGGGACCAAGTGTTCCAACGTGATATGACTCCTGTGGAAGAATCCAATTAGTTCACATGCATATACAAGGTTGCATGTAATTGGAACACATGCATACATAGTGGGTCCCATAAGTATACAATAGGCAAAATTAGGGTTAGGGCATGCATAAGTGGGGTCCACACACATTAAGATCCGATCGCATGTATATCCCAACGAAGCACATACTCGAGGAAACAAATAATAATAAGATTTGGAAAATACAAAAAAATATATTTTATTTTCAAAATAGTCCACCGAAAATAGGGCTGTTTTTCACCAGAATTATGGATTGGTTTACTGGAAATATCAATGTTATTTTCGGTGACCAAAATAGAGAGCAATCTGAGTCCTTTTCTCTCACTGAAAACAAACACCGAAAGCAGGTCCAGTGTTTCTAATGGGTTGTTTCCGGTGGACCTTAAATGGCTATAAATAGGCTCAGGTTTGAGTCTTAGGTTACAAAACCCTATTCTAACTCATGGAGAAGGAGACAAAATGGCCAAGAAGGTTTTTTCAACTCATTCCACACCTTTTCCTTACGATTTTGCGATTGATCGGTGCTGCCTACGCGCCAAAGGTATGTTTCTCCTCTCTTTAACCTAGTTTTGAGATTTCTTCTCTGTGAGCTTTACTTTCAGCCATTGAACTAAGTTCTCACTCTTGAATCCTTAGGAATCATCTTGCAACGATGTCTGGATGTCGTGTAGGTACCCGTCGTTCCGTTGAACAAGAGGAGCAATCCAAAGCCGCTGTCGCTCAGTTCAACCCAATCCTGTTCCGCTCTGTGGTGGAGCGAGATCATTGGGAAATCTTCGAGCACCGTAATGTGGACCCAAGAATTTATGTGAGGATAAGAGACTTCCGTGCATTTAATCTCTGTCAACGCTTTGAGACGGTCGGGTGGTATTGCATCTTGAAAACCAATAAGTACTACTACCCTACACTGGTCAAGTTGTTCTACTCAACCTGCAATGGGTGAACCGAGGTACCGAACAGATGCGGATCTCCTCCTACGTGAAGGGGGTTGAGATCTCCTTTGACATGAGGTAGTTGGTCGACACTCTGATGGTCGACAATGCAGGTGACCTGGTGTATTACCGGCCTCGGACTCCAGCTTATGATTTCCAGAGTCTCGACACCTTTTAGGAGATAAATGACATGTTAACCAAGGAGGCTATGGATGGAATCGCTCCATCAACTATTTTTTTACTCCAAAAGTTATTTATCGTGCGGTCCACCTGAACGTTCTCCCCACCTGTGGACACTATGATGAGGTATCTGCATTGCATGCCTATGTGACTTACTGTATGTACATGGGGGTGCAGATACGTCTTTCTTATCTCCTGATATGGACCATGGTAATTCGATCTATGGGGTAGGATCGGTGAGTCAGGAACCTATGCTATGGGAGGATGCTGATAGACATCTTCCTTCGCTTTGGGGTGGATTTGGAGGGAGAGGCATGCTTAGGTGATGAGGCCATAGATTTCAACCAAGACTCTCTGAGGAAGATGACCCTAAACATGAGAGAGTGACACCTGATCCAGAGGTAAGTGAGCAGCCTATGGTGGTAGAGGGTGGTGCTGTCGGTGATGTTGGTGGTGATGCCGATGATGTTGGTGGAGGCATCGGCAAAGTAAACCGGTGGTATTGGGAGAGGAGCTGATGGGGTTAGAGCTATTCCACCACCTAATCCCCAGGCTATAGGTTCTATGGTTGCTTTTACATCTCAGGGCACTAGGGGTGTGAGGCCTTACAGTCTCAATGATGTTATGGTCATACTGGACACCACCATATCACTGATGAGGAGCATAGATGGCCACCTCAAGAGCATAGATAGGACATATTGTCTTATGGACAATAGAGTGGCCTCCCTAGAGGCACAGATGCAGGTGATGGTATTTCATCTTGGTATTCCGGTGCCTACTCTAGGAACAAATGGTCTGAACTAGGGTCAGGGCCAAGGATAAAACCACCACCAGCAGCAGCAAGAGTAGTGGCATGTTTGCCACTGTAGGTTTTTAGGATTTCTCTTCTAAGTTTTATTTGACATTGATGTTTTAGGTTTTAGTTGAACTTTCATTTCATGTCATTTGCTTCAGTTGTTTAAATTCCTAAACTTAGGCTAGTTAGGATTTCCTGCTTTCAGCAATTTATTTTCTTATGAAAAGTGTAAGCTGTGTATTCAAGCTCTCTATGATAATGAAATGACTTTAACACCTATGCTTGTCTCTTAATTGTGCAATTCTATTATTGTTGTCTTGAGATTTTATTTACATCCTAATTTCCCCAAATCATGGTTCGATCGAGATTGTGAATTAAGGTAGAGCTTCATGCTCTGATACCATAGTTGTCACACCCCACTTCCAGTAGACCCAACTTACCATTAGGAATACCGATGGTGTGAGTAAGACACGTACCTGTCTTACAAACCTACCAGGATCTTTGATAGCAATACCTTAATATTTCATAATCTCACATCACAAACGGACCAAAAGTAGCGGAATCAGAGTATAGTAACGGAATCATTAATAAAATAGAAAATTTATCTAATGATAAATATAATATCAATAACCGAGTTATTCTGTTGCAATCCTTCAAGACTTACATATATCAAGTTTAAAATATAATATCCACAAACCTTTATCAACATAATCAAAAGTACACTGAACCCTCACAGCACTGCGTATGCACAGAAGTCACAAGCACAGTCTTAGCTATGCTCCTCCACATCTGACATCCACCAGTCGCTCACTCCATACTCAGTTCCGGAGGATAGAGAATCACTAGCCATGGGCATAATTGTACCTGCATCATCATCTAAAAAGTGTGTATACGTGGGGTGAGCTTTCCAACTCACTTAGTGAGGGGTGGGGTCAAGCACATCCAAGTAAACAATCACAGTAATAATTTATGATGCATGATAACAAAAATTAAACACATAGTCCATGATGCTCGTGGTATAATTCATTTATTTGATTATCCACCTAACAATAAAACAAAGTCTGGTAAATGCTACTACAACACATTAGACTGTATCCCTCTTCTCAGAACCGCCATCGACTACACAGGGATACAAACTCTAGTCGTGAAAAGAAGCTTACGGTCCCCGTATTTGTCCATGGGTCACCTAGCAAACCCCTGATGACCCCGTCCTATCTGTCATGGCATCGATACCAATCATCAGCCATGCCTGACAAGTTCCCGCTTTCAACAACAATCACATCGTACCACGGTTGTGGCATTCCAGAAAGGCACATCAAACATACCACAATGGGTTATCCAACACCTTTACCCCTGTTGGCATGGGTTTGTAGCATAAGGAGTGATACCTAACCACATATATGCTACATGTCTTCATAATGATATAGTTAGTATGAATTACATGATACCGGCAAGACCTCAGCTACAAAGTGTAATCCATCTTCAAATACAGTCCCTGGCACACGATACTAGTAACACATTGGCCACAAAGTGAAATCCGAGACCATTTACCTAATCTAGCATGCATATAATAGTTGAGTATAGACTACACAATACCGGTACCAATCGTCGGCCACGAAGCGTATCCATTTCCAAATACAGTCCAGGGGTACACAATACCGGTGAGACCTCAGCCACAAAGTGTAACCCGCGACTACAACTAACTCTAATGCACATAATCAATGCATAAATGCAACATACATATGGAAATCATGGCACCGGTACTACCTTGGCCACATCGGATTCCATCTCTTACATACAGCTAAACACATGGCAATCACGGTACCGATACCACCTCGGCCACACCAGATCCCGCCATATATCTCCATAACCATTCATATCATAATCATAAAATGAAACATGTGATAGAACATCATCATTTGAACATTTAATAATCATATATAATCCTACACATGTGAGCAATTCTATAATAATAAAACAATTCAAAAATAAAGCAACCATCCCTCACCTTGTTGATCTCTACTTGTGTTAGGGTTCAAATAAGGCCACCGATCAATCCACTCAGTTTTGGTCTCATGGCTCGTGCACGTCACTGTTCTAGATACAAGGGAAATCATACATCAGTACGTGTTGGAAAGATCGGGAGAGGCCCACTTGGGTTAACCCCAAAAGGTACAGACAAGGTTTCCCAGTGACAGTAATGCCACTAGAAACACCCACTGGAAACAGGGTATTTCCACCAGAAATATCAGGGTTGTTTCTAGTGGTGGTGATAGAGAGCTTACAAGCCTCTGTGATTCACCAGAAATAGCCCATTGGAAGCAGGCCCAATGGATCTGATGGCTTGCTTCCGGTGGTGGTACAGAAGTGTCCAGCCATTTTAGGGCTTTTCGACTCAGGCCCGATCATCGGGACTTGTTCTGTGGAGTTTGTAGGGAATTCATTTCCTCATTTCTAACTTATGAGTTAAAGTGGACCTTAGGGTCTGTTTGGTTGGACCTATCCAGACTGATCGGGTTAATACAACTTTCAGAGCCCAAGAACCTGACTACTTAAGTCTGCGAAATGCTCATGACATGAGGAAAGTGGGAAGGATGATTTGAGATCATTCGAGACTGTCTACAATGCAAGTGGTGGGACCCACAGGCATCGAAACCCTAACAGTAGCCTGTTGGCTCACCTAAAATAGTCCACCAGGTTGAGGCCCAATGCTTCCGGTGGCATATTTTTGGTGTCAAGATAGCTTGCAGTCATGACTGCTTGTTGTCCTATAGTTGGTCTTGCACGGGTGGTTGCCCTTGGTTGTGCTCGTGATCTTTTGACAACTTCAGTATGTGTCGAGATTTATGTGTGAGGAGTCGGGTCACTTACCATCTGGGATCAGGAGGTATGAACCACCTTCAGTTGAATTGGCGCGTGATGCCTAAACACTTGGGGTCATCTCTCCCCCTTGGGCAATGGGCGGCCACGAGCCAAAACCCGATTGTGCCTCTAATCTTCGGTCCAAGACCTACCATAATAGTTCAAATTAGACCGAGTCAGGGCATGGGTGTAACAGAAAGAGTGTAGTAGAGAGTGTAGCTCCTACCTCTGGCAAGGTTCTGGCTGCAAGATGCAAAGTCAAGCACTAAGGTGAGCTCCTCCTCTCTTTTCCTTCTTCTTCTCCTTCCTTCTCTTCCTTTCTCTCCTCTTCTTTCCCTCTCCCACGTTTTGGACAAGTGAGACGTGAGAAATGAACTCATCTCTTATATTTATAGTAAGTCTAGGGCCTGTTTGGTTGGTCCTTATTTGATCCAAGTGGGTTAATCCGACATTCGGGACACGCAGGCCCACCTCTATAGACTCATAAGGAGTACAAGTCATAGGGAAGGTGTGGGAGAGTGTGTGGGGTCATCTAGAGTTGTTCACGATGTGGATGGTGGGGCCCACCTGCATCAAAACCCAACCAGCTACCCAAAGGGCCATTGGAAATATGCCACCGGATATGGCCCAGGCTGTTTCCATGGGCTTGTCTCCAGTGGTCAAGGCAATTTTGTGCCTTGATTGCCTATTGTCCTCACTTGGTCATTCCACGGGTGTTTGCCCTAGGTTGTGTGTATGGTCATCCAACAATTTTGGTACGTTCCAGGACTCGAGTGCAGGGGTGTCAGGTCACTTATTGTCTCCAATTGGACTAGAAAAAAATTCATGAGTAAGTGGGATCATCTTTCCCCTTTTGTAAGGAGCTACCGCAAGCCAAAAACTGATGGTACTTTCCACTTTTGGTCTAAGACCTAGTACAACAGTTCAAATTAGACTAGGTTAGGGTACAAATGCAGCAGTTGGGCTTACGCAATTTGGATAGCCGAGTGGTAGAACACTAATGGAATGCCCTTCATACGTTGATGCTTTCTTAGTCGTTTGACTATCAAAGCCCCTTTGGTAGAGTTGGTTGGTTCGTCTGCTTCTGGTTCGGGTGTCTACTTTAGACTAGACGGATGTCCTTGTTGGCCAAGGTCGCTCGCCAAGACTTGCACGTCCTAGGGCCCACTATCCCCTCAGTCTCATCTCACCATGCCCTTGTTGGTTGTATAATTTTGCCATAACAGATCACCCCCCATTCCTACCAAGCTACTTGTGGTCGGTTGGAGTATTTTAGGTCATCTCGTGGCCATAGACATAGATCTCTTTCTATTGCAGCCAAGCACCAAGCCCAATTGAAAGAGCAACCACCCCAAGGACTCCACCTTTCACATTTTTAGCGGCTTCTCCAGTCCGTTAATACGCCACAACCTTCTTGGGAAACATGCTGATGCGGCAGTAGCTTTTTGTAATTGAAAAGACGCCTTTCTTGACGGTTGAAGAATCGACCGATGCCACATCGACTTACTTTCTTACCTCTAATCTGGTGCTAGGGGTGGAATCAATCTGCTTGGCTAGCTTGGTTTGCATTTTTTTTCCACCGGGCACATCGCATGACCTGTTCTCCATTAGTGCTACCTATACGTGTTTTGGGTGGACCAATATATTAGGCTTCTTCATTGTTTGTCTTCTTCCTTGTGCGTAAGAAACTTTCATTTTCTCCTTAGGACTGTTATCGTTGCCATCATGGTCTCTTACTTGTTGGACTCCATCCCTTCACCAACAAGCTCTCTTTTAACCTCTTCCATTTCATTTCCTATTTCGATCTCCCTTTTTTCTTTATTAATGGCTTCCACCTAAAACTTAAATGTGGAGATTGCAGTGACTCTGCCACCAATAGGGCTACCTTTGCACCCTTGTCCCATCTGTGTCAGACGTTGTTCAGGAGGGTGACTCTACCCTTCTATTGCATTAGCTCCGGTGATTGTACTCTCTTCAGGGATTGGTCCCAGCCTGACTATGCTAGGCATCCAGAGGGGCATCAAACCTACCTTCATCCCGATGGGCATTAAGTTTGAGGCATTGAACTATCTTAGCCATCAGAAGGTGGAGAACCTGATCAATATTAGGTCTATGTTCCATATCCCCGATGCCATTACTCTCCAAGCACCCGCCCTAACGAGTTCTCTTGTACGCTGGCTAGCTGTGAAGTCTGTCTATTTGAGGAAGCCTTCATCGGATTTCTTCGTTTTCTTGTACATTCTTTAGTGACCAAGGTGTTTTAGTACTTCAGCATCTGTACACCCCAACTCCTACTGAATAGTTGGTGGAGCTTGATAGAGTTTTGCGCTCTCGTCAGCGAGATGGACTAGGTGATGTCCCTCAACCACTTCTTGTCCGTCTTTCATTTGAACTCGCAGGGCGGTCATCATGGTTGGCATGCGCTAAGCCAGTATGGAAAGACCAAGATCGTGGAGGGGAACCCTTCTTCTATCAAGGGATGGAAGAACATGTTCTTCTTTTCATTCGGAGTTAAGGGTTTAGCGATCAGAAAATTTGGGCCGAGTTGGATATCACTGTGGTGAACGTCCATCCATCTTTGATAAGTTTTGATAAGCAGACCTTTCAGGCGCTGAAGGATTCAGGCCACACCATCAACACCAATTTTCTGGGGACAAAGACTTCCTCTCCTGGAATGAGTTATCCATAGGTGATCTTCATTCTAGGGCAACTCTTCTTTTTAATTATTTTTGGTGCAGACTCTTATCTCATATTGTAGTGTTGCTTAGCCACGACATGATTAAGGCGGCCTTTACCCCACAAGGCATCCAACCGAAGTCAGCACATGTCCAGCAAGAGGGAGGGAGAGAGAGAGAGAGAGAGAGAGAGATTGAAATGATCAATATTCCTCAAGAGAGGAATTGAAAAAGGAGAAGATTGGTGTTGGTTACAAACTTGGTCACTCACATGGTTTCAAAGTGCCGACTGCTATCGGCCTACCTACTATTATGGAGACGGGGTCGACTAAAGTGGCCGACCCATCAATACCTTAGGACATGGAGGTAGTGAGTAAAGAGTTAGCATCTCACCCTTCAAATGTTTCCTCTGGTTGGGCGTGGACCACTCATCGGGCCTGATAGGTGGTGTTATCACACCCTTCTCAAAGGAACCGTACGTGACACTCACATCTTTCTATCCTGCATATCCGTGGAACTCAATCTCATTTAGAAACCTTATAAGCATCCCACTTGGCCTGTAGAAGGTTAAACGAAGGGGGGAGTCCCTAATGTTGGGGTTTTTCGTGGCCCCACAATTTTGTGCAGGTGGAGAATCTTCCTCCTTATGTAGCTCCTAGTGGGCGTTCTCACTAGGAGATCTTCTATGAATATCCTGGTGGTCATGGTTGCACCTCCCTAAGGCATGGGATTACTTTGAAAGAGGTGGAGCAAGTGGAGCCTATAAAGGCTCGGGGAGACTACGTGACTGTCGATGACGAGAACCCACTGAGATCATTTCACGTGATAATTGCTCGGTTTTTGGAGAGAACTCCATAGATGGCTGTTGGGCATGCACATGCTAGTTCACTCGGGACCTCCCGCTCCTTGAGGAGATGCCGATGGAGGACCTTAGTCGTAAGGGGAGAGTGATGCTTGCTCGGTTTATTTTCAGTGATTTGTTTACTATTTGGCTTTCCGAATGTTTAACATCTTTCTCACATAGGCCGCATCCTACACTTTAAAGGCCTACAACTGAGAGGAGATGACCTAACAAGTGGGCACGTTGCAGGCCTCTATCGTGGCCAAGGAAGGGAATATCGCCTCCCTCACCGAGCAACTGGTGAAGATGATGATCAAGGCTGAGGCGGCTCAAGGTTCCCTCCTGGAGGCTCAGGAAAGTGTGGTCGTTCTCAAGGCTAAGGTTACCTTAGCTCTTAAGGCTCATAAGATTGACAAGTCCAACTGCGAGAGGGAGAAGAAGGCCTTCCAGGACTCGATCAAGATCTTAAGGCTGACTTGGGTTCCGTTTGGACTCAGCTTAATGGTGAGAAGGTCTTCTCACAAAATGAACTATCCTTAAGGGGGGAAATCAAACGAAAGGTGGCCCAAATGGAAGAAGTGCTCAGAGTCTCTTAGGAAGTGATGTCTAATACTGATGTCCACATGGTGGAAAGCTACAAGGCCTCGAATGACTTTGAGGATTATAGTGCAATGTTTCATGTAGATACTTGTATTTACAGGGCTCGCAACTGTCGAGACTTCGATCTTGTTGAGAAGTTGACATTCAACTTCAAGTCCTTTAAGTCTGTAAACTGTCAGACCAGGCAAGAGATTGAAGAGGAAGAGGTGGCTCTAAAAGCGACCCAACAGGTAGCCAATGGGGAGGCAACTTAGAAAGCAACCTAGGAGCCAATTGAGAGAGTAGACAACTAGACCATGGAGCTATCGAGAGGTAATGATGATTCTGAGTCAGGCGAGACTTGACTGGTCCTATGTATTTTTGTTTTTTTTTTTTTTTTGAAATGATCTTTGTAAAGTGGCCTTTTTAGGATTTTTCCTTTTCGGAATGGACTTTTGTTTTAATCTCATATTCTTTATCATGCTGATTGGTTTTTGATCTTGCTTTTCTTGTCATGCCAATTGGTAGGGATCAGGCTTTGTATTGCCAACCAAGGGTGGCCAGCCTAGGTTGGATTTCTGTTTGCTGAATAGTATAGTTCGGGCTTGTATGTCAATGTGGGGTTGATTTTTCAGATTTTTTTCTAATCAGTACAGACCGGGCTTACCGGCCAATCCAAGGATTCGGCTTTTGAATGTTGTCAATCAGTGTAGATTGGGCTTTGTTTTTCCGAATCCGGGGTTGGTCTTTAGGATCATCTAGAAATGATGTGAAAAATTAAATTTTTCAAAAAGTAGACAACATAGATTAGGCTTTATTTCCAAAAGTAAGGGGAAACTAGCAACCGGAACTAATAAATTATAGTAACTTAGTGATCTACTCGATTGGTCCAAGGTAGGTTTACTAATACTATTTTCAGAAGTTCTCCAAATTTCAAGCCCTTGGGATAACTTCACCCTTTGGAGTTTACAAGTGATACGTCTTTGGGTGTACAACTTTGGAGAATACATATGGGCTCTCCCAGTTAGAGCTTAATTTGCCCGTGTTGCATGGATCAGAAATTTCTTTTCTACGAAGGATGAGTTGAAATATCCTCTTTTTGACTCTCAAGTTGTAAAATCGTTCGGTCCTCGTCTTGTACTCTTCTTTTCTCATGGTGGATGCTTCTCAAACTTCATCCAAGAACTCTAGGGCTTCTATGCCATATGCTAATTTAAATGATGTTTCTCATGTTGGGGTTCAAACTGTGGTTCGATAAGCACATAACATGCTGAGTAGCTTAGTTTCCCACTTCCTTCGTTCGAGCTCGAGCCTTTTCTTCAATCCGTCCAACAAGGTTCGGTTAGATACCTCAGCCTAACTATTCGACCTGGGGTGTCCTATGGATGTATCCAAAACTCAATATGGTATTCCTTGAAGAATTCCCTGAAAGCTAGGTTGTCAAACTTTCTTCCATTGTTTGTCAGGAAGATATTCGATATGCCAAACCTGTAAATCCTGTCATCTCGAACAAACTTTTCCATGTTCACTTTTGTAATTTAGGCAAGCCGATGAGTCTTGATCCACTACGCAAAGTAGCGATTGCTACTATGAGAAACTTCACTTTACTTGTCTAGGTACAAATGGACCTAATATATCTATTCCCCACATCATAAAAGGGTACCAGTTTGAGGATTGAGCATAACTCTAACGGTCAGTAGGCGTGCCACTGGGGCGTCTATCTACCATGACCAACGCTTTTGAACATAGACCATCATGTCTTTTTGCATATGGGGCCAATAGAATCCTTATCTTAATGTTTTATAGGCCAGGGCTTGTCCTCCCATGTGGCTTCCATAGATCCTTCCATGTATCTCAACTAGCACATACTTAGCTTCCGGATTTCAAATTTGGTGAATTGGGTAATTAAGCTCTTCACCAATTTCACATAACTGATCATCCTTGACTCTTTTGCCTCGTACTCTCCCTTCACCAGGTTCACAACAAGTTAGAAGTTGCTATGGACTAGGACTTCTTCTGCCTATATTGCCCGTCTATTAAGGCTTTGTATTCTGCTTCATTATTAGTGGCAGCAAAGGTGAACCGCAACGCATATTGAATTTTGAACCCTTCAAGATTGGTTAGGATGAGGCATGCTCCACCTTCAGTTTCGCTACTTGAGCCATCAACATAAAGGGTCTAGAGTCATACCGCAAGCTCGCTTTGGATGTCTTCTTCGTTATCTATCAAGGTATACTCTACTATGAAGTCTGCTAAATCCTGGCCTTTGATTTTCGTGAGGGGATAGTAATCAATATCATGTTCATTTAGTTCGAATGACTAGTTAACGAGTTGCCCTGACACACTAGGCTTGTGCAATATTTTCTTAAGAGGTTGGTTGGTGAGTATGACAACCTTGTGAGCCTAGAAACATGGCCTTAGTTTTCATGTAGCGATGACCATGGTTAAAACCATCTTTTTTAGACTAGGGTATCTTGTCTCGGGATCCATGAGTATATGGCTGACGTAGTAAATGGGTTATTGTTGCTTTTTTTGTTCTTTCACCAGAGTTGCGTTGACGGCTACTAGTGAGACTACTAGATAAACATGCAACTCGTCGCCTGACTCTGGTCAGACGAGAAACGGTGGCAATGCAAGGTAGGCCTTCAAGGCCTCAAAGGCATCCTGAAACTTAGATATCCAAAGAAAATCCTTGGAGACTGTAAGTTCTTTAGCGTTCTGAAGAATGGCAAGCACTTGTCTCCGGCTTGGAAGACAAATCAGTTGAGGGCCGTGACTCGGCTGGCTAGGCTTTGAACCTCCCAAATAGTTCTTGCGGGGGCCATATATTGTATCGCTTGGATCTTGTTTAGTTTGGTTCTATTCCCTTCTATGAAGCCATGAACCCCAGGAATTTTCCTGAAGTAACCCCTAACGTGCACTTTGTGGGGTTCAGTTCATTTGATTTTGTTATAACACTTCAAATGCCTCCCCCAAGTCGATCATATGTTGATCGAATTCTATGCTTTCAACAAGCATGTCGTCCATGTATACCTCCATATTCCTTTCGATTTGTTTCGTAGACATAGCATTCACCATCCTTTGATACATAGCCCCGACATTCTTCGACCCGAATAACATCACTTTGTAACAGTGATTGCCTCATTCAATCAGGAATGCCATCTTCTCTTCATCTTCCTCCTTCATATTGATCTGATTATATCCTGAAAGGTGTCCATGAAGGTCACCATCTCATGGCCAATCGTTGCATTAATTGGCTAGTCGATCCTTGGGAGCAGAAAGTAGTCATTTGGATAGGCCTTGTTCAAGTCAATGTAGTCAATACCAATTAGTCATTTTCCTTTCGAATTTCAAACCTTTATAACATTAGCGAGCCATGTGGGGACTTGTACTTCCCTGATTATGTGTGAGGCTTTCAATTTTTCTACCTCTTCATTGATTGTCGCTCAGGAGCGAACTTCGTCTCCTACTGCATTAGCTTTTGCCCTTATTCGACATTAAGGCGGTGTTTGGCGATAGCTCTAGGGATGTCGGGCATGTCCTGCGGTGATCAACCGAAGACATTCTTTTCTATCTCTGAGGAAGCGAAGCATCTCTTGGACTTGTCCTTGGTTTAGTAGGGCTCCAAGCTGCACCATTCAATCTGACTCCTCGAATAGTGGTACTTGTATAAGTTCCTCCACAAGTTCCCCTCTTTGTAGGAGAGATTCGTCTCGGACATTTTCCACCTCGATCCCACATGCTAGGGGCAAAACGACACCCAAAGGTTGTGCTTGCAACTAGTGAAGGCGGGATAAGGCTTTTGCCCATAAAAACTCACTGGCAACCTACTGGCCTCGCTTGGTCCCCCAGTTCCCTTGTGGGGTGGGGAGAGGATGTGTAGAACATCCATCATACAGATTCATAATTTTGAAGATATGTCTTGAATAACAACGCTTCCCACATATGGCGCAAATTTGGTGCGGCAAGAAATTGTCCTAGGTTGCTTTTGCGTCTTGCACAGAAGAACGAACACAAGAGAGTGAGCACTGGGCTGATCCGGTGGAGGACTCTACGATGCCTAAGTCAGACCTCTTAGCAAAAAGATAATTCCAGTAAGAATGGAAAAAGATCGGTCCTCTAGATAGAGTATTACCTGGGTATTTATAGCTTAAGGTGGCAGCCATTGAGTGAGAGTCCCTCTTTGGTAGCTTCCTAATTTTGATAGGAGTTTGCATATAGAAAGAGTTGTAAAAGAAAAGTGAATATGGAGGATGTTGCAATTATGGGAACTCCTCATATTGGCTATATCCCAAGGGATACGCTGAGATATTCTTCCTTCTAGGGAAGATTCATTATTCTGCTGAGAGTCCTTTATGGACTAGGATTAGCCTATATCTTGTGACCCATGTGCTGGGCTTGGGAAGCCCTTTTGGGCATATCTTGTTGAGGATGATCCCTCGAAATCTTAGGCCCAGCATCCTGAATCAAGAGCCCTAATTGCCAAGCTTTTGTTTAGTGTGATAGGTTGTGTGCTCATTGTTCTATTGGTGAGTACTCGGGACTTGCCATTCAGTCAAGGGACTAGTGTAGTTGGGCTTCCACGACCTAGATAACCGAACAGTAGAACACTCATGGTGCCCTTCCTATATTGGTGCTTGCTTAGCTATTCAGCTATCAAAGTCCATTTAGTAGAGTTTGTTGGCCGGTTCGCTTTTGGTCTGAGCATTAACTTTAGACTAGACAGATGTCCTTGTTGGGCCCAGGTTGCTCGCTAGGAGTCATTTCCCACTCGATCCTATCTTGGCATGCCCCCTGATGGTTGTATATTTTTTCCATAAAACTATACATGTTTTCAGATGTTAAACCCATGCCCTAAATGCCCTTGTGTGACTGAATGTAGATGGAAGAGAGGGAATGCCAGTACCAATGAGTATTGGGTAGTAGTAGTCTCCTGCCGAGAAGGGAAGGATGATCCCACATGCACATCCTACTCATTTTATTAAGTATTGGAAAGGATTTAAATCTCCGAGAAAGCTTTGCTAAGTATCCTAACATCAAGGAATTCTCACCCATTAAGATGTGATAGGCAAGCCTAAGCAGAGGGTTCTAACCTTGCATAAAATTCCCAAGATTAGAGTGTCCCATGAAGATGTGATAGGCCGCCTTCAATTGCAAGATGCAACAATATTCAAGGGACTAGTGTAACTTGGCTTGTGTGATAATAAACCGGATCATGGCATTCTATTCATCTAATATACATACAGTTGATGTTGTAGGGCATCTTCATTATCATTGCATTTCATATATGAATGTGTTTGCTTGCATGTCCACCCCTCACTGGGCTTAGTGGAAGCTCACCCCATTTGTTAAAATATTTTAGATTGTGATACAAGCAACCCTTGAGAGGCTATCGTAGAGGTGCCAGCTCTATAAGGAGATGATCTATGGGTCGAGGAACTGGTTACACACAAGATGACTGTGCTTACGGGGCACCCTAAAGATGATAGTAGTCGTCATCTTCTTTTGATTCCTTTTGTGTATATACTTGATGTAACCCTAGGGAGTAATATTGTAATTATGTTCTGACAAGAGTAAACATTCTTTTTTGTAAATATGGTACATATCAATAGAATTCACCAATTATGTTTATCTTACTGATTATTATTATATATTTTGAATTTTAGATTTATTTTATAACTTTATGGCCTTAACGTACTGAATCAGAGATCCTAGATGAATTGTGGATATAGTTGTGTCTCCAGGTCACCAGCCTTCATGTAAGTGAATGTGGGGTGTGACAATAGAAGTTCAGATTACGTTCCTTGCAATGTCTTGCTTGAATTCTGCCATTTTGAGTTAAAGATATGCATATCTGATCATAAAGTTTCAAATCGATTCATCTATAGGTAAAGATAGATTTCAGGAAGCTTTATCAAAGTTCAATTCTGAAAATCAAGCTGGCTTTCATTGATCTGAATTTTATTTCTATTATTTAATGGAGAACTAAAGAAGGGATGCTGCTGCTGCATATGGTTGCCGAAATTTGATTTTTATGATCTATAGTGCTGCTACACACAAGCTCTAAATGATGATCTGAGTGAAGAGGCTGTCGGCGCAAGTTTCGCAATTGTTAAAGAGTGACCCAGTGCACGAGGCTCTCACTACTGCAGGGTTTGGGAGGGGTAACTGTATGCAGCCTTATCCCTTGGCTTCTCGGGAGAGGATGTTTCCAAGTTTTGAACTTGTGAGCCTTATCCCCTGGTTTTGGAGGAGCAAGTTTCAAAATTGTTATTTGGTTATTATTTTATTTGGGCTGATATCAGTTTGCTGAAGTTGATTGGAGGACTGAGTGTGTAGCTGGTATACCTTGCCTAAGAATTTGTGCATTGGCTGAAGTTAAACGAATCAGGTTGGGTACACTATTTATTTAATATCTGGTTTTTCCATTGCATGTAAATATACTCTTTGGGTTGTGGGTAGATTTGATGTATTAGGTTTCATTGTCAACTTATATTTTCTATTGGTTGCTTGTATAGTTTGTTGCGTAGTTGCGTGACAATTGTAGTTGGGGTTGTAGCTTCAAACACAATAGGGTTGAGTTGAACTTTATAAGGGGGGTCTGTGCTCTCGTGTAGTGGGTGCTACACAAATCTAGAGGTCAGTGTTCATGTGTCATCGGTGTGATACGAATTGGGGGTTGGTGCTCATAACAATTGATGCAATCGAGCTATTATATTATGTATCATGCTGAGGCCGGGATTTGAGTTATAGTTCAAGCAGTCATTTGCACATTGTCGAACCACGTATTGCTCTATGTTGCAGTTTTTGTTTGGCTTTCAGGTATTGACTGACGAGTGTGCACATGAGGCAATGTGAGGCATCATTTTTATATGTCGCTTATACCTCCCTCTTAATAATACATAAGGTATAATGTCAATTTTTCTTTTCTGTATTTTTTTTTTCTTTTCTATTCTAACGAGGGGAGGCATTGTAGCAATTGTAAGGTTGCTCCATTGCGACCTAGCAGTTAGGGGTTTGAGTCCATAAATAGCCTCTTTGTGAAGTGGGAGTAAGATTGCATATGTTATCATCCTCTCCTAAACCTGTAGTGGAAGGAACCTCATGCACTGGGTAAGCTGTCCCCTTTTTTTTCCCATATCAGTCAGTCCTTCATTGCCTTTGATTGTTCTAGTTCGGTTGCTGCTCAATCCCAGCTCCATGACACATATAATGGGTCCAATCGTATTTTAAAAGAATTTCACAAGTTTTAGCTTCCCTCTTGATTAATATTCTTCTCTAAAGCTTTCTCTCCTTGTTAGCCTTGTTTGGTCTTCTCTTTATATCAATTATTAAGTGTGGTTTCAACTAATGGATGTTGCTTCCTTTATATAAATGAGGAACAGAGATTAGCCCTGAAATAGAATACAAGTGGGATCCTCCCATAATAGGATGCAATTGTAAATAGGCTCAATGGTTTACACAATAAGGTGGTTAACTAAATACCTAAATTCCCATTGGAGATCAGTCCCAAACCAGTCCTCATCCAAGCTAACTTGCCAATCAACACCAAACCACTAATTTGACCTCATACAATGACTATTATTAGCCAATTTATAGAAAAACATTACATTCTCTCACTTGGGAAGTAACATATCATTGCTTCAACCTTGGATTAGATAATTTGTGATCACAAAATAGAAAGTGTTGAAAGTAACTCACCTTAAAACGTTACACCCTCGGATCAAGTAAGAACACAAACATCCAATCGTAAGTGTCATCACATATTGAGTCGACATGGGACACCACACATCAAAGTGCCTACATCCTCAACCGCTTTTGGGTTACCCACGTGTAAGGTAGTGGTATGGAAAATGCATGTCACAATAATCGAACATATCAAATCCAAATCAGTCTTGACTTCCAATTGAAGTCACTAGTTGCTCCAATACTGATAGCTCACTAGAATCATTCTTCACATGGTAAATTACCACTAGAACTATCAATTTTAGTTACTTTATATAGAAGCTCACTATACTTTTATCAAGAAGCTCATTGGGACTGGATCCATAAGTCCCTATACATTAGCCTAAGTTCTCATACTAAGTAACTCTATTAGCTTGCGTAAAATGTGTATCCTTTAAGTAACCTCTAGCACAAGAGGGGGTTAACATTACGCACCTATACAAATAATAGAAATAATATGGCTATAAGCAACAAATAGTAATAGCATCATATAAGAGAAAATATAATTAAAACATAAAGGAATAAATAATGTTTGCATTAAAGAGACTATACTCCCACTAATAAAGTACATCCAAGGATTCAACTAATCTTCTACGAGTAACATGCTCCTGAAAAACCTTCGAAGCCAATCCTTTAGTTAGTGGGTTTGCTAACATAGCATTTTTAGAAATATGCTCAATAGTGATATGTGAATCTCAAACTTTCTCTCTAACTAAGAGATAACTGATGTCAATGTACTTCGACCAAGAACTTTTATTATTACGTGAGAATGCCACAAAACATCCTCAATGGCCTAGCAATAGAATCAACTACCTGAAACCCTGAGATGAAGTTTCTTAATCATAAAGAACCTAAATCGTGGCCTCATAATATGCCACAAACTCTTCCAGCATGGTACAAGTAGTGAGCCCCTGCTTCACACTCATATATCTCCTTCAAGATGAAGTCACTAGTTGTGCCAACCTGTAAGAAAGAACCATGTGTGGAATGGGGAGGTGTGGTGGAAAAAACTAGGGTTTAAAAGATCAAAGCTAGAGACCTAGTGTAATACCCTACTTCTTAAACCCAGTCTGATTACGCGGTTGACCCGATTTAACCATGCAGGAACCGAACCAGAGGGAGTTAGAGCGGGTTCCTTATGGGCTATGATGGCAAGGGTGACCTTAAACACCGGCTGGCCCGACAAGTCCGAGCCAGTGCCAGAAGAGACGGGAGTGCCCAAGCCGTGTACATGCACCTACCATAAGGCCATGTACGGATAAAGTAGGTATTATAGCCGTATATTAAGGTATATACGTATGCTACATCGTACGCTAGGGTGGGGTTCGCGCCAAGCCCG